>NW_020884901.1:6134265-6437616 GCF_003945725.1 Corapipo altera | reverse complement strand
GGGGGGAGGAAGCACAGTGACACAGATATTAATTATTTATGGGACCCAACTGGGTGATCGCTGGTTCACGCGTGCTGGAGCAGGAGGTAGGAGTGCGCTGCCAGCCCTGCGCGGTGGGAAAACGCTGCTCTGATCAACACAAAGGCACGTGGCTGCACGCCGGGATGTGCTGGAGCAGCTGGGTGGGCCAGCAGGAGCAGGATGGGCAGCAGCGTCCCTGCACATCCCGCCGTGGGAAGGTTCAGAGCACTGGGGGCTTGGTGGCTTTTGGCTGCCCAGCCCTGCCCTGCAGGTGTGTGGCACTGCCAGGGGAGTGTTTGCATCATCTCTCGTTCCTGCGGGAACCGGTGGATGCTGACAAGTGTCTCTTTGGAATTAGACAGCCCCACCTTCACCCACCACATGATCTAGGCTGCCAGTCCTTCTCCAGCACAATATTTAGGGGTTGTCTACAAGGGAAACGCTGCCCGGCATAGCTGCTGTGGGATAATTATTCTGCAATCACTCACTGCTCTTCCCCCGTACTCATCCCCTTCTCAGAAATAAATGGGACTTTATTCCTGCATAATAATATAATTATTATTCCCCAGCAGCTCTGCTGTGCCATTTCCCCCACGGAGACAAACCCTTCTGAGATCTGCTTTTCATAATCGCCGTCAGCCTGTCGCTCCCCACGGGACCAGAGGGTCCCTCTGATCAGTGGGAATACAGCTGGCAGGGAGGCAGGAGGGTTTGCTGATCAAGTGCATCCTCCAGCACTTCACACAAGGTTATTGTCTGTGGGAATGGGAAGAAGGAGCCAAGCAGAGGAACGATTAAGGAAAGAGTTGTCTGGAACAAAGAAATTCCTTAGTTTTAAGTTAAAGCTGTGCAGCCTCAGCAGCCAAAGGATGGACCCTGAGCCCAACTCCTGGCTCAGGGCTGTTCCCCGCAAGGGCCTGCACAGCACAGGCTGCCAGATCTGCTCATCTGGTTCCCAAAATATTACATTCTCCCTTTCTGCTTGGGAGGAGCAGTTAAGCATGTCACAGCCTTTCATCTCTTTATCCTCAGGTGGGCCTGTGCTGCCACCCTGACACAGGAGGGAGACAGGACACTGCTGGAGTCAGATGTCCTTGGCCATCCTAATCCCAGCAGGACCCAGGAAAGAGGACTGGACACCACTTGGACGTGGGATTACAAACAAACCCAGAGGCTCCTTCTGCCCAGATGTATGATTTCAGTGCTGGCTTATCATTACAAAGAGAATCATTACAAAGAGCCACAACAATAAAATTTGCTGTCTTTACCACAATGTGGGTACACACAACCCAGAGCCTTCACGGTGATGCCACATCCTGGTGGCAGCAGGGGTGGAAAACACAAGGGCTGAATTCCCACCTTCGTGGGAAACACTGCCAGCCCCTCAAGCTGCCAGTGTGCCCAGCAAGGGCTGGGTGGAAGGCTGGAGAAAGGCTACGGGAGATGCTGGGCAAAGGGGATGGAGGATGCTGGGTGAAGAGGGTGAAGGATGCTGAGTTAAGGGGATGGAGGATGCTGGGCAAAGGGGTTGGGGGATCCTGGGCAAAGGGGTTGGAGGATGGCGTGTCCCAGGCCCCGCGCAGGGACAGTTCCGCAGGACCTGCCGCTCCCCCTGTTGATGTCAGATAGAGTTGCAAGTGCTCCACAGCCCTGACACCAACCATTCCTGGCTGAACCCAAAAATTCAAGCACCTGGAAAACTGCTGGCTCCTTTTAAGGACGTTCACCCAGGGATACCAAGGGTACAGAGCAGACCTGTGCTGGCACCACGCCACCAAAATGTTCACACTTCCCTTCTTTTCGTGTTTTTATTTTGCAATAAAAAGGTGAGAAATGCACGTCTGAGCAGGATGGATCCCCGAGGAACATGGAAGGCTGACACAGATCCCAGGTCGCACTCAGGCAGCCCAGCCTCCACGCCTGCTTCTTTCATAAGGTTTAGAGGAATCGACGTCCTCCCCAGAATTGTTCCTATTCCATCAAATCAGCAAGATTTTCCTCCCCAGTGGAAAGTTTCCATCAGATATGTAGCAACTAGCTCTTTCTCTGACCTATTTGCAAGCCCCAAGCCACTCTCCACCACCCACTGCTTGAAAGCTTTGATAATTCAATGAGATGTTAATTCTGACATCCAGCATAACTCTCGATACAAAAACTTCTTCTTCTTTTTTTTAATTATCATTAATTGCAATGCAGGAGTAATGAAACCTCTCCACAGATTTGGCATTCAAAGCACCCAGCAGCATTTTGCTGCACAACTCCCATTAAGTCAACGTGTATTAAGTGGTTTTTGACAGTCCCATGTGCTCTGGGGTTGGCAGAGCCCAGAAACAACGAGGCAGCACAGTTCTGCCTCAGGGACTGAGGCACAAGGCAAAGTCCAGCCTGGTCAACACATGTAGGTGTCAGCACACGGCTGCTTAAAAATCACACTGCAAAAGGGCACTGTCACTTTTAAGCACGTCAGGATCGTCTTTTAGGGCAAAATTCTGCTCTAAATGCGAAGGGTTGTTAGTGAGATCCCATGTGCTTTCTCAGGACACACAGCCTGTGAATCTGAGCTGCACACAATGCTGGAAACTTTTTCACCTGCGTTTAAGAGCCTGACTCAGTGGGTCTTTATAGGACTGGCCCCTGAGCAAGGTGCCCTCCACTCCCTTTGCAGAGCCCTGTCAGGCTCTCCCTGACGCGAGGGATATCAAATATTCTTTAGCCTGCACTTCCTCGGTGAATATTTTCTTTATTCCATATATACATTTAAAATTTGTTTTAGTCATCAAACAAAGAGTGGTTGAGAGTAAAAAACCTCGGGAGCATCTGCAGAAAAAACCTCAGCATAATCAGGCACAAGACACAGGAACTGACTTAAAGCACAAGCAGAAGCCATGGCTTTATTTTCACTGCTGGAGCAGAGTAAATGGCATGTGTGTTGGGAAACAAATAATTTTTATAAATCTTTCTGTTTCCGTGACCAGGCCAACATTACCAACAAGAAGATGACAATTTGAGTGCAGAACTCTGTGTCTCCATCTCTTTCTTCATCTGTTTTAAAAATAAAGCACCTTCTACGTGGTTGCTCTGGAACAGCAGCCCTGCCTGAGCCGAAGCACACGCGTTGCCTACATTTATCTGCTGATTTGAATATAAATGAAAGAGAGTGAATTATAAACGGAGCCTGGGGAGTTGTCTCTGCAGGCCTATGGCTGCTGGTGGCAGGGCTTGGTGGGCAGAGACCTGGAGCCTCACCTCTGTGTGTGGGAAGAGCATCCACAGCACCACTGTGACAAATCCCTCCTTTGCTGGGTCCAGTTTCCTCACACACTGCGCTCAGGGGGAATTTACCCTTGTACGTGTCTCTGAAATAATAATGTTGCTTTAAAGGGGAGCCCTGGAGAGCCCTGTCACCACAGTGATGAACACTGAGCATCCATCCCTCCAGCTGCCTGCAAATCCACCCAGGAGAAGCCTTGGATCCTGGGGCATCCCTTTGCCCTGGCCACAAGCATCCCCAGTCCCTCCACACACCTTTATATCTGCATAAAACCACTGCAGAGATGAAACAGCAAACGTTTGTTGTCCTTCTTGCAACTTCCCAGCCTCGGACAAGGGGGCTGCAAAACACCACGTGCTGCATCTGCTGCCACTTCTACCGTGAGCATAAGCAAACCTGGTGTTGGCAAAGGTCTGCTGTCATCTCAAATAAATGCAATTACCAGCCAGACCTCCTTCTCTTACTGGGGGGATACTGGCAGCAGGGGCAGGATATGGTGGGGGTCCCAATTCTGTACCCACTTTAAGAGCAGCTTAACTTTAAGCACGTCAAGGTCATACCAGTGTAAAGCTAAGCTCCTTTTCACATCAAAAATGTCCTACAAATGCAAAAGACTGAACAAATTGGCCAGTGCATATATTTATCACTGCTCTCCGAGAGCTTGGATCAGAAGGTCTGAGCAGGGAAGGTCAGGCTGCTGACTCAGATTGCTCAGAAAGTGCAATTTCTTTTCCATGGGAAATTGTGGCACTTTCAGATGTGTTTTCCTCTCCAGATCCTGTTGTCCATCCCAAATTTGCTGGAGAAGGTTTTCAGACGTGTCGTTGGGCAAGGATTGCCTGTGCTGTGTGACTGGGAGGGGAGCAGCAGAGGATCCAGCTGTGGGTGCTGCTGGATCCCAGCACTGCCAGTGCCAGCCAGGGCACAGCCCAGGAACCAGCAGCTCACACACGTGGAAGATTAAAATGAAATCAATTTGAGTAGTGATGTCAAAACTAAACCAAGCAATTTGCTGAAATGAAATGCTTTTGAAAAAAATTATCCTCTGAAGGTCGAAATGAATGGTTCAGATTTTTTTTCCCATCAGTAGTTTCCTACACGCTCCCACAAAATGGTTTGATTTCAGGAAAAGTGCACTCGTCAATAAAGATCACTTCCACTGAAACCCTTTCTAGCCTTCCTGCTGCCAAAAGAGCTCTGCCTGAAGCCAAGCACCCCAGAGATCTGCAAGTCAGGCAGGACCCCCAGGGTTGGTCCATGCCTGGGGGTGCAGCCCCAGAGCAGGTCTGGCACACAGTGCCCCTCAGCTGACCCAGGGAGCAGGGTCTGGCTGCAAGCAAACCCTCCTGCAGCTGCTCCAGGCTCCCACAAGCAGATTTTACTTCCCATTCCCCTCTCTCACACACCCAGTCTCCATCCCAGAGCAGGACAGGCAGCCCCACACACATCTTTCCACACCAGACATACAAGCACTGTCCTTGTCACACACCCTAACCAACTCCCTCCACACCATGTGCACCTTGTCTAACACCCAAATCTTTTTTCTTATCTCCAACACAGACTGAAACAAGCCTCTGCATATTCCCTCTCCAAGGCAGCCCCCAGCATCACCCTGGACCTCTCTCCCCAGCCCCTGTCCCTGGGAACACTGGGACTTTGAGGGGCATCACTCCACGGCAGGTGCTTTCTGCTCCCCTTTTTATTTCTGACTATTTCTGCAAATGTGGGTCACAAAACAGAGACAACCTTGACACTCGGCAGGAGCAGAGGAGCATCCCTTCAAAAGAGATTTAGAAAAGCGGTGTGGGAAGGGTTTCTGTAGTGCTCATCCACAGAAGAGAGCAGCAAATCCTCTCCTCTGATGGCAGATCGTGAAGGCAAGTCCTTGAGCGCGAGACACTGAGCTACCAGGGATTATACAATTCCTTTGAAAAAGGGCTTTTCTTCCAGATCCCTTTTGCAAATCTCCTGCTATTACCCACCCTAAAGCACTGGTAACGCTTTCAATCTCTTGCTTTCTGCCACAGACACACATTTTGCCTTTCACTCACTTTCACTGGCTTTTTTTTTATTGGATATTGAAAGAGGGTTATTGCCTCAGACATGCAGTGGGAGGGGATGAGGGATTGGGGGCTTGTCCAAATGAGACAGTTATTCCCATATTACCTAATGGGGGGGACTGACCACACTGAGCCAGGTGCTCTTCCCAGAGCCTGAGCTCCTTCCCAAAACACTCAAGGTGTTTGATTCTTTCCATGTGTTTGTTTAAATGAATCCCCAGAAGGCTCCAGCAAGGCTGGGGCTTATCCTGGTTCGCATCAGGGGCTGGTGCTGCAGTACTGCACAGGCAGAGGGGCTGAGGGATGCAGCTGGAGCTGGGATCAGGCTGGACCAAAGCCTAACTATGCACACTGTTTGGGACAAGATGCCGTCAGTGTTTGACCATTTCAGCTGCCAAACCCTCTATCCCCTGCACAATTTAGCAAAGTCTCAGTGTGAAAAGAGGACAAAAGGTCCTTGATATTCACAAGGGCACAGGTGGGTCACTGAGTGGCCATTTGGGCTCTAACCCTGGACAACCCATCAGCCAACAAAGCAAGACCTATTTCTGTTTCTCCATCAAGTGCTCAGGGCTGAGCTGCTTCACTACAAGGACAAGTCACAACCAGGCACTGCCACATCCCAAAATCCAGCTGTGCCCAACTGCTCCCAGCTGTCAGAGAGGGTGGGTGTGAGGAGCCTGGGAGCAGGCATTGGGAACAGGGCCAGGCACGGCAGCAGGAGCGGGAGCACAGAGGAAGGGGCCTTCCCATTGTCCAGAACAAAGGACCAGATGTGCACCCAGGGTAGGGAAAATCCCACCCTCCAACAGCCAGATCTGGCATTCCCACTCGGAAAGGCCCCAAGGCTGTCATTAGGAAAATGTTCTATGCTGGGGCAGCTAAATCTCCTCTTAAACTGATGTCATTAATTCAGGGCAGCTACTTGTCCAGAGGGCTATTCTGAGGCCATACCTGGGCAGCTGCTCTGCACCTGCAGGTGTCTGGGTCAAGGACGTCACTTTTCCTGGTCTCTGATTTTTATTTTTTTTCTCTTAAAAGCCAATAAGCAAAATCAGCCACATGGTGATTTTTTTTTTCCTTCTTTTCTTCACTGCATCCTTGCTCTGAGTTAACATTCTTCGTTAGTCCTGCTCAGGTGGATAAGCCCGAAGATAAGTGCTAGTGCATCTCTTTGGATGCCACTGCAATGTTGACTGTATCCATACAGTCATTTTAACCCAACTTCCACATTAAGCCATTTAGTGTTAACTTGTGCCTTAGCTAACACAGGTCTTTCAGAAAAGCCTCCAGTCTTCATTTTCAGACATTGAGAATGAAAAAAACCACCATTTTCCTTTGGATTTGTTCCAAAACATTGGACTTGCCGGGGTTTTTTTAAACAGTGAAGGTGATTAATTTCCAGTTTGCCTTCATCTGTCTCTTTTTTCCAGCCATCCGTGGTTTCCCCCCTGCTAGATTACAGAACCTGCAATGCCCACACTTTTCTGCCTGTGAAGGTATTTATACACTGTCATCAAGTCACCTCTCAACCTCTTTTTTTAATAATGCAAACAGATGGAGGTCTTTAAGTTCTCCCTCCTGTAAAGCTGTTTCTCCAGTCTTTCAATCATTTTTGTAGCTCTTTTCAGCACTTTCCAACACCCTCTCTTAAATGCAGACACCTAAACTGGATGCAGAATTCCTGAATCAGACTCCCCAGTTCCCTACAAAGGTTAAATCCTCTCACAGCTCCTACTCACTGTGTCCCCTCTCACACATTCAAGAATCTTTTTCAGTCTTTTGGCTAAAACATCACACATCAACAGGAAGCTTCCATTGAGCTGATGTTCCACTATAGGCCCCCCTTATACAGGTCCAAAGCACCTTCTTTGTTAAAGCTGGGGCTCCTTCTCCCTTCCTAGGTGTTCCTCACTGAACTGCTCCAATTTCTCAGGTTTTCAGGCCATAACAGCATCTTTTGGACTGTTATTGTAAATGCCTGATTTGCTAAACACCGGACACTGAACCATAACATGAGAAAATGGAGATTCTTCTGGCATCAGATATTACAATGTCCCTGTTTTCCGTTTTTTCCCATTCCCTGTCATCACCACTCCTGGGTTTTGGTGCTCAAGGGTGGCAGACATCCATCCACAGCTGGGCTAAAGTCTGAAAAGCCCTGGAGAGCAGAGGATACCCAGGTGCACATGAGCTCACATTACCCTGACTGTGTGCCAGGCAGCACAGTGACAGTGCTGGGGAGCAGGGCTGGCAGCCAGGGGAGCCCCAACCTCTCACCATTTCCCCTGGCCAGGCTTCAAAATGGACCAGCACTGATAAAAGGGACAGATTCTTAGCACGGACACCCAGTGTGGCCAAGCTTTTCTGAGCAGTGTAGCTGCCAGCATCACACCCAGAGCTCCTGGGAGCTGAAATATCTGAAACTCTTCTCCTCTCAGTCTTTTCCTTTTCCAGTTCAGCATTGCAGCTATAGCATAAACACACACTTTTCCATCTGGGAACAACTGTCTGTCAGCATCCTCTGGGCTGCAGCACCGTCACTTGCAAGCAGTGTTATGGGACAGTTTTAAAGAAATTTAAATAACACGCTGGAGAAAAATGCTTCTGCTATCAATTTCCTCCTCTTTACCCAGCAGGTGGTTTCTCTGTGGCAAACACCGCTTTTGTGGGATGAAGATTACCAGCCGGGATGTTTTTTCCCACTGGGAAACAGCTACATTTTTGGGAAGCAATGCGAGACTTGGCCTGGGTCCATCCCCTGGTGAGGCTGGGCCGGGGAGGGCAGTGGAGGCAGGCGGGGATGCAGCCGCCGGCCGCTGCATGTCAGTGTTGCTCCACGCAGCCCGTCCAGCTGTGCAACATCTGCCGCCCGCCGGAGCGGCTCTGCCCGCGCCCAGAGCTCCGCGGTTTGGGGGGAATGCGGCTCCAGGGACGATGTGACAGCACGTCCCGGAGAGAGGGACGGTCCTGTTTGTGTGGCACGACTGGGCAATGGCGCCTGGCTCCTGCTGAAGGCTCAAGGGGTGGGAATTGCACCCCCGGTCCAGCAGAAGCTGCCTGGCCAGCAGGCAGGTACCCAGCAGACTGTGGCCCTGCACTGCAGGGACATGTCTCACGCCTTTTTGAGCCCCAGGCAACACGCAGCACCCCCCAAAATCCCACCATGGAGTCTAGCATGGCTACAAGGATAATGGATTACCTAACATTCCCACTTCTGGTTTCTACAGGGACCAGGTTCACAGAATCACAGAATATCCTGAGTTGGAAGGGACCCACAAGGATCATCGAGTCCAACCACTGGCCCTGCACAGGACCATCCCCAAGAGTCACACATGTCCCTGAGAGCGTTGTCTAAACTCTCCTTGAGCTCTGGCAGCCTTGGTGTTGTGCCCACTGCCCTGGGGAGCCTGTCCAGTGCCCAACCACCCTCTGAGAGAAGAACCTCTTCCTGACACCCAAACTAACACTCCCCTGGCACAACTTCAGGCCATTCCCTGGGGTCCTGTCCCAGGTCCCCACAGAACAGAGATCAGTGCCTGCCCCTCCTCTTCCCCTCCTGAAGAAGCTGTAACTGCAATGAGCTCTCCCCTCAGTCTCCTCTTCTCCAGCTGAAGTACCCTCAGCTGCTCCTTGTATGGCTTCCCCTCAAGCCCCTTCACAAGGTTCAGAAATCAAAGCCAGTGTGAAGCTGGGCAGGCATGCTCTGGACATTGCCCTTGTTTCCAGAGCTGTGCTGGTGTGACCCCACTGAATGGCAGTGCCAGGACCTGTGGGTTCACTGCTGGGCTCCCCAGTGTAGCAGCCTCCCCTCACAGCTCCCCTGATGCCATGCAGAGCATCCCAGTGGGGCTGTGCATGGCTGCCCACAAAAAACCTCCAGTAATGCAGAACAGACACAAAATCCCTACAGGATGAATAATTATTGCCAGGGTCAGAGGTGTGGGGAACTCAACCCTCCACATCAGTCTCATGTAGCTCTCACTGAATTCAATAGTAATAAATTCAATAATAATGTTTTTCACTTCCCCCTCCACCATTCCCTCCAAGTCCTGCTGGAGAAGAAATCTGTCATATGAGGCCTGGATTTTCCATTGCCTTGGTAATATATTTCCTTGTTGTGTCCATTACCTCAAAGAAATAGATATTAAAGGTGTGAGGAGAAAGGTGAAAAGTGCTGTGGCTACCGGAGGAGACACGTTTTCCTGGGAACCTGACATGCTTCCCACCTGCAGACTCAGATCTGGGATTAACAACACAGGTGCCAGGGTGGAGCAGTGGGTTCATGAAAAGGGAAAAAAAAAAAAAAGATAATAATTTTGCTCTGATGTAGTAGAAAAACAGTACTGGTGGTGCCCCACACCCATGTAGAAGGGGGCTGGATTTATGTAGTGGGAATTCAGCTGTCCAGAGGTGAACAAAGCTCTTGTTGACATGGGAGGCAGAGGGGGGGGTCGAATTCAAAGGCTGCACATTTGTTGGCTGAATGCCCAAGTCCTACAATGAGCCAGGAAAGGTTGCCCAGGTGTTTCACCAGGAATGAAGTGAGGCAGCTCAGCTCCAGAGATGTCCTCCTTCTCCGTTCAGAAATTCCAGCACTGGGCTCTGAACGAGAGGCTGTTCTCTAGATCAGCAATGCTTCTCCCTGCTTTGCTTCCTGACCTCCAAAAATGAAGGGGTAGGAGAATTTGCAGCCTTACAAAGAGGCCAGAGGATTTATCTGTCAAAGCTCTCAGAGGTAGTGTTTCCCTAATATCTGCCCCCATGAGATTCGGGTACCTGCAGGTGAGGCCTGAGGCATCCCTGGGATGAGCTCTCCAGGAGGAGCCTGGACAGTGTGAGACAGTCACCACCACATCAAAGACAATGACAAAGGGACACTGACATGGATTCAGAGAATGACCAGGAGCTACCAGCTTTGGGGTTTTTCATATGTAAATTTAGTCCTAGTATTAGAGTTTGTTACATGGCATCATTTGTTGAAGAGAAAGTACAGCAACTGTCCTAGACATTGCTTGAGAGAGAGTGTCCCAATGCCCAGTCACACTCTCAGCCACACAGACTCTGCTACAATAGGGTTAATCAGCTCTTTTTTAATTTCAAAACCATTTTCTAGACCAGTATCCACAACAGACTGCTGTGCTCCGGGGAGATGACAGCCCAAATCCTGGCTCACTTCAGCCTGAACCCAACAGGGAGCCATCAAGCTGGAGCTGTGAAGGCAACAGAAATTCCTGACCCTCTTCTGGTCAGCCCGAGAGGCTCCGTGAGCCACGAGGGAGGCACAGGGACAGATTACTCACACCCCAAGTATGAGCAGGGGGGAAGGAGGGCCGTGTGGGGCTGCACTGCTGAGCCAGAGGTCGAGGCAGAGCCATGGAGAGCCCATGGAGATGCTGGAAGAGCCCCCCAGCACATGCAGAGCCCCGTGCACCGCCCAGCAGTGGCAACATCCAGCAGCCCAGAGCCTCATCAGCAACTGCATGGTGGGCAAGATGGCAGGAAACTAATTCCTGGGATTGTCTTCCTCACTCAGAGCCTCAATGGGTTTGACCTGCTTGAATCCTGCTTTCAGGATTCAGCTTTGCAGTTAGGAATGACCTTGCAGATTCTCTTATGGGTGCCAGAGAGCAAACAGAAGGCTCCAACCTGACAGCTACTGGAGTACTGGAATGTTTTTGAGGATCAGAACCATATTTTGGCTGCAGTTTGGCTCCCTGTGCTCTCCAAGCTGGATCTGAGCTTCCCCTCCCCAGCTTTGTACTACACAGGTGCTTCTGTGCAGCCAAGAGATTTGCTTGGTGGCTCTAACATAAAGTTGGGAAATATTCCCTCAGCCAGGGAGTTATATAAAGTGCATTCCCTACAATGCACGACTTCTCTATGCAAGGAATATCCATGGTGATGGTGCCCACAGCATCTCGCCTGCACTGCCTGCAAACAGCAGAAATTCAGCTCTTGGTGCAGGTGCTTGGAAAAGCCACTTCCACAGAGTCACCATTCTGTTGGACAGTGCAACCATGTCAAAATGAAAACATCAAGAGGTCACGGCCATTGCACAGAAACATCATGTCAGGGACAGAAAGAGAAACACGTTTCTCCCACCAAGTCACAACATCCTCTCCCCAAACTTTTGGAAGGAGTTATCTTAAGTTTTTCCATTTTGAAACAATTTATAAGGTCTAATTTTAGAATACAAAATAAATCATCATGAAAACAAAAATGTTTTTAATTATCAAAATCTGTTTGACCAAGCAATAAATATTTTTTCCAGCCTCTCACAGAGAATTCTGAAACTTTCCAATGTCCCTCCTGCCTGGAATAAAAGTCATGACCAGATTTCAGATACCCAACTGCTCTGTTGAGCAGATACAGAGAAGGTGGATGAACAGAGCCAGCAGAGCATTGTGCTGAAATTCTCTGGCTCTGCAAGATTTTGCCCTGAGAAGACTGAGAGACAATGAATTCACCCTGGTTATGAGAACCAGCACGGGCCACCTGAGTTATTTTATTCTTCAGAGTTCATGAGGCACCAAGGCCTTGGATGTGTGGCAGCACTGTCACTGGCTGTTCACGGCCCAGAGACCAGCAGCAGACCTTCTCAAACACAGGGCTCCCTTTCTGCAGGAACAGGCTCCTTCCAGCCCCTTGCAGTTCATGTGTTCATTAATTCATCCAGAACCACAAGTTTCTGAGCAAATCCAACCTCCCCCACTAGCAGTCAGTGTTTCCAGCACTCCCTTACACATTTTCCTCTGCCACATAAACAGCACTGCATGTCGTTTCCCAGCTCTTTGGAGCTGTCTCCCTGTGGTTACCTTCTCCTCCTCTTCCCTCCCCAGCGGCTCCCACCCCATTGTTCCCATCCCCATCCCCTGCAAAGAGCCCCCCAGGAAAGAGGCACCAGCCAAACAGCTCCACAGATTTTTTTTTTTTTACCTGAGCCTCAGATGCAGAAACTTTTGTTGTTAAATCCCTTGAAAAAAAAATAACTGAGTCTTTATAAACACCAGGGGAAGAAAAGCCCCGTTTCAAGATCTGAGCAAAGTCAGGAAAAATAATACGGAGCGGCAGGAGCGGGTTCCTGTGCCCAAAAGGCAAGGGAAGGGGGAAAGGCAGGGGAACACAAAGGGAGATGCTTCATTAACTCCTCCTAAGGTTATCTGCTTGCTTTAAAAGCTAAGGCCTCCCCCAAAAGGGTACAATGCATCAGCTTGCAGCCCAGTTCATTACAGAGCTATTCCTGCAACAGGGGCACTTCTGCCGGGGCCTCTCTCAGGGCTGGCTTTGACCAGAGCCACCTGCCACCACCCAGCCCAGCTAATGACCTGCCCCCTCTTATCCTGCCCGGGTTGTCTGCAATCACCCAGCTCTGTGATCCCATTCCCCACTGTCTTGGAACAGATCTGAAGCTAAGTGGCTGCAGTTCATGGGGGGATATTTTTCTCCTTGTGTTTCCCCGAGTCCTTGAGGTCTCCCAGCCAGACCAAGCCATTTGGATGAGCATAGTGATAAGTCTTGGCATTGGAGAGGAGGGGGCCTTATGGGAATTGAGATGCTCTAGGGAATAAAACCCCCTGGACAATCCCTTGAAGCTGTCAGTGACCACCTCTCTGTTGAGGACGTGGCTTCACAGCCTCTCTCCCACTTGTCTGTACCCAGTGGGCACTGAACACCCTGGCACAGCCTTTTGTACAGCTCCAGGAAGCTCAATCCTGCAGGGTCCTGTCTCAGAGCCTGTTTCTCCCTTCTCTCTCAGACAGCTGTTTACATTTCTGTTTGTGTGAATAATCTCAAATATGAAGGCTTTGCTTTGCTTTTCACCCTATTAGATAACATTAATTACTGTAGGGAGCCAAGTAGCTTGGAAAAAGGAGGGTGAAAAACCTACTTGGGAGAAGTTACAGGCCTTGCAAGTATTTAAAGGGCCATCTGCATCTCCTCCAAAACTGCAAGCAAACGAGAGCAGCGGTAGCACATATTTATTCAGTAGACATCGTGGCATCATTCCCACTCCTGTCTCAGCCAAGAACTAGCACCAAAAATGTCAGGCTTGCTGTTCCTCAAGCCCTCCTCTCCGTTGGAAATGTAGCAGAGAAGTTGTTTGGATGCATGGCAGGACTCAACCTGGGGAAGGACTCACCTGGAGTTTTGGGTCAAATGCCAGGTCTGCTCTCTGCCTCCTCCCCCTCAACGCATCTCACCTTGGGGCTGCCCCTTAGAGCTGCTGCACCTCTTCTCCTTGTAGGTTTCCCAACAATATTATGGATTGGCTGGCCATTGGAAAGATGCTTTACTCAAACAAATAAGTACAATCCTCAAGTGGGCAGGGATGCAAACAGAAACACAGATTTCTGATCCTTTCCTACTGCCCCATATACACAAATTCCCTCTGGGCGTCTCTCATTGACATTTACCATCCCCACTTCACATCTGGATATAAATATTTGTTAGGCATAATAAGGAAAGACTGAAATCCATCTTAACATGTGCACTGAGACAAGCTGGTTTAGAACAATAATAAATAACAATAAGTTTATTAATAATTCATCCATTTCAAGCAAACATCTTCAGGCAGACATTCCTGCCTATTGTCTCTCTGATATTAAGCAGAGCTGCTGAGGCCTGGCTCTGATTTTTCCTTTGGATATCAGCCAGCAAAGCTTCCAGGTGGATGATGCTGATTTACAGCCCATCTCCGTTCCCTGCTCTATTTACACTGCTTTGTTTAGGGGGTATTGTGTGAATTACCTTCCAGGGCAGTCATTGCTTTTGAAATATAGGAAGGAAACAGCAGCAGCTGAAGGAAACCTACAGTGAAATTCAGTCACAAATCTGATATATTAATTCCTGTTCCATCCCTTTCCTTCCCCAGCACTTGCCTTGGGAAGTCGAGCCTACCCCTGGCATGCTGCTTTTCACCAGAGATATTACACTGCTATAAATGTCAGACATTTGAAGAACAATTCTCTCTATTAGCATGTAAAAGAGTATTATTGTCTGCAAGTTCTTAGGTTCAAAGGCATCATTGTGCTTGGAAAATTGCTGTTTGCAGCTCCAGATCCCGGTACCAGCTATGGGAGCTGATGGTATGCTCTGGAGAGACAGAGGTTCTCATCCAGCCCAAAACACAGTGCTCAACAAAAGGAGAACATTAGGTAGGAGAATGGTACAAATGTCTTCAATACACTTTTGTTACTCTTTTATGTCACTACTAACTTGCCCTTTGAAAGTAACCTCAACTTCTAGATCTTTCCTTCTACTCACAGACTTAAATGATACTAAAATGAGAGAGACCTTCAAAACATAACCTGAATCCTCTGCTGAATGGAGCTGGCCCTGGGAAGGAGCCAGTGTGAACCATCCCAGTATCTGGCCTTTGGTTTGAGGGAATGATGCTCTCCCACCCCAGATGTGCTCTGCCTGACAGGTGTCAGATGACTTCCAGCTGCTTCTCCAGCAGCCACTTGTAGCTGCCTTCCCTCCCTAACCCTCAGGGGCTTGAGATACCTTCCACTAGCCCAGGTTGCTCCAAGCCTCATCCAGCCTGACCTTAAACACTTCCAGGGATGGGGCAGCCACAGCTTCTCTGGGCAACCTGTGCCAGGGCCTCACCACCCTCACAGGGAAGAATTTCTTCCTAATATCCAATCTAAACCTACTCTCTGTCAGTTTGAAGCCATTCAGCCTTTTTCGTGTCACTCCATGCACATATAAATAGTCCCTCTCCATCTTTCTTGTCAGCTCCCTTCAGGTACTGGAAGGCCACAATTAGGTCACCCCAAAGCCTTCTCTTCTCCAGGCTAAACAATCCCAATTCTCTCAGCCTTTCCTCACAGGAAATCATCTTGATGGCTGCCAACTCTGGTCATGCTCCTGTTGGAAACAAATAATTGTGGGGAAGGATATACGGCTAGGTATATGTGTATATATATATATGTACAATGCTTCTATGTAGTGAATTACCAAAACAATCAGACCAGCACAGCAAATCACACGGATTTGGGCAGAGCAGGGTTTCAGCACAGGTGGTGGGGCTTGTGCCCATGAGAATCTGCAGTAGAAAAGAGCAATAACCTCAGCACCTCCACAGCAATGGGCTTTGACACAGAGGGGCTGAACTGGCTTTAAGGCAGGACTTGGGGGAAGCCAACGCAGAGCAGGTGGTTGGAAACTCTGTTAACAACCCCGTTAACAAGCGCTGCAGATTAGACCAAACAACAGCTCATCAGCATTCAGCCCAAAGGCCACGGGCTGCAAGGGAGAGAATAGAGGAACAACGAGAAGGAGGGGAGATGAAAAGAAAGCAGAGATGGGAAGTGGTTTTAATAATATTGTTTCCTAATTACAGCACGGCACAGAGAGCAGATGCAGACTGCTTTGACGTTTACAGTCAGCAGAGGACGTGCCAAAAGCACAGCAAGGGAACTGCTCACACGAGGGAGGGAGTGGCAGCACCTGTGTCCCCACTGCGGGGGGAGTGGGTGTCCCAGTGTCTGACCTGGGGCTCCTGTCAGCCCAGGTGAGCTACTGCTGCTGCCCAGCACCCTGCTGGGGTTTCTTCTGAGGCTACAAAATGCAGTTTAAGGGCTTTTCCTGACCTGTGTGAGAGATGTGCCGGTGAGGTTTGCAGGGAAGAGGTGGCATCATCCTCACAGGAACTCATCTGTAGGGTGGGGGACAGCACCTGCATCACCTGGTGTGGAGAGACATGTTTCTACACCAGCTCTGTGCACTGTGAGTGAGAACACCACTTAAACCACTGCAGATCCATCCTCCCAGCACAGTGGGAACCTGTTGCTTTTTTCATTACGTCCTGAAACATTTATGATGGGAATTCAGCGCCGTTATCCCAGTATGAGACACCAAAATGAGTTATTGCACAGCCCAGCAGCACAGCTGGGGCTGTGGGGCAGATCCTTGAGCCTGTCCCTGGCACTAACCACTGCCCCACAGCAAACTGGGCAAGGATGGGCACGTGTGGGGCCAGTTTGGACCTTTCCCAGCATGTGAGGATGCCCGGGGCCCATTTCTCCCAGCACTGTGTGTATGGGAAGAAGACCTCGAACTCCTGAAAAACTTCCCCCAGCCTGGCCTGGCGTCTGTAAGCCCCCCACCCTCGCTCTAGCTGTACACAGAAATGTACAGGATGAGGCACACTAATGCATGTTTTGGTCCCAAGCCAAAATAAACGCCGGCTATAATAACCCTCACGGGAAAGCCAAACAGAGGACCCCTTTGTTAGGGATAACTCGGCACGTTACGCTTCATTTGGGCCAACAGCACTTCCAGCACGAGGCTGGGGGCACCATCTGCTTGATGTGGGCAAGGTGGGCTGAGGCCAGAAACCAGAGAAAAAGGGGAATCTCAGGACAGGATGTCTCTTTAGTCAGCCTGGCCCATAAAGACCCAAAAAATCTGGGAGGAAGAAATCTGGCAGGTATGTTGGGCCCCTTGTGGTCTCTGCTGGAGGTAATGGTTTGTAATGGGACAGGGAGCAGCAGTGAGTGGTGTCTTCTTTCCTGCTCACCTCTTGTGCAGGTGTATGAAGAGGTCTGGCTTCGGCTGTCTCTGGCTAATCCCTGTTTGGTTCCTTTCAAAAATAGAGACAGAGGAACAACAACATTGGATGAAACCCTAGGGTTCTCTGCTAAGCCCAGCACAAGCTCTGGTCATTTACTGGTGTGTAAACGTGATGAAATAACCCAGGGGAAAGTCTGTCCTGACCCAAGGGGGACAGGACAGATGGGATCCCTTGGCCACATCCCAGTACAGACTGGGCCCCTGGCCCCCTTCCAATATGAACTGGCAGCTGTAGCCCAAAGCACCTGAGCCTGAGGGCAACAGGGAGTGTGCTGATGTTTGAGTTAGTGGTAGGTACTCCTGCAAGGAGCAGGGAGTTGACCTCGATGATCCTTATGGATCCCTTCCAACTCAAGATCATCCATAACTTTGTGATTCCATGATGACCTGTGATGTCTTGCAGCAGGATCAGTGAGTACAGGTGGTAGCAGAGCCCTGTGGCCCCGCCCCACCCTGGCACAGGTGCTGATGGTCAGGGCCAGCCCCAGCTGGACAGCGTTTGGTGATGGGAAGGGGCTGTGCTGAGGGGGTGGGAGTAGTTCCAGCAGGCAGGGAGATTTCTTTGCTGCAGGCATGGCTGCTCTTCTCTCCTCTCCAAGGTGTGTGCCAGGTGGAGGATGTCTTTGCTGTCTCCAGGTAAGGCCATGCACTTGTGGTGAGATGAGCTCCGTGTGTTGTGGGCAATGGTTGTGTTTGGGGGGTGTGATACAGGGGCTGGGGGCAAGGAAACTTGCTGTCTCCAGCCTAGGGGACAGATAACGTGTCCTCTGGTGGCATTGCTGAATGTGGGCTACCAAGGAGGTGGCCACCAGCATGTAACAACAGCCTGGTCCAGAGGGATTTATCCCATTGGCAAGTGGGCTGAGGCAGTGATAGCCCTCAGTGCCCCACATTGCTGCAACCAGAGTGCCTGGGGTGTTTAAGCTCTGAAAAGCCAGAAACAGCCTTTCTGGAGCAGGTTAGGGACTTTTGGGGAGTGGTCCCTGAGTTTTGCCCACCTGAAGTGCCCAGAAGAAGGGGCAGTGGTCCTGGGGCCAGCAAATATCCCTATGGGCACCCCACATACAGCCATGCAACTGCCTGCGTGGTGTGTGTTGGACTCAGATTTGTTGGGAAAGTCTTACTGACTTCTAAATAAATAAAAGGAAGCACAGAGGAATTGAGCATGATGGGCCTGCAGTTCCAACTCCTCCAAAGTTAATATTGTTTCTGCCTGCATGGGTGGGGTTTCTGGTGTTATCTTAGTGGAAATCCAGCCTGTTGTTGCTGCTGGCAATTGGTGCTGATTTGGGGTCCTCCATCTCCCCTCTCCAGCCCTGGGAGCAGAGAGAGGCTTCTGCAGCAGGCAGAGGCTTCAGGCCTTTGATGTGCTTCTCAGTGATGTTCAGACACCTAAATCATGATGTTCAACACTGATGTTGTGGCTCAAGAAGGTTGTAATACTTGTGTTCATTTAAGGGGAAAAGAAAAAAGGAGAGGGGTTCATGCTGTTTTCTAGTGGATGTGGCTGCAAATGGCTCTTTATTAGGATGGAGCTGGCACAGGGGAAATCTGTAGCTCAGACCCTGAAACTGCAGTGTCCCAGCAGAAGAGCAGTGTTTGGTATCTCTGGGTGTGCTGGGCTCCTCACTGGCTCTGGGGAATGATGAGTTTTGGTTCCTTTATGCTCATAAAATGCTCTACTAGCCTGGAAACGAAGCATTAGGGATGTGCAAATAATTAATTACTAATTAGCTGGTAGATTGTTCACAGGATACAGCCAGAGGCTAAGCAGTTCCAGCACAGACCGTGAGAGTGCTGTAACCTATGTGGGTCTGTGTGGTGGGTGCTGAGGAGTCACTGTGCCCCAAGGAGCAGGAGGTGCAGGAATGGGAAATACCTGGGAGACAAAAAGAGGCATTTTGGGAGTGGGAAGGGAGAACAGATCATGCTGGGGAGATGGTAACAAGGGGATGACATTATGTCCTTCAGGAAGATGAGAGCAGTCAGAAACGCGATCAAAGCCTCTGTCAGGGGCATCCTGAATCCTCTGGTGAGGATCAGATTTCCTCAGGGAACATTAAACAGAGCCCCCCAGGCTGCTGCACAGAGGGAGGAGCAGGGGAGAACCGAGCCCCGTGTGGTGATTAGAGCTGAATTGCCACCAGCTGCGTTGAGTTTAGCTGAGGTGGGGCTTTGGGTTTCACCACCTGTTTTCAGTGGTCACAGAGTGAGGTGTCCTGGGCAGGTGGGCTCCTCTGGCAGCCCCATTCCAGCCATCACTGCCCACAGGGATTGTCTGGGGTAAGAATGAGGTAAAAATGATTTTGCTGTGGAAACTGGTGTGGGGGTGCCCTGGCTGGGGTGAATCTGGGATGGCATGCACTGATGTCAGTACGTGCACTCCTCCAAAACGAGGGGGTTGGTGAAGGGCTCAGGTTGAACAGGTGGGGAAGGGGGCAGAGGTGCAGCCCAGTGGCTCAAGCACTCTCCTGCCTGGCTGAGGGATCTGCTGTGGGTTTGTGGGGAGTTTGCTTCCCCTGTGGGAATGCCTATCCTTGTTTTACACCTCTGAGACTGGGTCAGAGGGTGGCAATGGCTTCTGTCACTGCCCTGTTACCTGTGCCTCTGCTCTCATTAACATGCAAAACTTCCCTAGTTTGCTTTGCTGATAAAAATCTTTGCTGCTGAGTGAGCAACATTAAGTTAAATCAACACTATGTTGGTGGTGAAAATGCAAACTTGAGGCATTCCCAAACTTCTTTTTCCCTTCTGCCTGTCCTGCTGGCCCCTCAGCAGTGCTGGCACCGATGGCTGCTGGGCTGCCACATGAGGGGACTGAGCAAGGCTTTACCAACATTACTTTAAACTCCTGATTGTTGGTGCAGGAGGGTAGAGGGGATGGCAGGGTCCCAGGCAGCAGCTGGAATGGTCCTGTTTGACAGAAATCACCTTCCATGTGGGATTTTGGCTCTGGTTTAACTGTGTGAGTCCTGAAAATATGTACTGGTGAAATATGCCCAGTTCCTGCTTTTTCAAACTGTTTGGCTGCCCTCTGAGGACAGCAGTTGCTTGGGATGTCCTCAGTGTCTGAAGCAGCAATAAAAGACGCTGCATTAACACATAAAGGGTTAATGGTCTTGGGCTGAGGCTGCTCACCTCGACCTGAACCAGGAGATCTTCCAGTCGGGAGCAGAGTGATGCAGCTTCTTTGGTGTCAACGTGGGAAAGCGATAAGGGGAAGCCTCTTCCCGTCCAGCTAATGATCTGCAGTAATGAGAACTTGGCCTCAATCTGCTCCCCGGGCAGGAATTAAAGCGGCCGGGCCGGGGCAGCTCTGGCGGCTGGGTGGTCCTGCCCCAGCAGGGAGTGCGTGCCAGCGGCGCTGAGCATCCTCCTGGCTCCAGTGTGAACGTGGACGAGGGGGGAGTGGGGGCCTTGGAGTGCAATAAGGGGGTGAGCTGAGCCCTCCCGACGGAAGGGGGCACATGGGGGGAGCCAGCAGCAGTGCCACATGAGTGGTGAGTAGCTCATGCCAGCGCTCCTGGGGCTGGCTGGACCCCAGCAGCCATACCTGCTCCCCGGGCTTGTTTGGTTTGTTTTCCTTTGTAGAATTTCAGTTTGTTGCTTTTCCGGTGAGACTCTGAAGCTGTGGTGGGTGCAAATCTTGGGAAGGTCCCTGCAGACCTGGGTGCCAGGAGAAATGTGTCCCTCCAGCCGCTGCCTTCCCGTGGTGCGGCATCAGCCCGAGCCTGGGGGATGTGGTGGCTCCTGAAAGCTGCCATATCCCTGGCAGGGGATGCAATGAACCAATTAGTCTCGGTTGGTTGTTTCATTTGTTCCCAGTTCTGGCTGACATCTCAGTGCCAGGGTGCAGAGGTCCTGCCCGATGTCTCCTGCCTGCTCGGGTGAAAGAGCACTGAGCCTGCGTGGTGCCCGGGGCACATGGAGCCCTGTGAATGAACTCAGAGAGGTTTGGAGAGTGAAGCTCCAGTCTAAACACGAGTGTGATTGATTGTGGTGTCTTGTTTGGTTTATCCATGAGTGCAGCTCACAAGAGAACCACCTGTGTCCTGGTGGGATCTCAGTGCTCCATAAGCAAGAGAGGAGCTGCTGTGTGGGTCTCTGTGCTGTTCAGGTTGTTTTGTCACATCTCTTCAGGCCTGTCACCTTTCCTCCTGCGTGGTCAAAGGGGGCAGTGCCCAAATCTGGGAAGCAAGAAATGCTCCAAGGTGCTCAGACCACTGCCCCAGCTGTAGCAGCAAGAGGTGCTGTTTAGGGAGGTAATTTTAAGGAAATCACGTGCAGACTGATCTTCTCCCTTGGCAAACTGTCAGTGGGTTTCTCTAACTTGCAAAAGCAGCTGCGGCACTCACAGGTTTTCTCTGTGTGCTTTTACCCCGTGCACTGGAGGTGGCAGCAGAGTACTCCTGGCTCCCGTGCACCTCAGGGTTTAAATCTGCTGCTTCTCCCTTTGTGTCGACACTGCTCCGAAGTTGGAGTATTGATGGCTTTTTCAAGGGCTTGGTGTGCTTGTGATGTGCCGGCCAAAATACAGATTGGCTCTTACGTCTTAACCATTCAGTAAATTGTGTTTCCATTGATTTTCCTGGGATTGTTGTTTTTCTGAAATTCAAAGTCTAATAGCAGATCTGGAAGCTGGAGGCAGCTATTGAATCATCCTTGGACACACAGGACACGCAGTTCCATCCTCTGGGCTCTGTGCTGAGCTGAAGTTCAATTAGAGCAGGTTTCTCTTTGCCTGGAGGCTGTGCTGTTTTGGGGAATGGTGACTGCCCTTGCAGAGTTTGCTTGTTTAAGTGTCTCACACTAAACTGGGACTGCAAATCCTAGAATCCTGGAATGATTTGGGTTGGAAGGGACGTTAAAGATCTGATTACAACCCCCTGCCACAGGCAGGGACACCTTCCAGTAGACCAGGTTGTTCAGGGCCCTGTCCCACCTGGATGGGAACACTTAGAGGGATGAGTTGGAATGAAATGTGTGACCTGTGGTTTTAATCCTGTGTTTCTTGGTTGGAGCTCACAGCAGATGCTGGAGTGAAAAACTTCTAGACCCTAAGGGGACCTGTGAAGGGCAGGAAGGAAGGGGTCAGGTGTGGGATGCCCTCAGGGGATGTGCAGGACCTTCCTGAAGGTTGTCCAGCTTGGTGTGTGACTGTGCAATCCCAAATACATCCTGTTTGTGTCGTTAGGGCCCCAGAGTGATTGTAGGTTTCTAGAGAATGCTGGAGAGTGCAGTGAACTGCAGATGGATGCATGGACTTGCTTAAAAGCCTTGCAAATGAGTGTGGCAGGATGTGAAATCCTAAGGCTGTGGTGTCTGTGTGATTTGCTCCACCTCAATGAATGTTCTGAGATTTAAATACAGGTAGTTGAGTAGCAAAACCTCATGGACTCATGTGGTTGTGCCTAAAAAGGGTGCAAGTGTGCCTGCCATCACATGGCTTCTTTAAACATCTGCTGCTGGCCCCTGCTGGGGACAGGACACTGCCTTAGAGACCTTCTGGTCCAGCTATTTTGATGTTGCTGCAGTAAATGATTGCAGCTGCAAGACAACAGCCTGTTGGGAAAAGCATCCCCTGGAAGCACTTGAAAATTTAGGATAAGCTATTCAATATAATGCACTGATTGCAGGGGTTTAGCACCCAGGAGGTGAGAACTCAGCTCAGGAACCACTCTCAGCCCACGGTCCCATTGTCTGTGATCTCCTGCAGAGATGCATTTAACTCAGTTCTAGGCAGTGCTGTGAGTTAAACTACCTGCCTAAGTTACAGGTCTGGGGGAGTCAAACAGCCTCTGGCATTATTGATCTCCCACCCTGGAACACTTACACCACTGAGTGAAGAGAACAGTATTTCTATTTTAAAACAAATTTTAATTTAAACCAAGAGCTAGTTCAATAAAAGATGAAGTGTCTTTGTAATGGAAATTATAAAAGTGAAAACAAGTAATCTTTATTTATGGTACAGCTTTCATTGTTGGTTTGAAAAGATCCAGTGTTTCATAGGATTTATTTGTGGAGGGACAAGAATAACTTTTTGGTTCAGTTCTTGGCCAAAGCAGAGTTTGTTTTGATTTGTGTTTTTTTGGGGGGGTTGTTTTTTTTCTTTTTTAAACAAACTTTCAAATGGTTTTTGGCTGGAGCTTCTACTGGAAATCCAATCCTCTTACACAGAGAATTTTTTTAAATTGTTTCTATGAAAACCAGCATGGAGTGGAAGGATGTTGTTGTGAGCTGCAGGACGTGCACAGCTCGGTACAGCCGACCTGGTGTGGAGATCGACGGCTGCTTTGCAGAGGTCTGAGAAGGTACCTAAGGAAAATGTCAGTAGGTCTGAATGTGATGTGGAGCTCTGAGCTTCCAGCAGGGACGGAAATACTGAAAGCTGCTGCAATGTCTAACTTGGGCTTCACCACGAGAGGGCAACCCGAGGCCACAAATCCTCAGCTCCCGCCCGGGAGAAGATGAAGGAACACCAGGAGAGGGTGAGATGTGGGAAAAGATCCCCACCACCTCCCTGGTGCAGAGGGGTGGCTGTGGCAGCGTGTTCTGGGGGTGTCCGTGCAGCAGTGACGATTGCAGGTGGTTTGCTCGACGGGGAGCAATTTGTTGATGTGTAAATATTGTTGTTAAATTTGTTAAATGTTGTACTTCCAAAGAAGGACGAGAGTTGGGGAAGGGTCTGGAGCACAAGTCTTGTGAGAAATGGCTAAAGGAACTGGGTTGTTTAGTTGGGAGAAAATGAGACTGAGTGGGGACCTTCTTGCTCTCTACTACTACCCGAAAGGAGGGTGTAGAGGGGTGGGGATTGGACTCTTCTCCCAAGTAACGAGCAATTGGACAAGAGGAAATGACCTGAAGCTTTGCTGGGGGAGTTCAGGTGGCATATTACAGAAAATTATTTCACTGAAAGGGTGGTCAGACACTGGAACAGGCTGCTCAGGGAAGGGGTGGAATTGCCACCCCTGGAAGTGTTCAAAAATCTTTTAGATGTGGCACTTTGGGGCACGGTTTAGTGGTGGATGTGGCAGTGCTGGGTTAACAGTTGGACTCAATGTTTTGAAAGGTCTTTTCCAACCTAAATGGAAATCTATGCTCTGCGAATTCCAATCTATAATTCTATGAAATTCCCACCAGATGCTTCTTAGTTCTGTGGATCAAGGCAGAGGCTGCTGATACTGGTGCTGTGGGACTCTGCCCTGTTAGTTGTTTGCCAACATCCAAAGCAGCAAAGTGGATGAAATAAAAGGTGTGAAATGCACGTCCTAGAAGAATTTAGGTGCTGTTCCTGCAGGTCATAGAGAAGGTTTCTGTTCCCTACAGAACATATAAAGGCTCCAATCTCTACCCTGAGGCAGCCCCTGGCCAGCCTACAGCCCACCTTGCCCCAAATACCATCACAGTAATGGGAAACACAGGCATTTGGTCAAAGCCCCCCCTGGGAAGGGTGACCAAACACTGATGTGAAGCCTGGAGGTGTGGTGGAGCACCCCAAGCTGCTTGATGCTGTGTGGAGTTGGATGCCATACCTTGCTGTCCTGGTGGCATCTGCTGCTTCGTGACACCCTCCTCCTGCACTTGGAGGGCAGGGGATGCAGCATGGATGCAGCAGAATACTGAGCTGAAATCGAGCGTAAAGAAAGAACTCCCAGCTCATCAGTGACCATGTGAGTGGAAATGACCCTGTGGAACCAGACAATGGTTTTAAACTCTTCTGACATCACTGTGGAAATGGGTGGAGTAGGCTGAAAATGCCTTAAAACTGGTTTAAAATGGTTGGATTTTTAGAGGGAGGGGGGTTAGAAAAAACTCTTGTCTGCTTGTGAAGGGATGAGCAATCCCTGTGCAACAGCCACGCTCCTGCTGGGAAGGGAATTCCCTACTGGGAGGCGATTGCTGCCCGGCAGCCCCTGGTCACGCCGGCTGAGCTGTGCCAGGGCTGCTGCGTTCATGACCTGACTCAGAACAAGGGCTTGTTTAAACAGTAGCAGGAGCTCAGTTAAAGAGGAGACACTCTCAATTTAAAAGTACGTAATGGCAGGAAAAACAACCCGTGACGAGTTAAAGAACTGACTCAGGCCAGCAAAGGCCAGTCCTGAAATAGACCTCGAATGGGGCTCGTTCAAAATGCTTCCATCAGAACAGTTTCCTGATGGAGAATTTGGCATTTCTGCTCAAAGAAATCTTTCAAGAAAAGCATCTGCTTCTGTGGAAAAATTCATCTTTTTGGGTTGGAAAAATGGAGCATGTGAAAACTGAAATCTCCCAAGTCCAGCGATGTGTCATGCCAGTTTTCAGGCAGACTCCACCTCTGTGTTGAGCTTCACTTCTCATTCCTGTGGTCCCCCCTCATCTTCACAGGAGGGAAACCCCCCTAATTATTGCATCTACCCCTCCCCATCTCCCTGCTTTTCTTAGTAACTGCCATGACAGGATTAAAGCCTCCCCCTGGGTGAGGAAGGCTGGAAGGTCAGATTTTGGAGCAATGTGTGTGTGGCAGCTCCCCCAGGACACCAAACACTCTCCACTGCCTTCACTTCTGGTCCCCTCCTACATGGACTTCTGGGAAACTCATCTCCATCCCATGCTGATGTTTCATGCATCCTGGGAGGTGGCTGTGTCTGGACAGTCAGGAAAGACAACTCATTCTACTGGGCTTGTTTGTGACTTTACTGAATCATTTTGCAGCAAATGGTTTATTTTCCAGGTATTTCTGTATCTCCTTCCTCATTTCTGTTCCTATCCCTGAGCATCCAGCTCCTGATGGAAATTTAACTTGGCAGATGGGCAAGTTGCCTACCCTGGTCCACACAACAGGGTCAGAGTTGGTCCCAGGACCTGTTTGTTGAGTCAGGATGAGTCACCTTGGACTTTATCATGCCTTCCTTCAGCAGCAGTGAGAACTTGCTCTTCAAATAACACTCATGAAAATGAGAGAGGATGGGAAGAACCAGCATTGCTGGGTAAGAGTCCAGGGTGAGACCTGAGAGCAGGTGTTGAGGAGGGCTCAGAAGAATCCTTTGCTGTATGAGTAAGAACTCTTCCAGTCACAGTGCCTCAGATAATCATGATGAAAGGGAAGATCAGATATAGAAAAACCCAATGTAAAGCGTATAAATTATCTAAAACCTCTAAACTGTGCCACTGCCCTTCTCAGCAGGACTTGTTCTCTTCACTGTTGAAAGCTAAGACTCTCACTTCTGCCTGTTTTTCCCCTCCTGATCATCAGTGGGGGTAGATGATGCTCATCTGATGGTGCCCAGAGTGTGTGCCATGCACCTAAACCTATGTAATGCTTGAGCAGGTCCTTGAACAGGAGGACTAGCAGAAATGTTGAAAATAAATAATAATGTGTCAGGATTGTTGTGGTTATAATGGGGAGTAACCCAGGTCTGGAACACTAATCTGACATAGAACTGCTTCTACCTGTTTTTTAAACATTGTAAGCATCCTGCTGTTTTTCCAATCTTGAAAAAGTGTTGAAAGCAAAAATAGATACTTATATTCACATTGAAGTGTCCAGACTTGAAAACAGAGGGGAAAATGTCTGAAATACTGTGTTTTCTCAAGACCACATCAGCAGTGGGCAGGCAGAGGCAGCTGAGGGAGAGCTTCAGGTTGGTGTCCCATCACCTGGACAGCAGTGGTGAGAGAATTGCCATAAATCCCTGCAACCCTACAGATGCAAAAATCTCAATAGAAAGGGGGTTTTGTGCATGTATGTGGTTCTTCAAGGCCTGGGCACTGTCATGAGATGCCCTCACTGTTGATGTGAGTGAGGGGCTGAGCTGAAACCCTGCTTTGGACCCTGGGATAAATGTGTTTTCCCCACATGAACTTTATGAAAGGACTTCTCAGTCCATTTAAGAAAACAAAAAAGTGTTAGGAGCAGAGGCTTGGCCAAAGCTTGGGGTCCCAGTGTGGAGACTGGAGGGAACAGAAAAGCCTCAGTGGAGAACATTTTCTAAAAAAACAACCCAGGTACAGGCCATGCTTGTGTTTCTGTGCTAGCACGGGCTCTATTTACCAACCTTCCTCTGCCCCAAGAGAAGCAGGGAGGCGTTTAAAGAGAAAACACCAAAGAGCCTTCTGTCCCAAGAGCTGGTGTGTCCTGTTTGCTGCTGTCCTGGGCTGTTACAGCACAGGGACAGCACTGCAGACTGACAGATAACTTTTTTAACATCAGGGCTGGTGTGGTGGCTGCTGTCAGAGCCAGCACTGGCCCCAGGGCAGGAGCAGCAGGAGGGGGAGCCCTGTGTGCAGCTCCCATCTGTCCCCACAGAACGCTCCAAGTCCCTTTGGCAGGAGACTCTGGAGGGTTCCCTCTCCTCCCCCCACTGTGACCCCCGGGTCTATATTGTGACAAAGCCATTCAACCCATTGCATTTATGTGCCAGACTTTCCTGTAGCTCCTGGGAATAGGTGTGCTGTTGGCAAAAGCAGCCTGTTCTATTCCAAGCATCATCTAACATCGGGGGAACCATCGATTCTTCCTGCACTGCCAGGGCTCCTGAGAAATGAAACAGAAGGTACCAGCTTAACAAACTGGTAATGTCCCCGTTGATTTTATTCACATCTGCTTCCTGCAGCCTCAGGGCACCGATTGCCCCGTCCCACACCCCGGGAAGGCAGCCCTGAGGTCAGGCTCTGTCGTGCTGGGGGCCGTGCTCCCCTTGGCAGCCTGCAGCATACAAAGGGCTGATGAGAAAGGGATTCAATCCAGTGTATTGGCATTCGTGTGTGGCGGCTGTATTAAAAGTACTTGCTGTCAGCCCAGCCATCACTTATAATTGGCTTCTATTTTTCCGTGTGCCTCCTGGCAACAGCGGCTCTTCCCAGGCTGCTGGTGGGGTGCTGGGTCTGGGAAGGCTGCTCTGTGCAGGAGAGGTATGTGGAAACGGTCAGGATTGGCTCAGGAAAGGGAATGTGGCCCCTTCCTGCCTGTCTCTGGGTTTGTCTGAGCATCCCACCAGAAGCATTTCCCTCTGCAGACTCGCCGTTGAGCACTGGCAAAGGTCATTTGTTCTGGCTGTGGGTGCACTGGGGAAAGTGCATCGTGTTTGGGGTGGGCAAAGCACTTTGTTTTGCTGCAATAACTCAGTTATTGTGCAATCAGTTGGTTATTTTGATGGGTTTTGTTATGGTGCTGCTCACCATCCTCACCAGAGGAACACAAAACTGCTCAACATAACGTTTTACCCTGAAATTGGATTATTTTTTTTTTATTATGGTCTTATGCATCACAGCTACATAAAAATCAGCAGAATGAGTGGAGAATAGGTGAGTTCAGAGCACATTTGTGGTAATGATACTGTACAGCGCAGACAGGGGTTGGAAGAACCTTGTGCAGCTGCAATCCCAAATGCCAAAAGCACAGATCCCTTTGGCTCAGGGCTGGGGAGCAGCACATTGATCCCTTGGAGGTGGCTTGGCCAGGTGGGTGACACTGATTTGCACGGTGAGAGTTGTGTCACCTGGGCCAGCTGCTTGGTTTTTGTTTTCATGGAATCATAGAATAATTCTGAGTTGCAAGGGACCCACAGGGATTATAGAGTTCAACTCCTGGCCCTGCACAGACACCCCAACAATCCCTCCCTGTCCCTCAGAGCATTGTCCAAACCCTCCTGGAGCTCTGGCAGCCTTGGTGCTGTGCCCACTGCCCTGGGGAGCCTGGTCAGTGCCCAACCACCCTCTGGGGGAAGAACTTTTCCCCAATACCCAGCCTAAACCTCCCCTGACACAGCTCCAGCCTTTCCCTCTGATGCTGTCACTGATCACCAGAGAGGACAGATTGGTGTTTACACTTCCTCTCAAGAGGAGATACACTGTTTTAGGATATATTAAGAGCCACAGTTCTGAGTTTCTGCAAAGAACCTTTTTATTTTTTCAATCTTACCCGTAACACTGGAGCACCTAAACT
This sequence comes from Corapipo altera, assembly GCF_003945725.1. Classification (NCBI taxonomy): domain Eukaryota; kingdom Metazoa; phylum Chordata; class Aves; order Passeriformes; family Pipridae; genus Corapipo; species Corapipo altera. Next base: position 6,408,758 of record NW_020884901.1, on the reverse strand, counting down.
TGCAAACACTTGAAAGTCAGACCAAGATTTCCTTGAAATAATCCCCAAAAGCCTTTGAAATGTCACAATTGTCCCATCAATGCATCCTAGACGTTACCGGTTCCATCTGATTGAATTTTTATGTTTGCAAATAGAATAATCTAATGACCTAATTTCTGAAGGAGGCCTGTTATTTATTAACCGTGATGTAAATTCTACCAGCATCAGAAGAAAGAACGTTGGGCTTTTGAATTTCTGCTATTTTTAAAGATCCAAATCTCTAGGGCAGTTAATCATTTTCCTGACATATTGAATTCAGTCATGTGTTATAGCAACAAAACTTCATATGGGCAGTTTATGATGCAACATTAACTTGTCAGCAAGGGGGACAATTCATGACTGTCTATGGGTAGTAAGTGGCAGGCATTTGGACAACTGTCCTATAGTTTTGCAAGCATCAGCAAATTTTGTTGGCAAAGCTGATGTAGGCAGTGCATAATATACGCTTTTGCTCATATATATTAAAAAAAAAACCAACAAAGAATACAATCCTCTGCCAGGAGTTTCCACTTATTTTCCATAACGAGAGCTGGAGGGTCTGTAAAATTTGGCCTCATAAAAAGAAATAGCAAAGGATGAATTTTTTTCCTTTATGAGGGAGATGGAAGAAATTGGAAGTTTGTTTGGATGCACGAGTCTTCCTGACACGTAGTTTATCAGTTGTGTTGCTGCAGGATGGAGGGTCCCAGGTACAGAGAAGGGAGGGTGTGGAAGGAGTGATGGTGCAGCCAGAGCACATGGAAGTATAGGCTACCAATGGAGCAAACTGTGACTTTCAGGAGCATAAAAGCCCTTAGTTTGGGGGAATTTTGGTTTTGGGGGATTTTGTTGTTGTTTTGGTTTCTTTGCTTTTGTTTGGTTTTGGTTGGGGTTTTTTTTGAGATATCAGAGGAAAGGGCTGTAAAAGCTCTGAGGGAGAAGAATGGTGTGATTTGCTGCTGGTTGCAGTGGGGTTCCAAAGGGTCCTTGCAAATGCAGGGACGTGGCTTTGCTTTGGTGCTGTAGAAAAAATCCAAAGATAAAGGCAAAAGGAAGCAAACAGATTAAAAGAAATCATTCTGGTGCTGTTCCAGGCAGATACACGCTGAGGCAAAGCCTCTGCCAAGGCCAGGGGAGAGGCGGGTGCAGCCATCAGATGATGAGCTAACGAGTGGACCTGAGCAGGGATTTTGGCAGGGTGGGGAATACAAGAGGCCATGTTCCTGGAGCTGTAAACCCCATGCAGTTGTTGCACTTGGGTCTAATCTGGGAGCAGGGAAAGAGCCGAGCGAGCCGAAGCAATGGCCAGGTTGTTGGCAGGAGGGTGGGAAGGTGGTGGTGCAATCAAAGACATGCTGGGGAGGCTGGATGGAGTGTGTGAGGAGAGAGTTTCAATTGGAATAAGGATAAATTGAAGACTCTGTGTATACCGGAGGATATAGGTGAGAAATCAATGGCAGTTGAAGAAACCTAAAATTGCTTGATGTGTTCCACAGTGCAAGAAGACACTAAAGATTAAATGTTGATGGAAGTGATTATGAACTGCTATTCCGCTCATAAGCCTCAATACAGGAGTGAGCTGATGAACTGGGAAAAGTGTGGGGGTAGTGCTGGCCTTCACCCAGGCACACAGACCAGGCTGAAAACGCCCCAGCTGGGAGCTCTCTCCCCGTCCATCAGCGGGGGATGTGGTGCACAGTGGAAAAAGCAGCGCGGCAGAAACCCGCTGTCGGTGGGTTTCCAGCACACAGCTGGAAGGGAAAGCACAACTGCAGGCAGGGGGGGCTGTGTGGTGCAGATGCACACACGGTGCCATGTGCACAGCGTGGCTCCAGCATTCCCAAGTACCTTTGTGGCCCAGGAGGAGCCTGTTCCTTTCCAAGCTGCTGCTGCATGAGTGGTTGTGGTTTGAGCAGGATACGTGGGTTGCATGGATGGCATGTCCTGGCTGCTCCTGCCTGACCATGGATCACACCCTTTTTCCAGCTGAGGGATGCTGGCCCTAACTAGGAGCAGAGAGACTTAAACTCCTTAGGTTTAAGCTGGATAAAAGAGGCTTCTATGGCAGCAAGTTATGATGGAAAGTGTAAGTTAAAAGCCATTTGGGGATGGGAACATATGGTCTCCAGTATCTTCACAAGCCTCCCAGAACACAGTGATGTTTGTCTTGTTTGTCTCAGTTCCATTGATTGCTGTAATGTGTGAAAGACTGACTTAGGAAGGACACAAACACAAATTATCCTGATGAAAGGAAACAGAGGGAGTATAATAAGAGACCAGCTCAGCTGAGCTGGGAGCTGCTCAGCGCCCTGAGAATCAAAAAGGAAAGACAAAAAAAAAATAAGGGTAGAAACTAGATCAAAAGAATAGGCATGCCTCCAAAAAATAGTAGAAGGAAGAATCATTGTGAATGAGACCAAACAGGCAGCCATTCTCTGCCTGCTGCCTGTTCAAAGAGGTCAGAACATTCCATGGTTTCAGCATGTCCACCCAAACCTGCATGATTACAGCTTGTTATTTCAGTTACTCCTCTACAGGCATTGATGATCAATGGTGTGGGCTCACACTGGAGGTACTTTGATAACTGGCTGGGATAAAAATCACCCTGAAGTACCCAGAATGGAGCCAAAGAGGTTTCTGAGCACCAGTTTGTTCTTGGCTACCTTTGAGGACTCCCGGGGATGAGTGAGCTTACTTAGAACTGAAAGAGCAAACCCAGTACTTGGCCTTAAAAAGTGTAGAGGGAAAAGAAACCAGGAACTACAGAGCAGAGTAGCTCACCTGTGGAATAAGGGAATGGCTTAGGACTGCCTGAGGGGTAGCAAGGTTTTGTCAAAAATGAACCTGTTAAATCAAGTAAGTTTGCTCCAGTGATAACAGCAGGAGGGCTTGTGGGTGGGGAGGACCAGTAGATGATGATGTAGGTAAGGTTTTTGACATTTTAGTATTTGTTACAGAAGACTACAGTGTAGATTGTGGCAATGTGCATATCAGTAGTTCATTTTTCCAAATATCTAATTACTCTCAGAGAATGTCACCAAGCTGGAGGGATGAAGAAGCTCCCAGGCTTCAAGCAGGTCACGACCAGTGCAGTGGTGCTTTGTCTGGGTTTTAGGAGCACTTTATACCTACAGTAATGAACTATATGATCAAATTCACACTGAAGGGACTGAGTTTTCACTAAAACACCTGATTTCCCTTTTTGCTCCTGGTTTGTAGCCAGAAGGCCTCAAAAAGCCATTTTGCAGCCAGGCGGCCGACAGAAAACCTGTCACCCCCCGGTCTCCACAGGGATGGTTCATCCAGTAAATTCCACAAAGTTACCTGTAAAAAGCAATTGCACGAGGTGCCCAGAACTGTATGGATTTCACAGTGCACTGGTCAGTTCTGGCTGCAGAGCCCTCACTAATTTTGTCTGAAAGCTTCCCCATCTCCGACCTCTGCCATAGCAGGTGACTGCTCCTGCAGAATCCAGCTGGCTGTCTTGGATGGAATCACAAGGGCTTTGGTTTGTTCTGATTCTTCACCTGCTTGCCAGTCTTTTGACAGGAGCCTTCTAGGCTTGAGTAGGAGGCTCACCATCTCAGGGAGCTGGAATTTGTTTATGAAGACCAATTATTTAATGATGACCTATTACCTTTCCATGGCTGGCTAATGGCAAACAGAAGGGCCAAACCCAAGGCAGAAGAAGGGATTATGCTTTGAAGTGACAGTTGCTTCAAGTTCAAGCCACTCCTTTGCTGGTGAGAGCTTTTCTGGTGGATGTCTTTTCTTGAACCTGCCTTTTTACTTTTTGTTTCTGGTGGATGGTGTTGGTGCATTCCTTGGCTATAGCATCCGAATCCCACAAAATCCCTTGATCCCCCCCTGTCTAGTTTCAGACTTGTTTATGGAACAGAGTCTGTGCAGGTATTAGTGGCTGAATTAGAAATGGAGGAGCAGAAATACATCACAGTGTCAGACAGGATTTTCAGCAGTGCTTGGCATAGGCCGAAGAAATCATGTCCTCATGATTGCTCTGAGGATGTTCCAGCCTGGATCACTCTGGAGGCAGAATGGGGCTGAGCTGGGTAGCCTAAGTATGAGAAGTAAAACCTTAGCCATGGTGTCTTGGGCAGTTATCCCCGTTGACTGGGCTGTGGGAGCTGACAGCACAGCCATTCCTGCAGTCACTTGGCTTCTGTCATCCCACGAGGTGAAAGTTCCCTCCAGTCTTACACCCCTTGCCCTCCGTGTGTGTGAAGCCAGTGGGGAAATGCAGTGTTCACTGATACATTGATGGTTATCAGAGCTGTTTTCCTTTTATTTAATCCAGACTTTTCAGCCTCCCTCTGTCTAATGGAACAGCCTGTGACTGTGCACAGCCTGTGCCTTGTAAGAGATGACGTGCTTGGGAACAAGTGAGTTTCTGCCTCATCTGCCATGGGCTGTTGACACAGTATTGCTGATGTATCCTGCTGATGGATCCCATGCTTTTCTGTCCAGACTGTGGTACAGCTCCACATTACATTCAGACCTGCCAATATAATCACTGGGTGGCAAACTGATGTGGGTGGAGGGGAAACCTCTTGTGATCTGGTGACAGCACAGAGTCGTGCTGCTGCTTGACTGTGCTGTGAAATGGTGGTTTCTGAAGTGTCAGATGGCTTAGGAGAGCTGTTCACTTGGTTTGGCTGAACCCCCTGATGCAGCAGAGAAGTCTGAAGTGCTCTCCTGAGAGTAGAGATGACAAGTTTATTCGTGTTCCCATCAGACTTAACTAGAACTTCCCACTGTCATGGTTCTGCTTTAATTATCCTGAATCTTGATGCCATATGGTAATTTCTGAGTTTGTGTTGCTCAAGAGAAGAGCTCAGCATTTCCTTATAGGTTCTCACTTCATTCATGTATCATCAGCCTGTAACAGAGCATTCTCAGGTATTAGAGTGGCTCCAAGACCAAGGGCAAACTCCTTGTGGCCCAGAGCCAGAAGAGCCCATAGTCACCTTCCTGTTGAGGAAGTCTCAGATCAAAGATGGTCACCTCTCTGTAAACCCTTTCCCTCTCCTTTTCCTCCCTGTTTAAAAGAATGTTGTGACTACTTTGGACAGAGAAAACTTCCTGCACACCTCCCTTCTCCTGTGCATGTGATGCTCTCCTGCAGTTCATTTGGGCTTGGTCCACTGTGGGTTTTTGGGTCAGGAGCAGTAGGGCATCACCACCAAAGGACCCATATTTCTCCTGCACAAATCCTCTTTTCTTCCAAATTTGAAAGAGCTGCCTGAGGAGTGCTGTGGGGATTTACCTGGTTGTGGGTAGGAGCTGGGGGATATTTTGAGCCAGGGGCATGTGAGGGCTGGGAGCAGTGCTGGGTGCAGGCAGTTTGCCTGGGAGATGTATCAGCCCTGTGTAACTTTGCAAGGACCTTGCCATGTTACACAGCAGCTTTGTGGCCGAGTAAAAATAAATGAGTGACTTATCCCACTGCCAAGGACCATCAGTGGGAGGTCAGTGTTTGATATTTCCACACCCAAAAAGCAGCCCTAAGCTAGAATTACAGCACAAAATACCCATTCAGACCTCTCCAGCCTTCTGTTTTCATTGACTTCCATCCCCTGCTTGTACACACAGAGTCCTTTCCTTTCCAAAAGAAAACAGTATTGCTGATAAGGGACACTTATCTCGGCAAGTCATTACAGAACAAGTGAGCTTTTGTGTTTGCATCTGATTCCTGTCACAATGTTAACAAACTCCTAGTATGGAAGCTTTATTTCCACTCTAAAGATGGCCCTTAGGGTACTATGTGAGGTGCATTATATGTCTCATAAATACTTCCCACAGATGTTTGTTCCTTACTTTAAAAAAAGGGGGAAAAAAAATAAACTCGAACTTCTTAAGATTTCAGCCTTTCATTTGTTCCTTGAAGGGCTTTTAAACAATGATCCTTGGCTAGGCTGCACATGGATATTTACCCTTCCCATACTCTCTGCTGAGATATGGCTGGCCCTTTTTCCTTTCAAAGAACCAGCCAGTGCTGGAGTTGTCTGTCCCATCACAGTGGGTTTCCCATTAAAACTGAACATTTATCCACAGCTGCAATAGTTCAAATTTGATGTGTTATTTCCAGCTGGAAATGTTGGGGTACAGTATGTGCCACAGGTAGATGTGGTGGTACTGAGATACAGGAGCTCCTCCTGATGGAATCTCTGCCCTAGGAAGGCTTTGCTTTAGGTGAGGTGTTCAGCACCTTCTAAGATAGTCCCTAACACAGGGGATTTTCTGGAAGAAAGAGGTTTTTCAGGGTAATTCCAAGCTATGTCATGGTAATTCTGTGGGTTTCCTACAGCAGAAGGTTGAACTGCCTCCCAGGTGCCAAGGAAACACTTTCCTTGACCACCTGGGGAAATGCATCACGTAAAAGTGTCACTAAGATCCAAGAAGTCTCAGGGATGGATGTGGCTTTTCCATGGTTTTTTGGTGAGATGACAGCCATGCATCTGCCCCGGGGCTGCAGGAATGTGTGTGCCATCACCCAGGGCAGAGCAGAGTCCTGCAGCCACAGGGTGCAAAGCAAAGTGTGTCCAAGCTGAAGGGCAGGTTGGTGGAAACACTGGAATAAGAGGGTGGGAGACAACTTTGTGTTGAGACAGCTCCTCTGTATCTCCCTCCTGCAGCCAAAATCTGATGCAATTCTAATTTTCATTATTTACGCCAAACAAACCAGGGTGAGCTGTAACTATCCCCGACAAATAAATTAAAAATGAGCTGCTTGGAAAATGTTCTCCTTCCAATAGGAATTTTTTTTTTTTTTTTTTTTTTGGTAGAGAGAACTCAAACCCAGACTATTCCCATTCTTCTCTGTCACTTTGTGCTCTCGCTGGTCTCCAACAGACCTCCATGCTCGTACTGCATGTTTCCCAATGCACTCCTCTGTCTGTGTGTCATGGGAGCCCTGGACAGTGGTGTTGGGGGGGATACTTCGTGCTGGGAATGCTGCCTGTGGAGGAGCAGAGGGATTTTGAACAACTGATTACAACTTCCTGTGAGATATTTCATGTTTTGGGCTTTGTTCAGAATTTTTTGGTGTTCTTGGGAAGGAAAGGTCACACAACTCTTAATAGGAAATCTAATTTTCAAGTGAAGTAGTTCAAATGGATTTTCTTTTCCATTCTGTTTTCCTTTGCTTGCCACCTTTTAATTAAATAACACCCAATTTAAAACAAGCTACTTGTTTTAACAAGGGCAATAAGTTATTTTAACAGAACAGCAAGCCCTGTTGACATATCCATGGCATCTCCCATCTTTAATTCTATTTAAATAAAAGTTAGATCTGTGACCCTTTTCAGACAGTTGGCCAGTGATGAGCCTTGCTCTGTGTTCAAGGGTTCAAACATTTGGACAGTCTGTGTTAAAGGAGAATTTCTAAAGCCATCAGTCAAAGCCTGGTCAAAGGAAATGACAACACTAAGTCATTTTGAGGTGTAGGAGATTTGGTTCCCACTTTAGGGTCTCCTCCTTGAGTTCTGCTGGCTCCAGCAGTTACAAAAGGAACTGTGTGTGCTATGAGTGTGCACACTTGGCTGGTGAACCTCACAGGCTGCTTTATATTGAGAATGTGTGTGTGAAAGATCTCACCGTCTTCCTCTCGTGCTGACTGACTTCCCTGAGATGTATTTACAGGAGTGAATAATTTTACACATTTAAGTAGTCTTCAGAGGGATTACTTGCATGTCATGGCATGTAGGCTGTAGCTTGCAGAGCTTTTCAAGAAGAGTTACGTATCTTTTGGCCTTGCACTGGAAGAAGGAAATTGGAAGTGTAGGGCAGGAGGGAGCTGGGACTGTCCCAGATGACTTTTCCACTTGCTGCCTGTCTCCTACCCACCCTGGTCCTGTGTGTTTCCCTTTGCTGTCTGTAGATAATGCTGCTGCTATTCAGACTTTGATAGTGAAACTGGAAGAATCTGACTTTTAAGAACAGAAATTCTACAATATGTTGGATTTCTGTTGTCCTCTGGTAACCTGTTTTACTCTGACCTCTGCATCCCATTTGTGTTCCAACTCCTTTCTCAGCCAGGGGACCTCACCCTCTGGCTGCAGTGGGAGCAGGATTTGTTTTGGGGGGCACAGTTTCTTGAGGGATTGGTTGGATCTTGGTGGCTGACTTGTGCTGAAAGCCTGGGGTGTGCATCTGCAGCTTGCAGGATTCAACAGAACGGTTTGGGGGGATTTAAAAACAAACAACAAAACCACACGACAAAATGAAGGTTTGTGCTACTTTTGAAACAACTCCTTTACTGATTTTTACTATTCTGGCAAAACCAGCTTTAACACCCTTGTGCACATTGCACTGCATGAGCTGTAATGACTCTTTACTGTCATATAATCCAGTGGCAAATATGGGCCAGATTCTGCCAACAGCACGAAGCCAGATGACAGAATTCCAGAGCCCTAATCTCCCCAGCTTCATATCCTCCCCTCTTGCATCTACTTTTTTCATCTCCAATGAATAGAGGGCTTCATCTTTTTAAACTCCAGCAGGACAACACACATGTGGCCTGACTCTACCACAAACTCCTCAGTAACACTCTTGCTGTTTGGGGGAAGTAAATAGGCGAATTTCAAAAGTCTTTCTGTGTGGAGAATCTGTTTGGATTTGCACAGGAAGTGGGGAGCAGGCATATAGGTAGCAATATTAATGAAGTTTTTTATAAAGACTTCATTCAAGGCTTTCAAAGAAAATATAACTCTTATGGGACCCACGGTTTATCTGCCCAGTCCAAGAATCTGGTTGGAATTTAAAATATATATTTAAAGGTCTCTGAGAAGTAGAGGATTAGAAAGAACAGACCAAGAAGGGCACATGGGAAATTACTGCATGAAGAGGAGACGGGTCCTCGGGGGGCTGAGCTCTGCAGTGGGGTGCATGAGCCATCAGAATCAATTCTCCTCTTGGCTGTGGAGTAGTAGGAAAAGAGGGTGACTGAGAAAAATCCAACCACCACCTTAAACTGTTGTGCCCTGGTAAAGTGGTGAAGTACATACACGAGTCCTCCACCAGCTGATGGAGCCTCACATGCTTTTGCAAGACCTTGAGTTCAGACCCTTTCCCTTTTCCTCCCACATGGCAGATGGCTGTGCTGGCTCATTTGCTGCCCTAAAAATGCTGTTAAATAGTTCTGGTTCATATCCTTAATTTTCTTGGGGGTCCCAAGATGGCTTGTTATGGGATTGGGAGAAAAGAGCTTGCAGCAGTCAGGTGCAAAGCTCCTGGTCAGAAAAGAGCACACTAAGGGAGGAAGGGATGTGGAGGCAGCCAGAGGCAGCAGCCTGGCATTTGTAAAAGGCCTTGTCCATCCCTGAAGTCCCTGATGTGTCTATATCCTTAGTCTGGGGAGAGAAGAATCAATCTGAGAAGCCTGTTGCTTATTCTTTGGGGAAAATGGGTCCCCCAGTGGGAGCACAGATGTGTCCAATTACCTTGCCCAGGATTAAGTGAGGTGTTTTATGGTCCAGGAGGATCACAACTCTAAAGGGTTTGTTCCTTCCCAGTCTTGTTTTTTGCCTGGGGACAGTAATGTGTTTCCTAGGCTGCACAGGGAGTGATCCAACCCCCAGGCCTCCTCACCCATCCCTGGTGCTCCACCAGAACTGAGGTTTGCTTGGCTCAGGTGCCAAACAGGTCTAATACTCGTGTCTCCTTTGCAACGTGTACCTGTGTTTTTCTTGGTGTCTCTCTAAAAGTCCTGGTCTGGGATTTGGGGTTTGTTTCTGTGTTTGCATTACACGAAAGGTGGTTTACTTGTTCACTATTTGGGGACAGATCTTGTGAACTTGGACAAGAAGCAAACAAGTGGAAAAAATAAATCATTTTTAGATTGTCTGTTTACAATAAAAGGAACACACATGTCCTATAGCTGGACATCTGGGCAGTGCATGGGAGGTGTCAGATGTGCCTGTGCCAGTAGGATGGTCCCTGCCCAGAAAGCTTTAACAGATGATGTGCAAATCCCCTGTTTATGATGATTCTTGTCTTACCTTGGCACTGATCCTCCTGTTGTATTGCCCCTGTGCTTTGCACTTCTTGTGCAGGCAGTCCCAGTTTCAAAGTCAAATGGCAGGAGCACAAAGTTGCTCATTGACCTTAATCTTGGTTAGAAAAATCAGCAATGCTAATGTGGAATGAAGGCAGTGTCTGTCCCTGGGTCAAAGACCCTGAGGACGTAGGAGGACTCACAGTGTGGATCTGTGCAGCCCCACACCCCTGTCCCCAGTAAGAGCAGCCAGGGAAGAGGGTCACAACCAGCACAGAGCCATAACTTTTCCCACATTTATGTTTTTTTTTTTTTCTAGTGACTTCAGTCTAGGGGTTTTTTTGGTGTGAGTGCCTTTTGGATTTAACACCATGGACAGATTTTTCCAGTTGCTTTCCATGGTGTACTGTAACAATGGGTTTCACAGTTTAACCACGTGCTGGGCTTCACTGCTCCCTATGCCTGCATTTTGCCAGGGCTACATCTGATTTGCAGACCTGTATTGATGCTATCAAGCTCTGGTTAGTCTGTGTACTGGATGAGACACTTTAAGTGCATCAATAACAGTTAAATGTGATGGAAAGGATCCTGTGAATGTTGCCTGCATTGAGCTCACAGTGTTTCTTTTACGTAGTATCTCTATTCTACCTATTCTGCCATCTTTTCACCTTTGCTGGGCCCTGGCCAGGTGTCACTGTTTAATGCAGTGGCTTTGTTGACATGTTACTGATAATCCTCTTTTCTTCTACCAGCCTCAAGCCTCAGTGTTAGCAGAGCAAATCTGTATTTCTGCTACTGAGGGATTTGCAGAAAAATTCTGACTCGGAACAAAACTCTTGAGGCTTTGAGTAAGACCTCTATGTCAAATTTCCATATGATCACAAAACTATTTCAGTGTTCAGGATTAGACTTACACAAAGAATTTATCAGGCTTTAAATATTAATAACAAAATGGGGCTCCTGTTCTGCTGGATTTGCTGAGGAGGTCTTAGACAGCCCAATTTGGAGTCTGTCTCAAGTTCCCATCCTTTCCTGACCTTTCCACTGAAGAGCATCCTTACACTTTAGGTCAATGCAAGAGCAAATATCAGTGTTTACAGAACAAAAATAACCCCAGAATTTTTTTTCTTCAGCATCAAATGAACAGAAAGGGTTTCTAAAGAAACATGAAAATGGGTAATAAAATTAGTGTGAGGAGGCTGCTCTCAACAGGGAGAAGTCAGGATTATTTTCTTTAAAGGCTAACTAAAGTAAGCTTTTAAAACACTCACCCTGTTGAAGAAGGTTTTTTGGTGACTTTAGTGGCTGAAACACCCAGAAGAGGGTGGATATTTTGGCATGTGGGCAAACAGTGGCTAACAGGAGCAGCAGGCTTGTGACTCTCTTCGTGCATAAACTAGAGGTGATTCATACCGGCTTTTTATTTTAGTAGCAAGGCCACCAAGCCAGCTGAAATACATCTGAGGTGAGTGCCATGGAATAAAAGGATCAGCTCAGGACAGCAGGGCACTGAGCAGTGCCAACAGCCCGTGGTGGTACCAAGAGCAGAGGCTTGTCCTGCCAGTGCCAGGCGCCAAGGAAAGAACGGGCAACTGCTGCTGCTTTGGCAGGGAGGGAACAAAAACAAGCACCAAACCCTCCGGCCCTTTGGACTTTCAGCACTCTTGTGTGTGTGTTCTCTGAAGTTTCCATGGGCCTGAAAAACTGGAAACAACCTGGGGCCCTTTTCTCCCCCACATCCCCAAACCCAACTGCTTTTATTATTTGGCTGGGGAGAAAGGAAGCTATTTCAGTAGGAAACAGTTATTTTTAAGACAATCTAGAGAGGGCGATGGCTTTTAGCCAAATTAATAACATAATGCAACTAAAATGTTGCTTTTCATGTCATGCTTCCAGTGCTAACACAATAACAAAGCTCAGTGGCTTTATGGAGCTGCTGGTCACTACTCTTGAGTGTAACTGTACTCCCTGCTCAGCTGCTCCATCCCTCCTACACCTCTCTCTTCCTCTCATGGCTCAGGATGTCAGGCTGGAGCAGAGTTATTGTTTCTCCATTGGCTTTAATTCTAGCCAACAGAAAGGCAAGTGGATTTGTATTTGAAGAGGTAACTTGAGGCTTTGGACCTGCCGAAAACCAGCAGCTTTCCTCTGGAAAACTGAGCGTGACCGAGGGCCTCATGCAGAGAAAATAATCTGTGATTTCTTAAAAATACTATTTAAAGAATCGTATTTGCTTTAGTGGGCACATCTATGCTGCCAGCTCTTGGTAACAACACCCAGGCCATGTGGCATATGGGGGAAGTAGTTGCACCGAGGGCTGTGGCTGGCAGACAAATGAGCTCTGACAGCTGTGCTGATCCAAACTTCAACCAATTTTTGAGGGTTCTCTTTTCCTATGGTTTTGGGAGACCAAAGCACACAAGAATTTTGAGGTAAAATTAATATTAAAGACTAGAGATTGAACCCAAATCTACCCAACTGTTCTGTGTGGACTAAGGCTGATTTTGCATATGGCTAAATAAGATTTAAGCTGCAGTTTCCTGGCTTTTTTTTTCCCTTTTTTTTTTTCTTAAATATACATAAATGAAGGTGTTTATTGCTGAAGGAAATGCAGTGAGAAGAGCACAATTTTGTTTGGCTTTCTGTCTGGTCTCCACAACAGGGAGAGACTGTGAAGAACACAAACAAATCTTTATTTCTGAGCTAACTGCTCAAAGCCAGGAGCTTGCAAAAAGCAGAGAATAATTTGATGCAAAATACAGTTCTTTTCACACTCCTCATGGCTCCATGCACCTCTGTTCCCTCTTTCCTGTTAGTTCTTCTCCTAGCCCTGTCCAGGCTATTGAAACCTGTAAACTCATCCAAAAACCACGGAAAGAAACAAAGCTTTCCTTTGGCTTAATGAACTTCAGGTACATAAGGCCTAAACTAACACAGTTTTGCTCCCAGCCCATCTGTGGAAACAAATTATGACACAAATTCAAATGCTGATTTGGAAGGACTTTTGACCATTTATAGAATATTCTGAAATCCTCAGAATGTTGCTTTCATTGTTACTGCTAGAGAAGAGCCTTCAGTAATAGAAGAAGATGGTGGCTGACTTGTTTTGTGTTGGGAATTCACTTTTTGCCTGGGTTTTCACTTGCAGATGGTGCAACAGATCCCCTGTTCTCATTGCTCCAGAAGCCTTCAAGTGGATGCCAATCACTCCCCCCCACACCCCTGTTGCTTCATTTAACTGGTTGCACTGGAAGAGGGAATAAGAAAAAGTGGTTTTCCTCCCTGCCAGAACATTGTCTGCTGTATTTGCCCTCTATATTTTCTCTTGCTCCAGACTTTCTCCTTCAGCTCAGGACAGCTTTTGCAGATCCTTCCACAGTCTGACCTATTCCATAAAAGAGGCTGTGAATGCCCCTGCTTAACCTAGTGGGAGAAAGGGGGGGAGATTAATAATCAGTTTTCTTTCAAATGCATCTGTTTTGAGTCATTTGTGCACATTAAGGATATCATCATCAGTTTAATAACAGAAGTGGAGACCCACATATAACCTCAGATATGGATCAAGGGGGAGGACAGATGGGAATTTTCCAAGCAACCCCTCTAAATCTTCATCTTGGGTTCATGGCACAGAAGCAACCCTGAAGAAAGAGGAAAGTCTTTATACTGGGTGTTATTTTGGGACAGACTTAGTCATTTAGGCACCATAGAAGGGAACAGAAATTCTGTTCCCTTGCCTCTTCCTCCAGCCTCCCCCAAACCTCAGCACTAAGTCATCTCCAACAGGAGCACTGGAAGCACCAAATGGGAGTTTGGGGTTGAAATCTAGATCTATGACTTGTTTGGGGTATTTTTCTCCTCTTCCTAAAGTCTGGTTCTCTGCCAAATATTATAGATCTCATTGACTGCAGAGACTCAAGGCCAGCAACTGCTTTAGGTTTTAGACTCATTTTTCTAAATGATGCTTTAAGAGACATTTTTGCTTCTGCTCTATTAGTTTAATGCATTAATTTGGCACTGAGGAGGTGGAGCACATAATATCCTGTTCCTGAGGAAGGAGTGCTGGGTAACACTGTGAGCCACTGTTCCAAGTATGGGCTTATTTACTTTAATTAGAAAGTGCACTTGTTAAGTCCTCAATTAATTAGGTAGAGCAGCACCTATTGAGAGCAGATGAAAGAGCTACTGTGTGAGAAGGGAGGGGGAGAGGTGAAGGATGAAAAGGGAAAGATAAAACCAGCACTGGAAAGTAAATGGGGTTAGAGAAGCCAGAAAGAGATCATAAGTACAGCTCTGTTGGATCCTAAATTATAGTCACTGTTCATAAATTGGCTTCAGGTATGGTGGCTGGTGAAGATTTTGTGGGATTATTTGGAGTCAGTCTGCAGTTTTAAAGCAGATCATTGACTGGGACTTTGAGATGGATTTTCTCTAAGGTCCTGCTCAGCTTATGTTCTAGAGGCTGTAGGTCAGTCAGGAATATCTTGACTAATCTGTAGAATAAGTGCAGTGCTTTGATTTAGAGAGGAAATGGTTCACTTGGCTTTAAAAAACTTCTGAATGTTCACCACTGTTTCATTTCCCCTTCTCCCCTTTTGCATTTTTCTTTGCATTAATATATCCAGAATTTCAAAGGAAACAAGTTAAAGTCACAGTTTTGAAAGAAAATTTTCACATAATGATTCCAGAAACACTGTATTAATACCAGATGTTTAAAAACTCATAAATAAGTTTCCCAAACCTAAGGACACTTAAATGATAGGTCATGTATTGTCCTTTCCTCCTGACTTCTGAAGGTCTGTAGAACTGAGGTTTGCAGAATGCTTACATGGAAGAGAGGTTTGGGGCTTTTTAAGCAGAAGTTGAATTTCTTGCACAAGATTCCAAGAGCTGGGGGGGTTTCAAACATCACGAGACTTTCGATAGAATCAGCCAGGGTTGCCAATTTTAAACTGAAACCCATCTCCCCATCTAGAGGTTCACTTGAACTTCAGCCCAGAACCAATGGAAGAATTCTGCAAAGCTGGGCTGAGCTGTGGGACTGACCCTTTGCCTGGCAGCCCAGGGTTTGCTGTAAAGGTCTGTGGCTGGTTTAAACAATGTGGCTAATCAGAAATCAATTTAGTGGGTGGCTGCAGTCAAAAAGCTCTGTGTTGCCAGATCCATACTCTGGTGCTGTAGATGGATAACAGGTTTGCTGTGATCCTCTGTGCATTTGAGGGTTTCTTAAACTTCCCCTGGAATCCATATGCAGGAATGTTTCAGAGGCTTCTGATGAAATTTTATGCTCTAGTGATGACTACGTAGCAATTTCCAGGGAATTGTAATAACATAATAAGCCAGTCTTTTCAGAGGTTGGAGGAATCTTCCCTCAGCATTTCTGAGGTTCACTGTAATTCCCTGTCTTTTCCATGTAGGAGTGCAAGTGTGGTTCCACGATGGGTAAAGGCTGCAGGAACACTGTGAGCTGTTGTAAACCTTTTCCCAAAACCTTGGAATATTCCTAACAAATACATTTGTGTAATGGTACAGGATTAGGTAATGGCAATCTTTGGAGCCTGACTCTGCTTAGTATTCATTTCACTCATGTTCCACTCTGCAGTGCCCTGGGAGCAGAAGCTTGGTGAGAAGCAGAAGCTTTTGGCAACTGAGCCAGAGAAATGATTACTGTGAAAGTATGATCGTATGAGGGGGAGGAATGGGGTCTGTGTGTGCTAAAACATGAGGTTAATAGAAATCTTCGGAGATGCACTTTCTGTGCCAGAGTGTAAGAGGGACTTGCTGCTCCACTCCTGCCATTTCACTTCTTTCTTGGCTTTGTGAATGTTAAAGCAAAATCTGAACACAAGTCTGAAGAGTCCCTGCTGTCTCTGTCTGCTGTGCTCAGTCCAGCTGCTTTTGTGCTCTTTGCTTTCTATGCCCATGTGCAATTGCTGCTTCAGCCCCTAAAATACTTCACTCCCCTTTAGTGACTCTTTCCATCTGTCTGAAGCCTTTTCTTTCTTTATTCCCCCTCCCAATATGCAATTTAACCTTAAATAATAATTGTGACTTGAAATATAATAACTAACTTGTGTACAACTTTCTAAATCATCCTGAGAGGTTTTGCATGACAGAGGCAACTTCTGAGCCATAATGACTGAGGTTTCTGAGGCAGCACTGGCATTCGAATACAAACCTTTCATTAATTTTAATAAGGACCAGAAATCCGTGTGTACATCTCCAAAACTGCTTCAAAATACTTAACTGTTAATATGTGAACAATCCTGTCACCCCTTTGATGCCACAGTCCCCTGAGCTGATGCTGCTGCTTTCGGGGAGCAGTAGCAAATGCCAAAACAAGGTTTGCTCCTTTGTGGAAGAGGAACCTGTGATGTGGATTTATTGAGTGGCTTTGATGTCCCCACCAAACAGAGGAGATGCAAACAAACGTGACTTCTGGGTGATTCAGGCATCAGCTTTTCAAGAATTGACCCAAAGCTGAAACCAAAGCACCAGGGAAATGATCTTGCTGTTAATGCAGGTCTAGAGTCTTGTGTGCAGGTAATAAATATCCCCTTGCTTCCTTGCTGCTTGTCCACCTGCACTGTGAAAAATAACTCGGGAGATGTGTAATTTCAGAACTGGGCAAGGAGTTCTAGATGAATTATTTACATGCTGAAAGTTTTTCACTTTAGGTCAACCAAAGGTATTTGTGAATCTTGCCCAACTCTAAGTACTTCTCAGCTGGAGAAGGAAAAGTTGAAGCAAACCCAGGATGTTCTCTCCAACCTCTGCACACTGAAGTGTTACCTTTTCTCATTTCGGGATTTTTCTGAAGCAAACTTTGAAAATTGATCAGAAAGTTTTGGTTCATCATTAAATACTTGGGGCTTTGTGGTACCCAGAGTATTGTCTGTTCTCAGCACCAGTGCTGGCTACAAGAACAGCCTGACTGGGCCATTAGACCTGGTGCAAACCACTAGGAATATTTTCCATTGCCATTTCCACATCTCTGAAGGGGAAGCAGTTTATCCTATAGGATAAATTGATTGATATGATCTTGAAACTAGTTCCCCAAAACTTTTCATTGTACCTTTTGCACCAAAGCAATAAAGCCTTGGTTCTGCCAAGTCCTAGAGCAGCTAATACCATGCAATAACTTTGGCAATGAAACAGAACTAACTACATTTTAAAGTCTGTATTCAATGGAGTTAGTATTTGTGGCTGTTACAACAGCCCTAATTTTTCTTTCAGTGGCTTAAAAATGCCTGTTTTGTTAATATTTGAATGAATTATAACAACAATCTAAAATTCCCTGACACTTTCTCTGGTTTTTTTTGTACCAAGGGATTCAAACAGCAGGAGAATATTTGGGGGGGTGTTTAGAATGGTTTTATATTTTTGGTACCTTCACTGAAGTCCCAAAGCCAGACCCTTTGACTTGTGCAATTTGTCACAACTAAATTTAGCTTGGACTTCAAATCTCAAATGTTGAATCTGCCTGCTGTGGGGGGGTTTCAGAGACAAAATAACCATTCATCTTCTCAAAGATGAAGGAGCTGCCATGCCTTCCCAAAGTGATAATAAGCAGATTGAGAGGTCAGGAGCTATTTCACATCCAGCTCTGCTCAACTCTCGTGTGCCAGACTGGGTTAAGGAGATACTAAAGTGAGGTTGTGTAGATTCAGCTATAGATTGTAGGGAATGGAGTCTCACAAAGGTTATCTTGTTCTGTCTGCTTATTTTGGAATGCCAGCGGCAGTATCTGAGGATGTCCTGCTCTAAAGGCATTTTGATCAAAAGCTAGAAAATTAGGCCCATTAAAGTATTGATTGAGGCTCAGTACTGAAGTGACTGTTGTTGGGTTTGAGGCACAGTGTGACTCTGCCCCTTTCTGCTGTGAGATTCAAAGCAGAGCAGATTAGGAGTGCTAGGACTGGCCCTTCTGCAGCAGAAATATCAGAGGAGAGACAAATAGCCCCAGGAAATGAGCTGTCAAGTAGTGGAAGCAGAAAAATCCATTTTAAGTTGTGCCAAAATATTGGAGACCTTGAGTGATACTGCTGAGAGAAAGGCAGGCACTCAGCACAGCCTTGGTGTAGTCCCGTGACAACTGAGGGTGGAGGTGGCTCATCTTCACCCCAGTGTGTCACATCAGTCGTGGTACAGCTGGATCAGAGAACTATGGAATGGTTTGGGTTGGAAGGGCCCTGAAAGCTCCTCTCATTCCACCCCCTGCCATGGGCAGAAAACCCTCCCACTGGACCAGGTTGCTCCAAACCCCATCCAGCCTGGTTTTAGTCATCTGGTTCAACCCCCCTGGGTGCTTGATTTTCTGTCTGCAGAGGAAATGAGATGAGCTTTCAGGTCCCTTCTAACCCAAACCATTCCATGACTGACTCCCCGGTTGTGCCTAATTACTCACCGAGGCACAAGGGGGCACCCATGGCTAAAGCTTTAATTATCCAGAGGTCCTGGGAGCCTTTATGTCCCGCTGGGTCTCCCCTCACCTCCCAGCAGGGCCGTGGCTGCCCCTTTCAGGGTGGGGAGTGGCTGCAGGTGGGAGGAAAGGCAGAAAATCTTGGCAAAGTGAGGAATCTTCTAGTCTCTTTTCGTTGGGAATAGAGGAGGAATCCTAAGACACTTCCCTTTGTCTTTGAAGACTTAACTAAAGTCTGCTGAAGTCATGAAATATTAAGGTAGGACCATGAAATAATCCTTCAGGGCATTTTGCTTCACTTTTTTTCTTCAGAAAATGTTTTAATCCTTTCTAGTTCATGGCAAGTTCAGCACCAACTGCTACACTAACAAGAGACAGTCCTTTATAATTAAAGACAGGTTCATATTTTTTGCAGTTTAAAGATGGGATTAGATTTCTGGGATAAGAGGGAAGTTTTCTAGCCATTTTATTCTTAAGATATTTATGGAGTAACCTAGAATTCTTCAGAGTTCTTAAGTCACATAAGTACTTCAAAATACCCGTGAGCAAGTTGGTACTTCCTTGTGGATTGAGGGATTGTCTTTATTTTTCTGTTTATTTTCAAAATTGCTGGTTAAATCTCAAAATTGCCAAATACCTTTATCCCCCTGTGCCCTTCAAGGAGAAATATGGTGTTCTGCATTTCTAAAATGGAAAGTTGAATGAAGATCCTGGCTGTCTTTCCCCACTTTTTTCCCTTTCTCCTCCTGACTGTGCTGATTCCATACCTCTATTAGGGCATCACACTCCCCTATATATCCTTAAAACTGCAGCTTTAGGAACTCCACACACAACAGATGAGTTGTATTGGTGAGCAATTCTGGCAGCACTGGTAGTTGTTTCCTCCCCTGCTCCAAGAATGGAAGGAGATTTTTCCTACGTGGATCAGGAAAAGCTTGAGCGAACGGATGGGCTCTGCAGCATCCCCGGAGGTCAGGGAGCAGGAGACAGGGACAGGAGCCTTGCAAGGGGGTTCCATGTCCCCCTCCTCTTTGTCCCGGGCATAGAGAACTGCTGCTCTCCCACTGCTGCTGACAGGGGTCTCCACAAACAGGTAACTGAGCCTGGAGAAGGATTACACAGGGAAGAAATCCTGGAGCTTGCCAGTGAGACCTCTGCTAGCTGTGGAAGCTGGATGCCTGGAGACCCCTGTACCCCTCCAGCTCCCTGTCTGCCTTCAGTTCTAGTTCTCACCTGGCACACGAGAAGCCCAGCAAAAGCAGAGGTTCATAACTGCCCTTTCTTTAAAAGCAAACCAGTCTAATTTGTGCTGAGAGAGCAGAAACTCACTAATTTGAAACAGTGAGAGCAGAACGTGCAAAGGGCAAGGGTGAACTCCAGGCTTGTCTCCACACTAAAGGAACCTGTGGTGAGGCCAAGAGCCCCATCACAAGCTCTGCAGAAGGTGCAGTGACTCTGCAGCTTTATGGCTTTGTGGAATCCTTGCTGTCCCCAGCACCAGGGCTTCTCCCTCTCGTGTCTACAGCAGCTTTGATTTTTGTGGTGGTGGAATGAATTCTAGCTTTACATTTTAGTGGCTTTGTTTTCTTCTTTGTTGGTGTTCTTCAAATATTCTGGTTGCTGTGAATAAAGCTTTCTCTGGGAGAGTGAGGAAAAGCTCAAGCTAACAGCTTTTATCAGGCCCTTTCCAAAAATAAATAGATTTGTGGGAACTTGGTCCCTTCAGCACATGGCTGATGTGTGTAAAGCCTGCCAGACTGATGGTAAAGCAGGGAATAATCACTGTTATACGATACTTTACTGGTCTGAGAAGGTTATAATGTGTGTTTCATTTGCTCAGTGCACTAAAAAGAAAATGTGCCGTGCGGGGCTTGTTCAGCTTATCCAAGTCCTTGGTTGTTCCTAAGCTTGCTTCATCCATAAGAAAGGGGAAGTGAGGTGGGATGTGAAATGTGTGGCTTATGTGAGCCAGGGTTAGTGTCCCCTCAGGGCTCTTTTTCCCCCTTTTCTTAAAAATTTCAACCGTGCAGTTTCGAGTGCTGGGAGCGTTTTCTTTGCACTTGTCCAGCCCGAGCACAAAGAGGCCCCAGTTGGGTGCCTGGAGTTTCTATAATGTGGGGAATAATAGAAGGAGCTGGGACATGACGAGGCTTCTTTGCAGTACAGTGGGGTTATGCTTTGCTGTATGCACACATACATTTCCTAAGGAAATTTATAACTTCTGTTGGGGTGTGTAATATAAGAGACTTTTTAAAAAAATAAATAAATGTGTTGCGGTTCAATGTGGGGAAAACATGCAAGTAACAGGAAAGAAGTTAACACAAGGATGCAGAAGTGAGGAAGAGGCATGTGGTAAAGCAAGTCCAGGAAGAAGGTACTGAGCCTCCCACATCCATCGTGAATGTCTCTTGCCATCCTCATCTTGCCACGTGACCTCTGAACCTCCAGTAAATCCCTGTCAGTGCATGTTCTGGGAAGCTCTGACCAGGAAGAGCCTTGCAGATCCTGTAACTGCCAAGCCTCCTACTGAGGAAACACCTGGGAAATGTCAGGCTGAAATGCAGACGGTGAGACCCCCTGAGAGTCTGAGGTGAACCCTGGGATCTGGTTTGAGCCGACAGAGTTGCTTCCAAGTGCGCTGCGATGTCCCAGGACAGTCCCAGAATGGAAGAGTGTGAAATGCTGTTAGTTTTGCCACCAGGCTGTGTTTGGGAGGATCAGACAGCCCAGAGCACATCCAGCATGGGAGGTCCGGCGGTAGCACCACGGGCTGGCAGCCCAAGGCACAGACTGTGGAAAATTGAACTGGATTTGCTGCTTTGTGTGAAAGTCTCTTTCGTTCCAGTGCCTGTGTTTGTCTGGTGGCTAAAGGCAGGGAGGAAAGCCAGGAGCAGGGATCCTCCAAACCCAGGCAAGGCATTTGTCAGGGCAGTTGTTGTCTTCGTGCTCCCCCAGTCAAAGCACGGGAGCATCCAGTTGTTTGGGGGGTAATTTGTAAGGAGGGGAGAGCGCAGCAGCTCGGCACCAACACTGGAAATGACAGTCACTGAGCTTTTGTGCCTGCTGCATGTAAGAGAAAAAGGAGGAATCCCAAGTCATAAAGTTGATAAAATGATGCTCAGTGTTTGCCAATCAATGTTGTACATTCAGAAGTAAAAAAAATAAGTGACGAACAGAAAAGATGGGCAACGTGTTAGGGCAGGTAATTAATATTTTTGGTGTAGGAAACTCCTCTGAATAGAATTTCTGGGTGGTTCTGGGCGCAGATGAGGAGTGCTTTTGGAGACAAGAGGGTTTGTTCTGGGATCACAAGTAGTTACAAAAGTGGAAGCACCTTGACCCAGCCATTTTTTAAATCTTTGGCATTACTGTGGCAGCCTCCATCTGTGTTTACAAACTGAGATTAAGAGCTTTATTTCCGTTACGTTAATGAAAGCTGGGGTTTAAGAGTCTTACAGCTAACAAAAGACCCAAAAGCCCTTTGTAAAACGCAGGTCTGTGTCCAGCATGACTTCAGAGTGGGCTGTTGCTCTCCTTTTCCCTCCTGGCTCTCATCTCAATTAAAATGGGGGGCCAGTTACCCGATGCCTTGCACCCAGTTTTAATTTCTCCTTTTCTGTGATACTTAAAAGCAAGTTGGGCAAGATGTTAATGTGTTTCACCCCCTTAGTTTATTTAAAAGTCAAGCTTAGCAGAAACTCACCCCTTGGAACAGGATCATGACATGGTAACCTTGGAGGTTTCAGTAGAGATTTGCTTGTTTGACTTTTCCCTGGATTCAGTGACCTGGCTCCTCAGTGCTCCCTCTCTGATGTGAGGAGAGTGAAGGACACTTGAATGAGAAATCTTTGAAATTTGCCCGATTTCCAAAGGGTCCCTCCTGAAATGTTTGCATTGGCTTCTCCTTGTTTCTTACCTTCCCTTGCTCCTTGTGAGTCCACTCTGAAAAAGGACTGTGCAAACAGAAAATAATAATATAAATTAAAAAAAAAAAAAGTCTTTTTATAGTTGAGCAGGAAGGATTAATGGCAAATTCTTGCAGAGTCAGCACTTTAACAGCTCTGGTTACTGAGCAACAAACCCTGAGCTGGTCAAGCACCTTTTCCTTGTCTGTCCTGGACACTGTACAAGGCTCATCCAAATGCATCCTTCATTTCATGTCACGGTGCAGCCTGTTCTATTCTAGAAACACAAAAGCCTTCAGGAGCCTAACTTTTAAGAATTATTTCCAAACTCTCAAGCTTTGGAACTTGAAGCATTAAATCATGATGCTAAATCTCATTTGAGAAAGGTGTTCAAGGCAGTGGGCATAGAAAAGGTTGGGAAATTGGAATAAAGCTCCAACCCAGTCCCTGAATCAAAGGCCAAATTCCAGGAATCTGTGTCCCAGAACGGGAGCAGGTGGTGTCAGGATGGGAGTTACTGATGGAGCAGTGGCTCCAAGAGCTCCTGCCAGCAGCAGGGAATGGGTGAGGTATGGGCAGGACATGCTCCACTGGGCTGTCCTGCTGCTCCATGTGGGTACCAGAGACTTCCCTGAGCCTCCCAACTGCTCTTCCTGCTGGGAGTTGGGAAGCCTTGTGCTGGTGTCTAGTGGGGAAAACCATGGCAATGCCATTTTCCAGGTGGCCCGAGGTCATGCTCACAATGTCATGAAAAAGATAATGGATTGGGGACTGCTTTTCTTTGCCTTCTGCCTTGAAACTTTGTTTAGTCTTCTCAAATCTGACTTCTACATTTTTCTATCTGGAAATACAAATTACTGCCAACACTTTTTTTTTTTTTCTCTGAATGAGAAAAGGATATTCACAATCCCAGGGCTTTTTGGAAACCTCTACAATTGCACATTTCTAAGAGTTAGCAGCAGAGCACTTCTGATCCTCAACCCCTGCCCTGCCACCACTGCTCCCTGTTTGAGAAGATGCAAGGACTAAATCTAGCTCTGCATCACCACAGGCTGTCCCCAAACCCTGCACCCCAAACTCTGTGCTGGCCTTGGCACTCTGGGACAGGTGACATTGTTAGAAACCTCCTTTCTCTTTCATGTAGCTGCTGAAAGGCTGTCCAGTCCCACCTTGCAGTGCTGAGGCACATTTGCAGTCTTCTTAGTCACATGGAGGTACCTGTGACTGTTTCTCACAGGTTATTTAACATCTGGTGACTTTGTTTTGCTAGAATCTCTCTCAGGGACTTACACGTATAGGTGACCTCAGTTCTTGGCACGTCTGTGTTCAACCAGGTGTTTTGCTCGCAAGCAGCGACAAGAGCAGGCTGGATTTCCCTCCCCAGACTCCTCTTCCTTGCTTTTCTCCTCTGCCTGATGTCTGGAAATACTGCTGTGCCTCCCTCAGACTGCACTGGGAAATCTGAGACGTTGACTGATGCAGGGAGAGCAACCAAGGCTGGCAGAACTGGTTGGTTGTGGTTCCTGTAGACCATGTTCTGTGGTGTGTTGCCAGCAGCGCGCTCTCCCTGCCATGTTATTTACATTTGTGCTCAGCATGTTCTCCTCTGGCTCCAAGAACAAAAGGTTGTTGGTATGGATGGGTGACAATGCATAGCTTTGTTATTAAAATTGGGACTTTTCCTGCTAGGACTTTTGCATTGGAAATAGCATCCAGTGATTAATCTCCTGCTGGCTTTGTTCTTTTTATGACCAAGGGATTGGCTCTTGGAGGACTTCCTGCTTTTCTGGAGGGGCTTTGCAAGGTTGATTAATCTGTAGTAATAGTGGCTGGAGTCACCAGGGTTTCTATAGTGACCAGATGGAGATAAGAAAGTAGTTGCTAGTGGTAGTTGCTGAAGATGCCGGATGCCAAAATTGCAAACTGTTTTTAAACAGACCAGCCAAGCAAAAGAGATCTGTGGCTCCACAGTCAGCTTGGACCTGAACGTCCTCTTTGTTTGGCTGAACAAAACCCAGATAAACAAAACACTGAAGGCAATTAGCTTTGTTTGCTTGCCTTTGTCCCCTCTTCTTCCAAATCATTGTAAAATTAGGAATAATGCCAGTGAATTCTGTAGCTATTCAGTGGACAAAAGCTGGTGCACAGGAGATGAAAACACATAAGTATAATACTGCTGTTGTCAATAAACAGCCTGCTCAGTTTTAGCCTTTACTCCATTTACTTTCTCTCTTCCAGATTTAAGGAGATTTATTTGATCACTCTTGTAAATGAGAGCACCAACCAGGGATCTGGGTGTTGCACCACCTTCTCCTGAGAAGGTCTCTGCTTGCCAGTCTCCTTTCTTGAGTAGTCTCACATCAGCCTCTTGGTTGTGTCTGGGGTTACAGATGTCACCTGTGGCTCAGTGTCACCAAGGGGACGTGCTGGGCACTGGGCCGTGACGTTAAGTGATAAATTTCCTGGATATACGTGCTGTGAAGTTCACTGTGGAAAAGGGTTAATTCCAACCTCCCCCTTGTTACAAAAGCTTTTTGTCCACCCTGTGCACTGTGCTGGGGAACTGCTCCCATCAAAGCTTGCCACAGGAACACCCCTGCATGGAGCAGAGATGGAAACCCACAGGCTGCTGGGAGGGGGCCAGTGCTAAGCAGTGCAGGTACCACGGTGCTGTCCAGTGCATAAGGCAGAGGCAACATCCCTTGATGGCAAAAATGCAAGTGTAGGGAATTTCTGGGTGTTGGAAGCTCACAAGCTCACGTTAAGTCTGCCTGCTCTCCCCTACAGCCACGACCCTCAAACACCAGCCTGCCGTGCAGTTGCATCCAGGCTTGGTTGTTCCACCTTTCCTTGGTCTTTCTGGTCTCTGACAGCCCCACGGAGAGGGGCTGGGTGTGAGTGTGAAGCAGGTTCCTGCAGTCAGCAGTTTACTCCTATGGGTCCTAGAAGCTTCCCTGTGGGTTTTGGCATGAATACACTCGCTCTGGTCTAAATGAGGGTTCGTGGTCCAGCCTGGTGTTATTTGGAGTGCTGGAACCCTGCTGTGGGTGCTGTGGAAGGTGATGCTGTGCAGTGCCCTGGGGCAAAGGCAGCCCGGGTGGAACAGCCTTCCCCATCCCCTCAAAAATCACCCTGTGACTTCTGGGGGCAAGGATGGGGACTTCCCCTGCTGAGGAAATGAAAATGAAAGAGGAGGTTGGGCTGCCCTGTTGCTCGTAGCTCTGTGCTTTGTCTCCCTAGCTCCATATCAGTCTCTGCCTGTGACAGTGACCCGAGTCCTCGCTGCCGCCTCCACCTCGGGCTCCTCCCTTCCTTTCCCAGGCTGTCACAGGGTCGTGCTCGGGGTCCAAGGGGCCCTGTGTGAGCAGTGCAGGGACAGGCCATAAATCACCGATAGCTGCGGGGCAGTCTGCAGTGTGCTCAGCCAGAGCCACGTGGCAGTCTGCTCCATCTGGGATCCCTCAGAGGAAATGATGCTCAGGAGCCTCCTTGGGCTCCCTGGGAACACCCCAGCGATCCTTCACCTTCTCTAACCCTTTTAGCATCACCGTGGACATTCAGCCTTTGATGTGCCTGCAGCTGTTGGCAGCAGGGAGTCTGCCCAGAGCTGCCCACAGGGACCATTCCTTTGGGATGTGCCAGCACAGCCTGGGAGCAAACAGGGCTGGGCAGGGGCACAGCAGTCCAAGCGTTTGCTAATTCCCAGGAGTGCTGCACCTCTATCTGCAGAGCCCTCCCTCCCTCCAGCACCTTTGCCATAGGTTCCTGCAGGATGGGGTGCACACGTGTGGTCTGGGAGCAGCACAGATGCACCAATGGTGCAGAACACAGGTCCTGAATCCCACAGCAGAGACAGGAGCTCTTTCAGGTCCATTCTTGAGGGACATCTGGAAGGGGTAACTTGTGCAATCCTACTTTATGGGGGATAAATCCCCCTGAGCAAACCAGGTCGACACCATCAGCCCCACAGTGTCCCCTCCAGGCTGGGACAGGAGGGGACCAGGCCACCTCTCTGTGCCCCACTGCAGTAAAAAGCTGTCCCAGGTTGAGGCTGTTTGATGTTGGTTTTCTACCTTCACTTTGTGTGGTTATTTCTGGCCGAGGGAAGATTAAGCCTTCAGTGGGTGTTTGGTATGTCAATAACTATAATTAAGCTTTTGTGGTTCTCTTGCAAACTCTGGAATCTATAATTTTCAGCAGAGCATTGCTGAGGGGAGAGGGGGGTCTTTGTTGGACTGAAAAAAAAAAAAAGAAGAAATTTAAAAATCAAAGCTATAAAATAAAATGCTAATCAGTATCATTTACAAATGTTTAAATTCAAAGTTATTTCCCCTTTAAAGGAGGAGAAAAAAAGGAATCTTGGCATTTCTTGCTATTTGCCAACTACTTTGGGGAAAATTTTACCCAGAAACTAGTTTGTTCCTGTTGTTTAATAATGGCATTTGGGGGGGGGAGGGGGGGGAAGAAAAAAAATATAAACCAGCTCAAGATGAAAGGGTGAAGAATACAGAGAAACTTTATTTTCTGTACAAGCTCCCTTTGCTGATCATGTCCATAGGACAGGCAAGTTTTCCAATACCTACCCAATGCAGTGGTGTCAAGGGGAGGGAGGCTCTGAGGATTGTGGCACAGTGGGAATGGATTTCTGGGCTCTCCTTGCTTTGCTGCTCACTGTGATCGGGATGGGACAAGTTACTAAAGGCCTGGTTTTATTTTCTGAACTCGGGGATTAAGTCCAGCTCCCTGAGATGGCTGGGAATGTGCAAATGCCCCCGTGCAGAATTGCACCTTTATGTGTCTGTGGCTTTCTGTACATCCAGCTGGGAATTAGGGGAAAACTGCGTGGGTGAATCCAATGATCACGTTAATAATTGCAAAGTGCTTTTAGGATGTGATGATGAAAGGCACTTTAGGGGCATCAAAGTGTTTTTTGTGCTAACGACCTGTTCATGGGGCGTTTGATGGGGATGGCTGATTTGGGTGTCCTGTGTTATTTGGAGGAAGGCAAAGGTGAAAACCCACATCAGATAATGACTGAGGTCGTGTTGGCCCTAAAACAATGATGTGTCAGGTGCATGGTACCAGCCTTACACTGCAAACACCGTACCTGCTCCCTGCCTGGGGCACATCCACTGACAAGAATATTAACAAACATTATGCGAGGCTTTTGAAGATGTTAAAGTTTAAACAGTCTCACTTATTTCATTCCGCTCACTAATGCAAATTTTTCAGTGAGTTTTGGTCTGGTTTGTGTGCTAAATGTGGGATTTGACAGCCATTTGGAGAAGAGCATCTCAAGATACACAGAGCAACAGAATGAGATTAAAAGCTGCCCTTTTTAAGCTAAACAAGAAATAGTTTAATCTTCGCTCATAATGAAGAAAAGTCAGAGAAAAGCAATATAAGAGAAGCAGGGCAGGTGTTCAGGTGGCTGTGAGGTGAGATGACACTGATAAAGCATAAGTTTTGTTCACACATGGTGAGTTTGCCAGTGGAAAAGTTTGCTGATGACACACAAAGATGATGTTCCATATGAAGAGAGATTTGACTGTTTTGTTTGACAAAACAAGTCTGTTACTGGTGGATCTTTCCTCTGCAAAGGAGCTGTGCACCAGAGAGGCTGGAGTAGCCAGGGGTCTGTACAAGCAGAAGTCCCAGTGAAACCAGAGCGTGTTTTGGAGTCTTGTGAAGTCAACAGGAGCCTTTTCCTCAGCCCTGAGAGGCTTCACACAGGATCTCTGTGCTGGCAGGGCTGGAACAATGATGATTAAATTTTTTATACTGTATCTGACTTGCTGGAAGGTTAACTTCAAGTTTGGCCCTGTTAAGCTGAGCAAGAGGGTGTTTAGTGGGAACAGAGGTGGTCCAGCCCCTGCCATACTGGAGCCATGTGTCCATCCAATCCAGCAGCATAGAAGGGCTCCTGAGCTTTGAATCCTCGACAGGTCCCACTGTGAAGCTGCTTTGATGCACTCTGTGCATTACAATCAAATTACAATAACATTTTAAAAATAAACAAACATCTCCCAAGCTCTGAAAACAAATAAGCAAACAAAGTCCCCTTCCATGAAATCCCATTTCAATCACTTCATTTTATTTCCTTCTTCTTGGGGAGGAGAAGGGATTTATTTCACCAGTGGGTGTATAAATATTGACTGGATTTTTTTTTTTTTTTTGGAGAAGCAGACACAACCAGGTCTCTTATTAGTTCTTACCCAAACATGGGTAAACACAGCCTTTCTGCAGTGGCTCCTGTTTGGAGAGCTTTACCAAATACTATTGCTGTTGAAGTGGAGAGAGAGTGTGCAGATGCGGGGAAGTGTGTTTGCTGGAAGGAGAAAAAAAAGCTTATTAGCTTTGAAGCAGATTTCTATACTCTGGGTTAACACACTGAGTATGTCAGAAGAGAGTTCTCTGTGGAAATGGGCTGTGTTTCTGCTTTATGTGTTAACAATTCAAGCAAAGTATGAAGAAATCAAGCATTGTTCTGCTCTAAGTGGCACAGATTGCATTTCAGGCAGTGCAGATAAAGCATTAGGAACTGTCTGCTCTGCTCCAGGAGATGGATTTGAATTGCATGTTTAATCAGCAGGGCTTTTTTTTTTTTTTTTTTACACGGGACTTTCCAGCCAGATAAAACTGAGCGATCTCTAATGAACTGTGCATCTGGAGGATGGCAGGTTGTGGTGAATATAAAAGCTGGTTGGGAAATAGATTTACACTTAGTCCTGCATGAGAGGCTGCTGCCAACTGCAGAGTAAAGTAATAACAGTCACTGGCAGTGCTTTATGTCTGAAGATCTTAAACCTCTTTACACATAAGATGATCTATATCACAAGCTTCACTCTAGGGACAAGAAAATAATGGCACAAAAGCAGTGGTTTAAGTTGCTTCAGGTCACCCTGCAGGTCACTGGAGTGGTGAAAACCAAACCTGAGCTCTGCTGAGACCTGGGTTAGCATGTGAGCCTCTGGATGCTGCTACTTCCAGGCAGACCAAAGCCTCCTGGTTCAGCCCAAGACACCCACCCCCAAACAGCCTTTAAGGAATGAAGTGACCCCTCTTTTCAGCTAACCAGCCACAGCACTTTTCATCAGAGCAGTGATGAGCAGCTGGTCACAGAAATAGCTGAGTACAATTGCAAAAGGAAGTGGTGTCAGTTGTGCCTTAGATGAAGTTAGGTAATTCCCTGTTATGGTTGGGTTGTATCTTAAAGATACTCTCAGATTACACAAACCAAATTGCAGTTGCTGTGGTATTGATACCTCAGAACATAGCAGAGTACACACACGTGTGTATGTGCAAGGGGTGGCTCATCCTTGTCCCTGCTAAAGAAGCTCTTTTGGTGTCATCAGTGAGCCCAGTACAGGATGGAGCCTGAGTGATGCTCATCTCTACTGGACTTATCATTTCTCCATTTCAACTTCTTCCTGCAGGAATGACTTCCCTTTGACCAGTAAACTGCTCCCACAGGCCTGCCCAGCACCAGGACACAGGGTTATCTTCCTACAGCAGTTGGAAACAAAAATACGTCTTGCTTAGACAGTAAAAACTACCTTTTTGTTTTAAATAGTATCCTAAGTGTTGGTCATACCAAAAAGTTGCTTTGATGTTTTCTAAGCTCCTTCTCCTTTTTCCTCCTCATCAAAACTACTCAGAATCTGACCCAGGCTTAGTTTCTGTCCTACACAAAGCCTTTGTTCCAGGCATTTGCTCTGTAACCTGCTGTCTCCTGGAGACCAAGATCTTGCACTGATTTCCATCTCCCTTTTGAACTCAGCTTTGAGGCTGACTGGGTGTGCACATGAGCTCCAGCTGACACCAGCACCATGTTCTTGCCCTTAAGCGTGTTCATCCACAGAGCAAAGTGTCCCTTCTCCAAAAGGACTTGGCGTGACTCTGTAGCTGGTACCTCCCAATGTTTGTTGCCTCTAGCTCCCCAAATCATTGTCAGGGTGTTCAGAACAGGTCAGACTCATCCCTCCTACATCAGTTCTGCATGGCATGTGCAGGGACTCTGGCACAAGCACTGCCCCACACCTGCATCAGTGACACCAGGGTGTCCAAAACACTGACAGACCACGCTAGAAATGGGCAGTGCTGCCTAAAAGTCGTAAGAATTGTGCACACTTGACTTGCAGAATTCAGATTTAAATTTTACATCCTGGTAGTCTGTAACTGCCACAGTGGCAGTTGTCCTTAATGGGCAGGGAATTGATCACCAGACGCTTTTATGTGCTGGTGTGATGTTCATCTTTATAGAGGGGGAAGGAGCTCCCAGGGTGGTTCTGTTTCATGAAGAAAAGATGTGCTGTTTCTTTGCAGAGATCACATTACCTGCACTCACCCAGGATAGCACACAGCCATCTCCACGAACCCAACAGGGCCCTTTGGCATGAACAAGGTCCTTGGCACACTGGTGGGAAAAGCACTTGTGCTTGCTGATGCGTTACTGCATTAACTAGCAAACCTCCAGACTCGGAGAACTTCTCCTCGTGTGCAGCAGCCCAGTGGGGGTTTTCATGGTGAAATATTTTTTCCCTCTGTGGTAAAAGGGAGAAACTAACCTTGGTTATTTGCTGTGTGGTTCAAATGTAGCCCAAGACCATGACACTATGCCATAGGCAGCGTGGTCTGGTGTTTGGACTGGAGGACACAGGTGAAAGTTGCCTGGTGGTGTTGAGTCTCTTGCATTTTCCAGTAGCATCAGAGACTGAATAGGTCCTAAACCAGAGGTGGATCAAGTGGACAAACAGGGAAATAAAGGAATGTTTACAAAACCAGGCAGCCTTTAATAAAGGCAGTCAGGATTTAGGAGCTGTGATACCTCCCTGTCAAAGCCTGTTGATGTGTTACACTGTCAGGGCTGACCTGTCAGCCCAACACTGCCACTGCCATCAGCTGAACAATTGCTGTAAAACTGTAATTCTCTAAATATCTAAATGGAAGAGTACAACAGAGCTGTAATCAGCAGGCAACACTTCCCTGGGAAGGGTGGGCTTGGACTTGTATCGCTGTATTGTGTTTCCTTCCATTCCGCTGGAAAAAGGCTCCGTTTAATGATTAACAGCCATTCCCGCCTCTCAGCTGGCTGGGCAGCCCGGTGGGATACGGTGTAGTTGGAAAGCACAGAAAGATCTGTCTCTGCCAGACGTGGCATCCCCGCAGCACCAGTCAGGAGACAAAAGCCTTTAGTGTTCCCGAAAAGAATGTAAAACATTTTACATCAAACGGTTGCAGAAGTTCAAACATGTCACCGGTAGCCTGTGGCACAGGATGGGAATGGCTTTGTCAGGAAGGCTGGGGTGGGGGGGATAGCACTGGGCAGTAATTCAGTTGCATGCATGTACATCTCTATAATTAATACTCTCTGTAATGCACTGGGAACAAGAAACATAACCCACAGCAGCTCCTGTGTCACAAATAGCTGTCAAACAGCAAACCCTAAAACCAGGAGTGCTGCATGTTCTGCTCCTCAGCAGAAACCTCCTTATCTTGCAGTGATGGTTGAAGCCAGAAAGAGAAACCAAATAGGAGCATCCATTGACCAGGTCCCAGCCAGGCCAGCTTCTGCCTTCATGGAGATCTTGACTCTGCCATGGATGGTGAAACTTCTCAGCAAGCAGATGAAGCTCTTCAGCAGGTTTCTGCTCATGACCAGATCCCTACAGGGCAGGAAATACTTTAATCCAAGGGCTTGAATTAGTGCCAGTCACTCAAGTAGAACCTGTGTGTGAGAAGTGCTGGTAGGGTCACGTTAAATGCAGAATCTGAATAGAAAAGTTGTGTAGGGATTAGGAAATCCTATCCAGGGAATTAGATACCTGAGAGCACTGCAATGTGCAGTGTGGAGCACTCAAAGGGAGTGAAAAGAAGTAGAAATAGTTGCTTTGGTGTAAATGTCTCAGTGCCAGCCCAAGAGCCAGGGATCAGTACCAAACCCTCAGCCTACAGCCCCCCAGGGGCTCTGGCTGCCGAGGCTGCTGGTGTTTGCAGGGTGGGTGCTGGGTCAGCTTCAACCAGACATCCCCCAGAGCTGGAGATGGGCACAGCCAGTCCCTCCTGTGCCACTGCCTGGATTGCTGTGACTGTGCCTAGGTTGATGGATGAGTCCCATTCCTGTGGATGGTTAAGCTCCTGTTCCTGCTGGGTTCAGAGGTTGGATCCAGCCCTGCTCCATGTGGTGGTCCATGTTCTGGGGCCATGGCTGTACGGCTGTGTCCTTCCATGATCACTGGGGCCATCACCCCTTCATGGCAGGGGCACTTCCCACAGGCTGGGTTCCCATTCCCTGTGGTTCCAGCAACTCTTAGCCAGGTACCAAGTTTAGATACTCCAGATCTGGGCTGGGTGTGGATCCCGAGCCCAGAGGGGAGTGAAAGGCTCTTTATCCCACCTCTCCTTCACATGTTTGTTTGATCCCTCCCACTAGTTTTTCCGGTGCCGTGGGTTTCACTTCTGCCTGGTCATACCACACTTTTAAACCTGAATAGGGTATTTATCTAAATATATCCAAACACATCCCTATAATTCCTTGTGAGTTGTGGGGGCAGTGAGCGATCTGGGATACTTTTCAGACTTATGTAAAGTTAAAAATGGTTGAACTGTAATTCAGTGTTGTCCTCCAGGCCAAGCCAAACTGGGAGGGCAAGCCCAGGTTAGTGTCTGGGATTCCTCTGCCCCTTGAAGCTGGGCACTGTGAGTCACACAGGGCAGCTGTAAAGCTGCTCACCATGGCTCAGAGATGCCTCCCCACTCGGTTTTCCTAGAGGAGCAAAGAGACAGAATTATATTAATAAGAGGCCTTGATGCTTAACCAAGCTACAGCTCCTGAGGAGAGGTGGGTACTGGTTCTTCTGGAAAACTGGCTAAATACAGCTGAATATTTAAAATGCTGTATTTATTCAGGCTGTAATGACATGCTGCTTTTTTTGAGAGGTGCATTTCATCTAAAGCAAGTGTTCTGTTCTCCATGTTGTGTGGTGGAATTCCTCCTCCCCTGTACTTTTCTCATTTTGACTAATTAAACTATAGCAGTCAATTCCCATTCCTTTTTTCTTCCCCCATCCCCTTTTTTTTTTTTCATTTTGCTGCTGTGCTGATTTACTTCAGTTTATTTAGTGTTTTAAAATGGCTTCTATTTAAATTTGGAAGGGAAGAAAAATAAATCTGCTAAATATATTTCTATTCAGATCATATGTTGTGGCTTTTCTCTTTTTGAAGAATGAGGTCTAATTTTTGAACCTGAATTCACTTGGCACTAGTCTTGGCTTCAGCAATGTTGGGTTTCCTTTTGTTTTAAACTAATTCTCTTTTTCCTACTGCTGGGCTACATTTATGTCTCTGTGCTAGCAAAGCTTTTATGCATGTGTTTGGTTTGAAAATGTTCATCTGAGCAAAGTAAAGTATGTGCAGAGGATTTGAGGATGGGGCTGTCAGCGAGTTTTATGGTGGTTCCTGGGGCAATGATGTGGACCTGAAGCATCACCAGTCCTTTCCCAGCTACCCATGCACATCCCATTTGGATAAGTCTTTGCAAAAAGATGTAGCACATCATTTTTCCATTCCTTTTTGTCCCTCTCTCTGGGAAGCCAGGCCTTATTCTTTTCTGGGTAGAGTGGGGTGGGTTTTTTGAGGGAAAGAATGTTTACTCAGTATTTGCTGCATTTAGAAGAGAGAAAAGGTAGAAAAGAGCAAGAGGATAAAAGGTATGTATTCAACAGCAAAGGAATTAACACATGTTCTTTGTAAAGTACCTTTTAATAGATTAAAGGTTTATCCTAAACACTTTGGCTTGGCTAGAATATGTTTCTCAGTGAGGAATGTGTGACTGAGAAACACGGGAAAAGCAGCTGGGGAAAAAAATAGCTAAGAAAACTAGGGATTTTATGGGATTTTTGACGAGGTGTGTCACTGCCTGTTGTCCCTAAAGTCCCAGTCCTCAAAGCTGGACTGGATGGGTCATCAGAGCACCTGGGCCTTTATAGAATTTTGAGACAGGTTTGTCTGTGAGTTGGAGTTTCTTACAAGTATCTGGATGTGTAACTTAGCTGTACCCTTCTGAGAAGGTTTTCTGGAGGACAGAGGACTGTGAGGCTGTTAGTTTTCTACTCCACTCACAGCACTGCTTGTTTCAATTTTTTTTTTTTATTGTTACTTAAAGCTTCCTCTTCTATAGCAACCTTGGAAGCAGAATGCAGATGCTTCAGAGCAAAGGTATGAATAAAATCTTCTGCCTACAGAAACTGGGAGATGCAAAACCACAACCCCAGCAAGCAACCCCAACTAAGTCAAATATATGTATTAAAGGAGAGAAGTCCTTACCAGGCATGGTAACAGATGTTGTAAGGGAGATCTAATTTATGGTGCAAACCTTAACTTTTGGCCACGTTCTGAGGTCAGGTTTTTGAGTAAAACCTGCATTGCTGAGTCAGGCCAGCGGGTCCTTTTATTTTCTACTCTGAATGTAATGTAACATCATTCTCCTCTCACCTCAAGTTCAGGTCCTTTGTGGGTCAATATCAGTCCTGTTTGATAGGGAGTGTGTAACTTCAGTGCCCACAGCCAGGTTTGAGGTGTCTTAGTCCTTCCCCTTGTCTCAGGGGATAATGAGTGAAGATATGAGACACCTTTGCAGAGCGGAGACTGCAAGGGTGTCTCAGCTTTGATGTGCAGACCCACCCTGGTGTCTCGGACCCGTGCTGGCTGCTCAGCACCTCGCAGGACCTGTCCTGTGCCCTGCAGCCCTGTCCCCTGGCCCTGCAGATCCTGCAGCCCCGTCCCCTGCCCTGCCC
Source organism: Corapipo altera (assembly GCF_003945725.1). Classification (NCBI taxonomy): domain Eukaryota; kingdom Metazoa; phylum Chordata; class Aves; order Passeriformes; family Pipridae; genus Corapipo; species Corapipo altera. The sequence continues at coordinate 6,373,610 of NW_020884901.1, read as the reverse complement.
GTGACCACGCAGCTCCTCACCCGCAGCCCTCCCCTCCCTCCTCCAGCCCCCTCCCCTCCTGGTGGGGTGGCCGGGGTGCCCCCCTGCCCGCCGAGCAGCGCTGATCCTGCCCCTCGGAGGCTGGATCTCTGCTCATTAGCTGCTGTTTGCTGAAACCGGATACCTGGGGCACCCCCGCCAGCCCGGAGTCCCCGGGCTGCAGCTATTTAAAAGGACAAGGGCAGCCTTAGAACTTCCACCTCTTTCACATCCATGTCCCTCCCAGCGCCCGCTCCCCACCGCTCTTCTCTCCTGGATCCCTGCAGCATCCATGACCCACGAGTGGAGCGACGGCCCGAGGGGGATCTGCCCGTGCCAGCCCCGGGGAAGGATTATCTGCTGAATTTGGGGGGACCCCAGGGAGCCCCGGCTGGCTCCGGGCCCCTCAACCCGGCCACCTCTCCCGGGCTCCCGGTGCAGGAGACACCTTGAGACTGAAGGGGAAGGAAGGAGGAAGGGGGTTTGGGGTTTGTTTGGGGTTTTTTTCCCCCCTTCCTTTTTATTTTTCTGTTTATTATTATTATTATTATTTTTAAGAAGTAGCAATTGCCGTGAGCTGCCGGGACAAATGAATGGCCATGGGGCTGCGAGGAGATGCTGCTCAGCCTCTCGCCTCGCTGCAGAGTAAGTGCCCAAGGCAGAGTGGGAGGGAGCAGGGCAGAGGGCACCCAGGGGTGCAGGGAGGAGGTGGGAGGGCACCTGCCTGAGGGAATCCCATGGAGCTGAGGGATTTGCTGTGTCCTGTTGTGGACAAGAGGTCGCCCTGGGAGGTGCACGGTGGCTGGGTGGGACTTCGGAAGAGGAGGGGGCAAAGGGTTGAAGGTTTTATCCACATGCAGAAGTCCCCTCTCCTGGCCGAGCTGGCCAAGTGGGCTTGAGATCTCACTTGTACCGATGGACCTTGCATAAGAAAACTCATTCCCCTCTCCCTGTCCTCCTGGCTGCAGATTCCATCCTGTGGTGCTGGGAGGAGGGGGGCTCTGCAGATGCCCTGGGGAAACAGAGCAGGGCAAGAAGGGGAATAGAAGCATGGGCGGGCTTTTTTCTTCCAACCCTGAGCCCCATCTACAGGCTCCCAAATGCCTCCACCAAGCGCTGATCCCAAGGGAAAAGCTGTGTCAGGTACCTTATGAGGTGTGTTGAGGCCAGTTTGGGGCTCATGGCCCTGGGCAGGTGAGTGCAGGTGAGCAGCCAATTCCATCAGCAGCTTCCCCGGAGCAGGGCCTGTGCTTCCCTCCCTGGAGCCAGAAAAGGGTCTTTGGTTCCTTCCCAGCAGCTCTTCTGGCCAAAAGAGTTTCTTTCTTCCCCCCCCCCCTTCTTTTTAAAATTATTTATTTATTTTGTATTATTTTTTGTAAGTGCTTCAGTATTACAGAGGAGGGCAGCAGAGAGAGGCAGTAAGGACATCCTTAAATAATTTTCATTTCTTCAAATCTGCCTTTTCCTCTTCTCTCTAAGTCCAGAGGAGAGACCCTTGGGGGGGTGGGAGGCACATCTGCACTACAAATAAAAATAATAATTACAACCACCAACCAAACAACGGGAAAAAAAGTAACAGCTAAGAAAAAAAACACTTGAAATCAAGGACTTTGAGAATCAGAGATCACAGAAATTGTACTATTATTAAGGAGAGGGGAAAAAAAAGAGAGGCAAGAAATCCAGCGACCATGGGCCAGCCTGGCTTCCTAGCGTGTACTTTGTGTTCTCTCTCCTTTTTCCCAAGGTAATTGCAGTCTGCCGAGAGGGAGTTAAATGGGATTAAAAGATCTGTGTAAGCAAAAGGACCCAGAAGAGAAGGAGGAAGGAGTGAGCCGTCCGGGCCAGGGGTGTCTGTGACACAGCTGAGCCCCTTAGCGAGGCAGAGAGCCGAGCTCCCGGGAAGGATGTACCCACAAACCGGCCTGTCCCCCGATTTCTGATGGATTGCCGCAAAAATTGCCCGAAAGAGACAATGCACTAAACGTGATGGAGCCGGAATCAGAGCCGGTCTCCAGACTCAGAGCTACAGCGGCAGGCAGGGGGTGAGTACAAACTCCGCTTCTCCCGGCGCTGGGGAAGGGCATCCCGGGCGGGCTGGGGGTGCCGGGGAGCCGCGGGATCCCGGGAGCTGGGAATGGGGTGGGGGAAGACATTCCTCTGCCAGGGGATGATGTGAAAACTCCTGGGCTGGAGAGGAGAATGGGCTGGGAGCAGGGAGGCCACGCTGCGGAGCGGGAGAGGGGGGAATGGGGCTGGGGTGTGCGGGAAGGGGTGAGAGCGGGGATTGGGGCCAGGACGGCCAGGAGGAGCCCCCTCCCCGCCCCCCAATTCCCACGCACCGGGGAAAGGGGCTCCCAGCCCTGGAGCTGCTCCGGGGGGCGGACGCCGGTGTAGCCCCCACGCGAGATGCAGGAGCGGGCGATTCGCTGCCCCTCGCACGCCTCATGCTGCTCGGGCACGGCGGGGGGGTTCCCCAGCCCCTCCTGGGAGCAGGGGATGCTGCTCCTCACCCTGTCCCGCGGGGCCGTGGGGACTCGGGTACCTGGATCTCGCCGCCGTGGTCCTGCGGGAGGTGGGAGAGCCCGGGAGGGCTGAGACACGGCGGAGGTGCGCGGTGGCAGCTCTTCATGTGCTCGGCACACACAAAATGCTGCTTCCTGTCCATCCGTGTGTGTACGAAAAAATTCCAGCATACACCCTGCCCGTCCCCTTTCTCCCACAGCTGGGACCAGTTTTTACTATTTTCATTCTTAAATGCGTTGTTGTTATTGTTGTTGTTATTTTCCTGGGGACCAGCAAAGGGTTAATCCCGCTGGCTGCGTTGTCGGATGTACTGATGATTTACCGACACTCCCTTGGAAAGGCTGGGATTCTTCTGCCTGGCAGTTTGAAAAACTTGTGTACAGGATCCCTCTGCTCGGCTGGACTGGGAGATGGGGGGAAAGAGGGGGAACGGGGCGAGGGGATTTGGGGGCATACCCCCCCCCCCCTTCCGCCCCCAGGGTCACCCCGCTCCCGCCCCTTTTGTAGAGCCGGGAGCTGGATGAATGTGCAGTTCCCTTTGGAGGCTCACTCTGTGTGTGGAGTTACACGGAGAGCCCAGACCCCTTCCCAGGGGCTGCAACCGCTCTCCTTGACAAGTTTTCTGTGTGTTTATATGCTCAAAAGGACTGAACTGCAGTGCTTTAGGGTGGGTTTTGTTTTGTTGTGGATTTTTTTTGCGCAGACGTGGCTGTGGCGTGTCTGGAGATGCTGGAAACTGCAGCGTCTCCCAGTTACACCTTTTTGACGCTGGATACGGTCGGGGTGAACCGCCTGGGACGGTGTGAGGGTGGCTGATGTCAGAAAGGGAGAAGTCTAGAGGGGAACAGAGATAAAGGCTCCTTTGAAAGATCACGAGCAGCGTGGCCACAGCGAGGGGACGGGCCCCGGTGCTGGGGAGACACTTGGCCCGATGCTCGGTCGCTGACAGCACCAGCTGCTCAACCTGGTGAGGGAGGTGACCGAGATCACGCTACAGATGAGGACGGGGAGATCCTGTCCCAGATCCTACTCGAGTCCCAGGGCAAATCGGACCCAGCTGAGGACAGGTTTGGGAAGGAGGGAGCCAGGAGAAGGCAGCGTGCCTGCCTGCCTGCCTGTCGGAGGTCTGTGTCTGCTGCTGCGTCGGGGCGTCCCAGGCTATCACAGCACGGCTGCACGGGGTTTGAGTGCTGCAGTGCCTCGGGAAATCTGGCGTTGGTCTGCCCTGGTGCCCTGGAATATGAGCGCCTTTTGTTCCAGGGTCTCCCCTGGCCTGTCCCTCCCGCGTGCTGCTCCGGTCACTCCTCAGCAGAGGTCGCTTGCTGCCCTTCACATCATCTCCCGAAGGGATTTTCGGTGCTGGCTTCTGATTTGTTTGACAGAGCGCTGTGCATCCCACCATCCCCACAGCTGGATGGTCCCACTGAGGCCATTGGCCTCGGAGAAGGTCCTGTGAGCCCAGAGCTGGTGTGTGCCTGGGCTCGCTGGGCCACGCTTGTGGTGCCGAGCCTTACTCACGGTGGGTGAGGGCTGTGCTGCCTGCAGGCAGCTTGTGATGGGAATGTTCTGGTGCTTTTCCACGTGGCACTGGGGGGTCCTGCTCATACCAGCACTCCTGCAGCATCCTCTGGAGCAGGGCTGAGGAGCTGCCGGATCTGCAGGAGACCCGTGGATGGGAGTGGGAGTGCTGGCTCACCGGGGAAGGAACGGCCCTTGCAGAGTGTGATTTTGTAGCCTTGTCCTGGCTCAAGCTGCCAGAGCTTGTAAAACCAGAAGAACACAAAGTTTTACAGGCTCTTCAAGCTTAACATGCCCCTCTTGGTCATTTCTGCTGGTGCATTTTTGGTGAGCACAGTCTCTCTAAGCCACAGGAGGTGTTTGCATTCAGCTCTGCCTCAAGCACGTGTCCAGACCGTAGCACTGGTGCTGTTGCACTGTGTTTGTGACACCTTGGCCCCTTCCACCCCAATGTCACATGCTGGCCATGCAGGAGGCTTGATGCTCCATCCATGTGTGGAGTGAAAAAGCTGCACACATGGTGGTACAGCACCCACCTGGCACCACCAAGGTGGGTCAGCCCCTGGGAAGGTCCAAAAGGGCTGGAGTAGGAGCCATGGGCCCTGTTTTAAGAGGAAAAGAGCATTGCACTCAAGCCAGGCAGGTGGTCTGGGGACAAATTATGGCACTACTGGACAAATTCAGCAATAGGCTAAATAATTATGTGTGTGCTGCCGACAGAGGGGTGCCTGGGGGTACAGAGGAGGCAATTGCACAGCTCCTGGAGCTGTGTCCAAGGAGGGAAGGGTAGTGTCACAGCCAGGGTTCCAGCTGAGGTCCTGTGTCTGGGTCCCCCTACTCTTGCTGCCTCGATGTGTCTCTCTGAGCACATCCTTTAATAAAGCAAAGCTCCAGCTTCATCCTCTTTCTCTGATGGTTTGAGGAGTTAAAATCTGTCCTGCTTGAAAATGCTGTTCATGGAGGTTGTTACTGACTGGGGGTTGCCCAGGTCTGGTGGTGAGGGCATTGTCAGGAATCAGGGACAGACACAGAGCTTGTGGGGGTTTTTTCCCTTCCTTTTCTTTGCCAATTTGTTGGGGCATAAGTAGAAATGATGGACGCTTACTGAAGTGCAAATGGAGACAATGGGGAATTCTATTCAGCTCTGCCAAACCCCATTCAGAAAATGAAGGAATGCAAAGGCATTTGTTGGAAGGACAAAAAAGGAGTTAGATGACAGATCACGCTTAGCACTTCTGTTTGTGGAGGGCTCCAGTTGCTGGAGAACACAAAGGCGAGGGCCAGGACTGAGTGTTGTCACTTCACACAGCAGCAAAGTCAATATCCCAGACACACAGGGGAGACCGAGGGGAGGGCTGCCAGGAAAGATTCGCTGCTGTAGAGAGTTGCTGGGTCTTTGAGTCATCGCAGTCATGTCAGTCTGGCATCTATCAGGTGAGGAAGTGGGCTGTCACCAGCAGGAGCTGGTAGCTCTGGGGCAGCTTTGTGCAATGATTACACAAGCTCCAGTTCCAATTAGGAGGACAAGGACCTGCTGTTTGGAACCCATCGGCCCTCTATCTGCAGAGTGAGAGAACAAGGTGTTAGGTGTCTGCAGGAGGTCACACTGACCATGTTGGTGCTTCATCTCCACCTTGTGGGTACTGCAGGTCTGCATGTCCCTTCTGGAGATGTCCTAAGAGGAGCTATAGGTGCCAGAAGAGCAAATATCAGGCAGCAAATATATGTAGGGTTTTGCAGCAGTGCCTGTGTACACCAGACAAATGTTTTCCTGGAGGTGTTAAATCAATACCTGGTCTATATTGCAGAAAAGGCCCAGCAAAGGACAAAACAGGGTCGATAGAGGGACATCCACATAGTTGTGTGCTTCCATTGCTCTTGCCAGAAATTGAGGCTGAGAGGAGAAATACCACTATTTCCAGAAGCCCCAAAAAGAGAGAAGTCTGGTCTGCAGAGGATGTTACAAAATAAGATTCCTACCCCAAAAAACTGGGAGTGGAATTGATGCATGGTACAGCTTAAAGCCTCCGTATGTAGGTTGCAATTTGTTTCCTGTTGTCTATCACCTCCAGTCACATGCAAAGGAGCTTAAGCCACACATATATTTTCTTATATTAAGATACACTGTCTGATCTATGGCTAGAAACGTAGGTTTGCTTTTCTTGAAAAGCAATTTCAGCATCCAGCTGGCTTTATGGTCTTTTGGACAGGAAAAAAATACACCTGAATGGAGGAAAGTGAAGGGAAATTGTTTTTCCACCCTGCAATAATGTTTGCAATTTCAAAGCCATTTCCCCACTGTAAATGAGGGAGAAAACAAAATAAAAAACTAAATGCTGCTGTGGGCCCTTGTAACACTTCCTTCAGCTTCAACCCATCATCTAAGCAAACAAGATGTCAAAATCATTTAGACTTCTGCTCTTAAGGCAGGGCAAATCTTTTAATTTAAAAAAAGCTGAAACTGTTCCAACCAATTCTAGACATAATGGAGTGGAAACTTAGCTGATCACAATTGTTTTACAGGTTGTTTCAGATTTGTTAAACTTGCACTTTTTTTTAGGATAATTTTTGACCAAGTCTACCTTGAAAGGTCTTTTGTTACTCTTGTCCTTAGTTCAGTGTAGTGCTTTATGCTGGTTGTCAGGTGAGAACCCATAAGGGTTATTACCAGTCTTTTTGCTTCTCTGTCCCTTTCTGTTGTATTTTACCTTGCACTTTTGGCACAGGCTACTTCCTGTGGACTGATCCACAGGAGTTTGCCAGAAGTAGTGAAGCAAAATTAAGCTGTACTCAGAAGCTTCAGTTTGCTATGAAGGGAGTTTGTGCTGGAAAACTTTTAGGGTTCATGTGAGCTTGTATCATGTGTGCTACGGGGCACTTCTTCACCCAGTGACTGTAGCAGTGGGGTCATAGAATTACACAATGGTCTGGGTTGGAAGAGACCTTAAAGTTCATCTTTTCCACCCCCTGCCATGGGCAGAGACACCTTGCACTAGACCAGGTTACTCCAACTCTTGTCCAACCTGGTCTTGGACACTTCCAGGGATGGGGCAGCTACAGCTTCTCTGGACAACCTGTGCCAGGGCCTCACCACCCTCACAGTAAAGAAATTATTCTCAGTATCTCATCTAAATGTGCCCTCTTTAACTTAAAGCCATCCCTCTTTGTTCTGTCACTCCATGCCCTTGTCCAAAGTCACTTTCCATCTCTCTTGGAGCCATTTTAGGCCTTGAAATGTGCTATAAATTCTCTCTTGAGCCTTCTCTTCTCCAGACTGAACAGCCCCAGGACCCTCATTCTGGTATTCATGGGCCCTGTGCAGTAAAATAAATAAATGTCTTTAGTGGTACCTCTTGAGAGAATCTCAGTGGAAATTGCTGCTTGTGGGAAGAAGCTGAGATAAAGGCAAGGTGGGTTTGATAGCTCTATATAAGGAGAAAAATCTTCCTTTACTATTGCTCCTCAAGCTGCTCCTCAAGCCCTGTCACTGCTGAGCCGTAACGGAAAAAGAGCCTGCATTAAAAATCCCGGGATAATTAACAGCCCCATCATTCACAGGGCTGCCATTTGGAAGCTTCTTTTGCTTTTTCCATTAAGTTGGTAAATTTTGCCAAAGTGTTTTTTTCAGTGCTTTGGCACTGGGCCCCACTCTCAGCTCTTACGGTGTTGGCTGAGCGAGGGGTCCAGGAGCAGGGCCGGGGCCAGCTGGATCCCACACCCTGCATTCATCTCCTTTATAGCCCCAGTCAGTGTCACTGGAATGAAATTACGTGCTGGATTTTCCCCCAAAACTTGTTCCCCTCGTTGTGTCGATCAACGCAGATTTTGGAAGCGAATTTGGTTTACAAAGGTACCCCTCCAAAAAAAAAAAAAACAACAGTGGACTTCATTTTGGCGTGTTTGTGTGCAGCAGTGGTTGTACATAGCTGTGTAAATCTGATCCTCACCAGAGAACAGGTTCTTAACACCTGGCACTGCTGCTGCCCTTATATTCACCCCATTCCCCTCATCTCCTGTTCTCATGGGGCAGCTGAGCCCAGCTGGTGACACTCCATGAGGTGTTTGCTCCTTGCACAGGTGGAATCGTGTCCATTGTAAAACTCCATCGCTCCTATGGAGGTGAACACAGAAATGCAGTTTTTCTTTTGAAGTGGGTTGTAGCCTCCTTTAAGTCATAAAAAGGCTACTAGAGGTGTCCCTGAAGAATCATCCTTCCTCCATCCCCTGAAGGAACCGGGACAGCAGCACTCCTTGGACTCCTCAGTGTCTTCAGCCCGACAGTTGTGTCCCAAGGGGTGACATGGCCAGAAAACAACCAGGTCTCTCCCCAGCTGGAGATCTCTTGAACATGGTGAGGGTTTCCTGGTCAGCATATGGCCAGCTATAGGACATGCCAAAGAATGCTGGGATTTGGCTGTTCCAAGCTGTTATTCCTTCATAAAATAAAGCAGCCCCAGAGTCCCTGAAATGCACAGTCCAGTGTCAGGGTGATGGAAACTGCAAAGGAGGACGTGGATTGCTTCATCTCATTTGTTTCCTAGTCGATGAGGGGCCGCTCCAGTATTTTATCCCTTCAAGCCTTAAAGTATTAGTTAGTGGCTGGATTCCTGGATGGATTTTTACATTCAATGCCAGGTTTCCCCACGGGGAAAGGGTCTCCTGCACTGAGAGGATCTGGCCCAGGGTAATACATTATCTCAGAGGATGCTTTCTTGTGCTCAAGCTGAGGCTTGATGGCAGGAGCAGAGTGGTCTGTAATCCCACTTGATACATGATTTGTGTGTCAGGTCTGGAGAGAGGAGCAGGCTGCCCTTTGGCTTCGCACAGCCCAGTGTTTGCACTGGCCTGGCTGAAGTGACGAACGACCTGGGGATGTCCCACGCTGCTGTCTTCTGGCTGAGGGCTTTCTGTAGTTTACATTTCTGTCTCTTCTTCCAGCAGCCTTCACTGATGAAGCTGTGAAATACCATCTCTAGAAGATGAGGGAATTCAGTCTTCAAACTTTCCACTGACAGCTTTAAGTGAGCCTAACCAAGGAGTTTCCGATGTTTGTTAGCTGGCTACAAATCAAGGAAGCTGATGGGGGAAAGAGAAGGGGGGGCCTTAGCTACCTTTCTGGTGAAAGTTTTTCTCTCTGCTGCTGTTTTCAATGGCACTTGAAGGCTTAAAGCTGAGCTAACAGAGAGGTTTGTCCAATTCCCTCTCAGGCATGAAAGGGTCTGGGAGTCTTCAGATTTCACACTTTTTAAACTTTCCTGCCATACCAGGCTCCTGAGAAGATCATTAGTGGGTTCAGCACAGGGTGCTGAGTGGTTAGAAGCTGCCCTTGTCTTTGCATCTGGATGTAAAATGAGGAATAGATCCATGTAGGATTCTACCTGTTTAGAACATTTTTAAGCATGCATGGAAGCATTAGGACTCGGAATTTGTTTGCTGAGATGTAGGTGACACAGCACTGCATGTCAGCCCACCTTCTACCCCTGTCCTCACAGACCTGATCAGGCACTCCTGGCATGTCTTTTGACCCTCCAGTTTTGAATTATTTCTCTGTTCTCTTGCATTTCTGAGGGTCTGTCCTGGATGGGGTGAGTGCCAAAAGGAAGCAGTAGTGAAGGGATGGCTGACCAAGCACTGATGACCCTGTATCTCAAAACACTGGGCTGGTCCTTGTTCAAGGATGGATCAGCAGCCCCTAATACCCGTGAGAAGACTTTCCAATGAATTCAGTGCGCTTTAGATGACTTTAAAGCAGCAAAATGAGATCTCAGTTGGAATCCACTTCCTGGAGACATGTGGATGCTGCCACTGCCTTCAGTAGACCTGAGATCAAGGAGAAGACCCTTAACAAGGGGAATTGGTTTTGTTACTAATGTTGTAGAAACTCACCATTTTTATTTCTCTTCCAATTTTAGGGGATTCTGCTTTCTCTGGACTGTATTATGTTTTACCTGGTTCCTGGGACTCACACAGGGAAATCCTGAAGGTAAATCACACATTTTTTTTCCCTCTCCTCTTTCAACCAAAGTAAAAGCCAAGTGCTTTGGTACTGGTGTAGGGCCATCATTTAACAATATCTGAGCCCAGTGCAGAGGTAGATGCATTTTTTGCTGGTGGTTGCAGTACTGATGATATGGGTGATGCAGTTAACAGCTGGCAAAAGAACCAGGGTTTTTACAGGTGATTACGTGCCCCACAGGATTTTCAGAGTGCCTGTCTGTCTGGTAGAACCTGTGGGAACGAAGCCATTTGTGTCTAAAATGTCACTGGCATTTACCTGCACTTGCCAAGACTTAACTGCTTTTAGAAAGTGCCCCTTGAGGCTGCAGCATTATGGAATTAAACATCTCTGGCAGGCGGATTTCTCCTTGACTTGAAGGCACCCCAGGCATGCCCCTGCCAGCACACAGGGTGTTATGCATACAGAAATGATGTCAGTTCTGACAGGAAAAGCAAATTTAAGGAAGAAAAAAATCCCACAAGGTTGATTGATAATAGAATCACTATATCTGGTTCAGTCCCTGTGATATAAGGGAATATTCTATAGAGGAGTGATCACACACCTTCACCCTGTCTTTACATCCCTTCCCCAAACACCACCTCCCTAGTGCTGCTGGGGGTAGGACAAAATTGGGACACAATAATCAGTGACCCCACAGGAAGAGGGATGAAAAGCTTCAGAGTCAACAACCACAAAATTAATTCATTTTTATTGTAGTTGATAGTGGGAGCTGAACATTTCTACAATATCTGTTTTTAAAGGAGCCTTCTCCTCTTCCACATGGATGTTTGACATGGGTATTTGCTGGAACTGAACAGCTTCCCCTGCAATCTGCAGACAACACTAAGTGGTCTAGCAGGCTCCAGGGCTCTCCTCTCAGTCTCCAAAACATGAAGGAAAAATAGAAAGTTGGTCAATGCTCAGCTGTCAACCAGCCCATGGAGCACTTTTTACAGGGGGGGAATAGATCCCTGCCATCAGCAATTTTGAAAAATGTAATATTTTCCAAATTCTGCCTCCATGCAAAAGAGGTGAACATCTGGCTGAATTACTTAGTCAAGCAGTTTTCAGAGCAAGTTTTATGTCAGCTCATAAAAAGGCAGAACAAATACTGTGTCTTGGCACCTCTCTTTTCAAGTAGGTTATAATATGCTGTTTAGATTCATCTCTATCCATCGTTCTACTCCCATTGTAATTATGGGATGGTACCATGTTTTTGATTGTTACCATACATCTAAAGCAAACTCTTTTGTTTCATCATCACTGTGTTTACCCTAGTGTAAAAGATAACTCCCTTCTGAGATACTGTCTCTGTGATAAAAGAATTTTAAAAAGCTTGCTTGCCTTCCAAACAATAAGAGAGAGGATTCCCTTCTGGGTACCAGAAAATAAATACTTCCAGGGAAGTAAAGGCTACAAGGAAACACTGATGACTTGAGGCTGTGTTATCAACCAAGATTTTCAAACATCCGATTTACAACAGTAAGAGCTTGTTAGTAGGTCAGTGTGAGAGTGAAATTAAGCTAATGCCATGGGCTTTTGAAAAATATTGTAGTTATTACTCAAAGGTTTAGGGGTCTTCCTGCACATTGGAAAATCAGGGAATACCGAGGATGATCTTCCCATAAGTGTTACAAATCCGAAAGATCACGAGGTTAGTGAGTTCATCTGCTGTGCTCTGACTAAGGGTCTGGGCAGTAACTTTTGGAAATGCAGCATTTATTCAACCCAATTTTAGCTGTGGGCATCACATCTTGGCTGTTGGAATCTGGGAAGCTGCAAGTTATTTCTCTCCTGCCTCTTGGCTTGTTTTTCTTATGAAGTTTTTTGTGTGGGGGAAAAGGAGGAGGGAAAGAAAAAGAAGGGAAGGAGAACAATAAAATATTTTATCCCCTCTTTCAGAGACGATCATGTGGTTGTTCAGGAATCTCTGAACATCTCACTTCATGCGCAGAGTCTGCTAGAGAAGTTTTTCCCAGTTGCTCAGATGTTGCTACTGGAATGTTGCTCCTGGTTCTGAGACACCTGGAGGCCAGGCAGCTCTAAGTGAATGTTTTTGGGTTTGTTTTTTGTTTTGTTTTTTTTAAATAATGTGTTTTGATGGAAAAATCCACAGAGGAAAAAATCTGAAGGGGAAAAAAATGCTCTGCTGAACTTGGAGCTGCTTAAGGAAGTCAAAATTACCTTGCATTTTACATTAGTTGATGACATCCTGTCATCCCGGGGGATGTGCCTCACCAGCCCTGGGCACTCAGCATGGAATGGAGAGGCAGATGGGCTGGGTGCACAGGAATCCTGAGCTCTGTGCCTGGACCTGAGGCTGGAAAGTCCACATACGTGTCCTGCATGAGGTCTCTTTTAGTTGGATTTTGCGTAGGCATCCAGAATTTGGCTCCACCTTAGTGGGTTTTGAGGGAGAGGAGTGTTTGGGTTGTGCTTTTTTTCCCTTAAGCACTGCTGGATGCAGTTGCTAACGAGGCAGTTGGATTGGGATTGCAAATGACAGAGGCATCCTCTGAGCAGGGAAACATCCTTAGGTCTTTGCAGAGCAGCTACCAAATGAGTAACTCCTGGAGTGTCCAGCATCTCTAGCAGAGACAACCACTGTCTGTCTCTGGGAGAGAACCTAAAAATACAAGTAGAAATTGGAAGCTGGAGTCTAGCTCCTAGTTCAAGTGGTAAATTTATTTCCTTGGGGATAAATCCTGATGCCTTTGAAGTCTGCGGCAAGAGTCCCATTTGACTTCACTAAAGCCAGGCTTTGGCCTTTGCTATTTCATGGGCTCTGGAAATTGTCCAGTACAAAGACACTGCTGTGATTCCTCCAGTCAGTGCAAAGAGGGAAGGGCCACGCTGAGGGACAGCCCTGTTGGGCAAAATGGAAGAAATGCAAGGATTTCATAGGATGGGAGAAGTACTGTCATTAACACTTGCACATGCTGTGCAGTAAATTATCCCCTCTGCACAGAATGGGAAAACTTCCATCCTCTTCCACATCTGACGCACCTTCTCCGGGGTAGTGTCTGCTAGAAAATTAGTCAAGCTGCCTTAAAAAAGTCAGGTAGGAATAAAGCTGAATTCAGACAAAGTAAATATTGATTGACTCATTCTTACATACAAAAATGGCCAAGGCTTTTGCCAAAGTCAAGGAACAAAGGTTTTCTCATCATTCTCTTCCCTTCCTGGCCAGCAACATTACAGGCCTCAGACTGCTTGAGTCTACAACCCTTCTGGCCAACACCAAGGTTCTCTTTTAAGTGCCAGTTCTCCGAATATTGCGTTTCGTGATGAACATTTAATAGTTAAGGGTGAAAGCAGCCAAATACCGAGGCCCTTTTAGAGAAGGAGCTCGTTTTTTTTTTCTTTGGATAACCTCTGATTTACTTTTCCTTTTAATATAGCAAAGCTCCAATCTCATGATTGGCACCACCATGTTTCTGAGTGTTAAATTCTTACCTGGCAACATCAGCATTTGGGTTATACAGCCCAGACTGGCTTCCCTAAAGAACACTGAAATGTGAGATTTAGCTGGTCCAGGAGTAATGGGGATTGCATTGGGGCAGGGAAGAGGGAAGGGAATACAGTTATCCTAGCTAATTTTCAACAGTGGTGGTGTCGTGGTAATCACAATCACCTTACCTTAATCATGGGATCATTTGGGCTGGAAGACCTTTAAGATCATCAAGTCCAGCTGTTAAAACAGCACTGCCAAGCCCACCACTAAACTGTGTCCCCAGCTGCCACATCCACACGTTTTTTGAACACTTCCGGGGATGGTGATTCCACCACTTCCCTGGGCAGCTTGTTTCAGTCCTTTTGGTAAAGAAATCTTTCCTAATATCCAACCTGACACATCCCCCTTCCCCCCACCACCAGTGCACCTGAGGTAATTTCATGTCATCCTATTGCTTTTTTACTTGGGAGAAGAGCCTGACCCCCACCTAGCTCTATCCTCCTGTCAGACAGTTGTAGAGAGTGAGAACCTCAGAACTGACCTTGACCCATTGATCCAGCCTGTCCAGGTCCCTCTGCAGAGCCTTCCTACCCTCCAGCAGATGAACACTCCCACCCAACTTGGTGTCATACACAAACTGCCTGAGGGTGCACTCAATCCCCTCGTCCAGATCATCTCTATATACCACATAGGTAACATCTTTTATTAGGCCAAAGGATCGAGCTGAACCAAGTGAACAAGCTTTTGGGCACATGGGCACCTTTTTCAGGTCTGGGCACATTTACCTTTGCAGCTTTTCTCATGTAGACCTCGGAGCCTTCCCTGGTTAAGTAGTTCAGCTGAGGCTGCTGCCAGCTGGCCCCAGTTTGTGCTGCTGTTGCCTGCTAATCTGCCTTGGACTCTGAGCTGTGAGTGACTCCTAATAGACCTCTGGGCCAGAAACCAGAGATTCTGCTTATCTGTCCATTGGAGACTTCTCCTGGAGTTGGGGGAGAAAGGTGCCTCCGGACATCAGTCCCTCTCATCCTGGCTCCTAGGTGACAACTGCTGGAGGTCTTACCTCCACTGCTCAGTGGCAGCCATAACTAATTTCTCAGCTCTTCACAAACCAAGTCTGGTTGCTCCAACCTATTAAAATAATTTAAGTCTGTAAGATGATCCGCTGGGAAAAAAGTACTGCTGCTGAGAACTTTGAGCAGTTCATTGAAATCTACGTGCAACATTTTCATGCTGGGAGGCACCTTTGTTTCCTTAAACTCTCCAAAGATCAAAAGCTGCTTCTTAGTAAGTTGGAGAGAGACAGATACAAGGCTTTTGCTCCCTTTGGAAGTTCTGTTACTTGCCTTCTGGGGATATAAAGTTTTGCAATCCCAGCTCAGTCTGTTGTTCAAATTCCTTTCCAGCTGTGTGGTCAGTACTCAGAATTAAATCCCAGAGAAGTGGACTATTGGTGCATAGTGGGAAATTTCCTTGTAGTGAGGTCAGCTCCCTCCAGAACATCTGGAGCTGGTCCCTGGTGGGACAGGAGAACTAGCCAGATGCACCCTGGGGCTCTGATGCATTTTGGCAATTGCTGGTAATCAAGCTGAGCATGCACTTGCTCCTCACACAATGTGCAGAGGAGCTATGAGTTCTCCCTTCTGGCAATTTGAATGTATATGTGAGAGGGTGGTTGGGATTTCCTGCATTGGATCGTCCAGCACCTCACATATTCTTTGTGCTTCCCTTTCAGATGTGGATGTTCTTCAAAGACTGGGCCTGTCAGGGAAAAGGCCATCAGGTGGATGGTCCTCATCACGTGCAGTTCCTCAAGGAGTCATTCCTTTCAAGTCAGGGGTCATCTTCACTCAGCGAGCGCGTGTCGAGGCACCGCTCAGCACCATCCTCCCCGCAGGCTCCAGCACTGACCTGCTCCTGGTGCTGAGCCTCTGCTCCCACCGCATCAACAACGCTTTTCTCTTCGCTGTCAAGAGCAAAAAGAAAAAACTGCAGCTGGGGGTCCAGTTTGTGCCTGGGAAGATCATAGTGTACGTGGGCCACAAGCGCTCTGTATATTTTGATTACAATGTCCACGATGGCCAGTGGCACAATGTGGCCATCGACATCCGTGGCCAGGCAGTCACTTTATATACTTCTTGTGGGAAGCGCAGAGTACATGCGGATTTGCATTTGAAAAAGGATGAGGTGTTGGATCCACATGGATCTTTCCTCTTTGGGAAGATAAGCCAGCACTCCGTGCAGTTTGAAGGAGCCATCTGCCAGTTTGATATTTATCCTTCTGCCAAGGCAGCTCATCATTACTGTAAATACCTGAAAAAACAGTGCAGGCAAGCAGATACCTACCGGCCAAACCTGCCCCCTCTCATCCCCCTCCTGCCCAGGGACCCCAGTGCCTCCCCCAGCACCCCAGAGCGTATGGAGCCCTCGCTGCAGGGTCTGAAAAACCTGACCACTGCTGCCCCATCCTTGGAGTTTGGCAGGGTCACTGCACCCCCCAAGACAAGGGGTTCAGGTGCAACAACCATCACATTGGTGTCAACCCCACCTTCACCTCCCAGACTGACAACCAAAGCCACAAAGGTCACAGTGGCCCCGCCTGTCCCATCAAGCACCGAAGCGCAGCCGCCCTCCCGTTTGCTCCCTCGGGGGACAGGGACAACCCTCAGGGTGGCTCAGCCCACTGCCAGCACACGCAGGGAGAAAACTCCAACTCCCCTTCCCACCTCGAAAAAGGCCTCACCAACAAGCCAGAGCTCTGTCACAGCCGGCAGGAAGGAGTCCAAGCAAGAGACCAAAAAGAAGATCAACCAAAAACCAACCGTTGAGCCCTCTGCAGCACCCAGCACTGTAAAGCCAACGAGGAGGGTGACTGACAACACAACCAGCAATGTTCACCTTGTCACCCTAAAGCCAACCCCGCAGAACCCACACCATGGGCCTGCTCCAAAGAAGCACGTGCCATCCCCCCCCACCAGGAAAGTGGATCCTCTGGCATCCACCAAACCCCCCCTGGGGTCTGCCCGTCCTGTCTCCAGAGCCAGGGCACAGCCCTTCAACCTCACAACTCCGGCTGCAACGGATGGCTATCAAATCTTTGACCTCCTGGGACCTACTCCATTTCCATTTTTACTGGGATATCCAGGAGTGAAAGGAGAGAGAGGACCCCAGGTAAGTTCAGGCTCTTCACGTTGGCTGTTTCTGGTCACAGCTCGGCCCAAGGTCTGGCAGACCACAACCCACAAGGGTTTCTGTGAAGCTTAGTAGAGTGTGGCAGCTTGGAATCACAGCCAAGCACTCTTGCATTCCTGATCATCACAGTTTTAGCATAAATCTCAGTGTGAACTTGGGTGTTCTGTGATGGTGGATGCCCCTTAAACATTGGTGGTTAAAGTTGCTGCTTAATGTTAGATTTTTTTCTAAAAAAGAAGGGGTAGGGGGAAATAAATCCTACCTACCTTCCTTTCTTCCTTAAAATTGCTGGCTAAAATTTTAGTGATCAGGTTGGGGAGTTCTATTCCATGCCCTTGATTTGTCTCAGGTCACCTTCCATAGAGAAAACCCAGGTGCCTCAGAAGCATGCCTCCAATGAACTGTGTCTTAGCACTGGTTATTGGTTTGGTTTGTATCTGATGTTCACATTTCCACAAAAGTGCTCTGTTTCAGCAAATGCAAGTACAGGGATGGCTTCGGGATTTTTTTTTTTTTTAAAAACAAACTCTCCTCTATTTTTATGATATTTGTTTGTTTGTTTATTTAGTTTTACTTCTCATAGCCCGCACTTAAAACATGCAAAAAGTTTCCTTTATAAATTTAACTACTGCATTCCACACACAGTAACCCCTCTCACGGTGTATATCTTGGCCATAGTAAAAGCATACACACATTTTGTAATGTTAAAAGCAGTCAGGCCCCAATAATTATCTGCTGCTTTTTTTTCAAATGCCAGAATGCAAACAGGATCTTAAACTGGCCAAGTTTTAGGAGGATTTGGTGTTCTAACCCAAATTGTCAATAGGAGAGGGGTTGTACATGTAAAATAAGTTTCTCCCAGACGGAGTCTTTGGTTTCCAAGTTCCAGCCTAGAGTGAATTTTTGCAGCTGACTTCTTAAAATAGCGTAAGAAGGGTTTACAATGGAAATATTGAAGCTGGCGTAAGGAACACAATCACCAGCGCTTGCGTCTGCTGCTTGTTGTTGTAACACCTAAAGTGGAATGGTTGGGTCTCCCTGAGCCCTCAGTGGGTGCTTAGGGGTTTGCATTTCCTGCCTGTCCCACCTCAAAGCAGAGAGGTGATTTCTCTCCTCATATTCTGGGTGTAGAGGCACCAAGGGGGGTGTTGTGTTCCGAGGATTCCACCTCTGGGAGAAGTGAAGGTGCTGCCTGAGCAGGGGGGTACTTTGTACTTGGAGAAGTTTTGCTGAATCCCTCAGTAGCCAGAATGAGCTCCAGCAATTCGGTCTTTGGACAGGCTTCTGTGTTTTGTGAAGAGTAGTTTCAGGCGTGTTTCCAAGAGGAGGAATTCAGCAATTGTGAGTTTCCCTTAGAACACCACTTAGCTGTGAGGGGTCAGTCAGGGTGGTTGCCCCAAGCCCACTAAAATCCTGATCTCTGCCACCTTCTTGCCCTACAAGTGGCATGAGGTGACCAAGCTCCAAGCCCCTGCAATGTAAAGAGCTTATTATTGAATCAGAGTGGAAAATCCCTCTCAGCTCGTGAATCATAGCAAAGAAATGGATTCAGGCTGTGGAGGGCTGAGGGAAGAGATGGCAGGATTTTTCCATCCTGGAGTCCTGAATTGAGGGAAAGGAGAACATTTTGAGGCTCTGTCTGGCCTTATCCTCTTTGACTGCTGGAAACAAAGTCAGGACTTGGGGAGGGAAAGGTTATGGCTTGGCTGGAGCTGGCTGCAGCATGGTGCTTGAGAGCTCCTGTGACTCACCCGGAGATCTCTGTACCATACTTCCCTGGATGACTCTGACGTGGGAAGGGAAAGAGGAGTAAAGGCTGGGATGGGGATGACATGTTGAGAAATTAATGCAGCACTTCCATGGCCAGACAAGCATGTTTCAGAGCAAGTGCTGATAAATGTTCTGTGCTTGAGTAATTACCTGGCGCCGTCCTCGCGCTGCCGGGCAGACGTTCCTGATGAGGTCAGTGATATCCCAGCCCGGCCCTGTGCCTGGCCAGGGCAGGTTATGGGCTGGGAATGTCATCCAGTGTCTGGCACATGGGGGGAGGGATAAAGTGATTAATTACTTTTCCAAGTTGTTGCCCGATACAAGGTCTCTTCAAGAGGATTGTCACTCTGGGCAGGGAGGTGTGTGGGGGAACTGACTTCTGCCTGTTCTGCAAGGGCTGGGGCCGCCTTGGCTGTGATGTCTGGGCAGAGGCAGACTGGCAGTCACAGCACCCTCCCTCTCCCTTTCACAGCATCCTAACACCTAGAGAAAAAAGACTGTTGTTAATCCTGATCATCCCAAAGTCAGGATGGGAATGGCATTGAATCCTGATCATCCCAAAGTCAGGATGGGAATGGCATTGAATCCTGATCATCCCAAAGTCAGGATGGGAATGGAAGTGAGTCCTGATCATCCCAAAGTCAGGATGGGAATAGCAGCCACAGTGCAAGGCAGTGATGACTCAGGCCCTACAGTCTCTGCAGTTGTGGCTTTGTGAATTCTACCAAAATAACTGGAATAATCTTAGCTGTGCAGAAGGGCCCCAACCCTACAACCAAGGGACATATGTTCAGTGGTTAGAAGAGCACGAGCAAAGGACTGAAAGGAGATGTTCCCTTTAGAAGTAAAAGTCAGGACCCTCCATGTATATATTTGCCCTGAAGGACCACTGGAAAGCCACACAACAGGAAACGGAAATGCTGCATCCCACATGCAACTCATGGCAGAGTATTAATTCTTCAGGAATGTTGGGTTTGCTGAGCAGTTAGAGGAGGGAGGGTAATACATTCTTAAAAAAGAAAAACTTCCTGGGAACCATTAATAACCACAAGCGTTTGGGATCTCGGCTCTACATTTGTTTTGGAGGGGGGAAGTAACAAAAGGAACACCCAGACATCATGCAAAACCAGTAAGGCAACACTGATTCAGCAGCTGGCAAAGGTCCCTCTGAATCATCCCTGCTGCCCTCAGCACCTCCACCAGCAGAGCTCTAGGCCCTGCACAGGGACCTTCACTCAGCTTACAGAGCAGAGAAACCCCAGGAAGTGGCTGCAAGCAGCCTTGATCTCCCCAGAAGAAAAATACATGCTGAAAAACAGTATTTTTCTGCAAACTTACCATGCCCTTGAACCTTTGTAAGGCTGTGATGTGATGGGTGTTTGCATCTTCTGGTGGATGGGGTATCATTTACTTGTCTAGACCAGCAGCAGATTTGACAGGGAGATTTTGGGGGCTGCTGTAGCCTCTCCCCTGCCCACCAGCACTGCCCAATGGGGTGTGCAATGGGGTAAAGCTGCAGAAAACTCCTTGCCCTGGCATGTCTGGGGTCTAGCACGGTGTATCCCCAAGTTAGACCTTTCTCCTCCTATATAAGGCTGCACTTTGAAAGGTTTTTGGCCCCTACAAAGAAGCCTGTATTGACTCTTGACAAGTGTCTGAGGGTTATTTTTAGAGCAAGAAAACCACACCTGATGCTGGACATGCAGAGGATCGGGCTGAGTTCACTTAAGGGCTGTGGAAGCACATAAGAGGAACAGGGAGGGAGGGAACATGTTTCACACAACTCCCCAAGTGTAGGAGTCAGTGGAGACCCCGGGGTGGGTGTGCCAGGAACCATCAGCTCCATCCATCCCGCACAATTCCATCCACACACCACGGCTCCATCCATGCACTGCTGGGCTGGGAGCCCCACGCTGGAGCCCGTGGCTGCAGCCCAGTGAGGTGCAGCATTGCCTGGCAGGCAGCCCTCCCTGTCTCCCTCTCTTTTCCTCTCTCCTTCTCTCCAAGGCAGATGTGTTTCTGAGCACCTCCCCAGTCTAGACTGCTCCAGCTGCCACCTTCCGCACGAGCAGTTTGTCTTGGAGCTCGGCTCCTTCCTTGAAGAAGCAATCCCAGCCAATCCAATCAGTGGGCAGGGAAGAGAGGTGATTGGGAATGCCGATAAAATATGAGGTGCCTGACTCCAGGCCTCCTTGTACCAGAAAAGGCTATTCAGGCTGCCAGTCTATGATAAATTAAGGAACACACAACGTGTTTGAATCTCTTAATGAATGAGTCATATTAATAAAAAAAAAAAAAAAAAGGGAGACTGCATGCTTTGTGTGATCCATGGGAAAAGTTTTAGTCTCGCTCACACAGTTGGATCAAATTTTTTTGCTAATTTAGCCAGAAATATCTCTGAAGGGAAATCTTCTTGCAGGCAAATGACCAAGCATCAGAGAGGTCTATTTGCATGAAACGACCTTTGAAGAGCAATAGTTGAAAGTGTGTTTGAGATAAATGTGCTACAAAGGATGTAGGATTTATAAAAATACTTGTATATATTTGTACAGTCTGTAAAAACAGAAAGTGAGTGGTAGAGTAGGTGATGCCTCTATTTCTTCCCAGCCTTTCAGACTGCCTTCCAAGGTCTGAGATTGCTCTGGAGACTGTTCTGGAAACGTGTCTATAGAAAAGCTGCTTTTGTCAAGATGGAATATTAATATTTTGTTATGTTTTGTGCCAGCCCTCTACTGGGAATCCAGCTGTGGACAAGGACCTTTCTGTGATAGGTGTTGTACAGACTCAGAACAAACATCTGTGCCTATTGAGGAAACCGTGTTACAAGGCTGGCTCCCCACCAGCAGCTCAGCTGCTGCCAGAATTATGAAGGCTTTTTGTTTTTAGACTGGTTGAAACCCAGATGTGTCCAAATTTTAATATGATAAGTCTGCCCTGGAGAAGAAAGTAACCAAAGTGCTGGATTTTTTTTTCCCCTACAGTTTCAGCTTTGTTTTAGGCAGTACTGGAAGCCAGGTTTAGTTCAGGTTCTGTCTTCCCTCTCTTTGCAGCACCTGGCAAGGCCAGGGAGGTGAGGAGGATTTGGTATGTGTGTTGAAGATGAGGGTCTTCTCCTCCTTTTCTGTTCTCCTGAGCAGGAAATTTTTAATTCCAATGCTGCCTCTGTAGCTGCTCCGTCCTTCTGTGCTGCTGCTTCCCAGACACACAAGGCTAAAGAGTAGATTTTGGCAGTGACCTTGCATATGAAATATATTTCTTCCTCTGGGAATGTTTCTTTCTGTGGGAAGAAAACAGGTCAGGTCCTTGATCTGCAGGGGTAATGTCACTGCTCAGAACCTGGTGCCAATGTGGGGATAAGATTTTAAGTTGACTTTTACCACATGCATTAGCATCTGAGAAAGAGGAATGTTCTCTCTTCTCAGTCCTTACAGTGTTTTGCATCTCCGGAACAGCCTTTTCTGGGATACAGGAGAACTGTGCCATTAGTGCTGGGCAGGGGTACATTGGGGAGACCCTAAAGTAAATGTGTGTGTCTGTCAGTGTGCACTGGAACATGAACTTAATAGTTTCCTGGGAAATCTCAGCTATTTGCTGCCAGGCTGAGTACTTGCTCCTGGGGAAACAATTACAGGAGTCCTTTGCTATCTGACCAAGTTGATTCAGAAGTCATTCAAAAGGAAGCAAGTCATTTCCCAGATCTCCAGCATCGATTCCTGTACTCTGTATGCTTTCATTCAAGCCCTCCACAACAGGTTCAGCCTTGCTGAGTTTGGAGCTCTGAAGGCACCTCTCTCCCCCCAGCACTGCTGCGGGCAGAGGAAGCAATGTGAGCGGGGTCACGGTGTGGGAGAGGCAGAGGTATGAACTGGCAGGGATAGGAAACGGTGAGATTTCCCTTATCCTCAGGGTCCGATATATTTCCCTTTCAGACAACTTAGCTTAATTTTCCATTTGCCATTTGAAGCTCAAAAAGCTAAGGTAAAAAAAAAAAAAAAGAAAAGTCCCTTTTGCACCAGAAAGTTTCCCAGAAGCAGCTTAGAATAAATCCCATAATCATTCAGTGGGATCGGTCGTCGTGTCTAATGCTACCGTGGGAAATTGAGAAGGGTTAAACTTTTATGTGGCTGCCACGAGCTGCCTCAGGAACTGTTCGGGCTGGTTAACAGCTCAGCTGTTTGGCTGCAGAAGAGAGTCGGAGTATCAGCCTCTGCCGTGTTTCTCCTTGATCTCTGATCTTGCTTTGTGTGATAACAGGGTGTGTGTTCTCTGCCATCAGTTTGCTGAAGGAGCAGGCAGGAAGCCAGAGAGACAGGAACTATGGTGCCAGGAACGGTAGCTCGCTGTGGGAGGCTCCTGGCTCTGCTGGTCTCATGGGGTGTCCCTGCTAAGGGAGGGCAGGGGCAGAGCAATGATATCTTCCTCCCCCTGCCAGGAAAAGGAAACTTTCCTGCCCCTTGGAGCACTTCCCACTGCTCCCTGTGGAATTCCCCAGGGATGCTCTGAAGGGTACAAATGGAAAGGTGCTGTGTGATCAACTCTGTGTTGGGGTGAGGGTGGAGATGTCTCTGGTGAGGGCAGAGGCTGCGTGGGCATCACCCCCAGGCAGTCTCTCAGCACCTTGCTGCGTGGTGGCTCACTGACAGACATCTCCTACTCTCTGTGTCTTCGAGCCTTACGTCTGGAGTGGGACTGCATCCATCATTTGTAAGTAGCTGGGCCCTGATCCAACCCCATCCTCCTCTGGCTGCCTCTCCGGATGCGCGTTTTTCTCCGTGTGTGTTTCAGGATTGCTCTCCCCAGGCAAAGCCGGTTGTTGGACGTGGGCCTCTTGTCCAAGGACTGGAGCTGGGTAACATGGAGACACATGCACAGAGCAGAGGAGAAACGAGTCTCTAGGAAGGCTCAGTCCATGTCCCACCCAATCCAGCTACCAAGGAATCGTGTGAGAATCCAGAAGGTGGCCTTGCAGCGCCTCTTGTCTCACCCCTACCTGTGTTCTTCCAGCTGCCCCTGGCCTCTTCCACCTTGACTGGCTTTTAATTTGTACATAGTCACATTCTTACCTTATGCACTTACTGTAGTGGCTGGCACCTTTTAGTCTTTCATCCCACAGTCGTCTTATCCCTCTTACTCTTCAGGAAAGGCAAAGGAAAGGCTGAAGGAATGACAAAGCAAAGCAAAGTGACAGGGACTCCCAAGTTACTTGCTGCTCTGTGCTGCTCCAGCTAGAAACCTTTCCCTTAACTCCATATTCCACTCCAGTGCAGGTATTAACTTTCTCCTTATTTTTTTTGTTAGCTTCAGTTTGTTCTGAACAGCCCACATTTTTGGAGAAGGTTTTTTCTCAAGTGGCCAAGTACAACTGCAGCTGCTGTTAGCAGGAAGGTGGAAAAGGTCACCTCAATTCTAGTACATAGAGAGCACCCTGCTCAGAGAGTTGCTTCTTCTCTTTTACTTCTCCTTCTAAGAGTAGATGGGGATGGGTTTGGATGGAGAAGAGGTTAAGGACTTTAATTCATCTTTGGAAAACTCTAATAGCTGTTGCTGTCTCAGTTGCGCTAGATTTGTTGTTTGATAGTTATTGTCCCAACTAAAAGGGCAAGGGGATTTTTTTAATAAAAGCTTGGATTCTGGAGCACAATTATACATGAGGCTTAAAAAACCCTACAGTTACGTGTCTGTTTGCACAGCTGTATAATTGCATTATGCACGGGGCCCTGAGCTGGCACAATGGCAGGTTAAAACACTGGGCATATTGCTAAAATGAGGGTCAGCTGTATCAATGAGGGTTGTTACTACAAGGACCAGTAATACTGTGTTACTCAGCAATAAGCAACGTGCAGAGGGGTCAGATGAAGTGTCCCAGGCTATAGAGGCTGGACATCTCCAGGTCAGGCACGACTGGGCAGCAGCAGTGAGTGATACGGTCACAGAAGTCCATCCCTGCCTGTCTCAGTGTGGGGCATGAACTATTTTGTGCTGTAGAGGCTCTTACACGTTTTTACAACAAGCCTGGGCATTGCTTACTCCTCCCCTGATTTTTTTTCTTCTGTGCCAAGTTTGGCTCTTATATCAATCCCTTTTATACAACTTAATTTGTTGCTTATGTGTAGGAGGGTTGGTAATATCAGGAGAGTGTTTATTCATCGGTTACCTATATGGGTCAGGCAGGTCTTCTGTGTTGAAAATCTTTTCCTGAGCAGGAGACTTAGGGCAGGGATCTCCAAAGTTGATTTTTTTTGTTACTGAATCAGGCACTTGATGAGTCCTGAGAACTTTTGTTAGAGACCATGAGTTTGTCAGCCTTGCTCAGGGGCAGTACCAGCCTGAGAAGCTCTGGAAGTCCTGCAGCAGCAGCTGTGCCAGCCTGCTTGGAGAGGAGGTCCTGCAGGGATGATCCAGTGGGAAGGGAGTGAGGCCATACAGGACCAGAGTGCAGCTGAGGGGCTCATCCTGCCCCTGCCCCACACAGTGCTCCTGGGACCTGCTCTCCTGCCCACCATGCAGTTGGAGAGCTCAGGCTGCCTTCCAAACATCCTTCAGTCTGCTGCTCTGGATGTCTCTCCTTTTCATTGCATGCAATGAAAACTTGTCTTTTGTAACAAGCTACCAGAATATAAATCCTCCGGGAGACACTTCAATTAACAGTTATTCTTGTTAGACATGTTTGGCTGGGGGGAAAAGAAGTTCTGAGGAGTTATTAGGAGTTGCAGATGGCTCTCCAGAAATCTGAATTCTCCAGTCCATTGAAAAAAAAATATGAATAAATAGATGAATAAATTCCAAGGAGTTCAAACCTCATTGGTTAAGGATTTTTTCCTAACTTGTTTCAGATCAGTGCACAACTGGGCGTGTGATATCTCCACTTTGTTCTCGCCCTCTTCCAAGAGCCCCCACTGCTCTGACGTGTCTGACATGAACTTTTCTGTATTACAGAGCCATATTTAAGAATTTCCGATGCTCACACCAATTTTTATTAGGTTTTATAACCCGACACTTTAAAATATGAAGTGCTGGGATACGATTACTTTTGTAACTCGTGTAGCAGCCTACAATACCAAGAACTCCATGTGTCCAGCTGATACAGATTACAACACACCCTGTTCTTCCCTGCCAAGGTGCTAACACGTTACTCCTGTTGTGTGCTCGCACGTAGCAGGAGAGTCCAAAGCTGAGAGTTGTGTTACCCCTGTATTACAGCACAGGTCCAGGACAGGGGAAGTGTGAAACACAGCTGTGATCCCAGGAATGCAGCAGAAAGATGTGGATGCTCTGTCTCTCCGGTGTGGAAATACGTGCTCCTGCAGATGTTTTTTGAGCGTGGCTTTTTATCCCTGCATAGTAATAGCATAACTTGAAATTTTGGCTGTGGTGCTGTAATTGGCCCTTCTCCCCATGTCTTCTCCTAATGATTGTGTCGTGGGTCTCTCTGAAGCACTGTCAGGAGCTCCATGCTGTTATAGAACCGTCATTAATACCTATTTTCATTTTTCCAGGGTCCACCAGGTCTGCCGGGCTTACCAGGACCCCCTGGCAAGAGAGGCTCTCGAGTAAGTGGTGTGAAATTTTCTATCCATTTTTACTTGTGTCTGCCTGTCCTGCTGTTCCAAGGGCCATTCTGTGTTCCTGTTGTTGAGTAATGGTCGCTTCAGGCCCCTCACTGTTGAGGTCTGGCCTTCCTCCTTTTTCTCATTCTCTGTTCAAGGTTTTCAGGAGGCCACACTGGTGATTTGCAGCCTCCCTGAGCTAAGGTTTGGCATCAGGAAAGGCTGGGGATGGTTGTTTCCAAATGTTTGTCAGAAGAACGAGCTCTATCTGTCTCATTTTGTTTCTAGTATCCATTCCTTCTGTGCTGCATACTAGCTTTGGCTGCTTTTTATTCTGTCCTTCACTCTCCCCAGTTTCCCAGACTGCTCTATTTGAAGCACTGGGACCATGGTCCAGGACCAAGGACTCAACACAAGGATGAGCTTTTGTGTTCCCCAATCTGAGACCTGCTCTCTGACTCCTTTTCAAGATGTAAAGCAAAATTTATTAT
The DNA here is from genome assembly GCF_003945725.1 of Corapipo altera. NCBI lineage: Eukaryota > Metazoa > Chordata > Aves > Passeriformes > Pipridae > Corapipo > Corapipo altera. The sequence continues at coordinate 6,347,102 of NW_020884901.1, read as the reverse complement.
CTGTCCTACAAGATCCATGGCAAACTCCTGAATTTCTTCCTCCCCAAATGAAATTCTGATGCAGATCTTTGAACATTGAGTGCTATGCTGAGGAAACATCTGGTGCTGAGTGCTGCAGCAAGCTGTGAGAAAAGCTTTAACATTGGCCTAAGTCTCTCAGGGCTGGGCAACATGCCTGACCTGGATACAGTTAATTGCTGGCACCATTCTCCTGATAGCACGGTGCTGACCCACAAGGTACAGCCACGGAGCCCATTTCCTGAGCACTGAACTGTTGTGGGTTGGGAATCAAAAGATGTGAGTGTCTGAGGCTGGAAGAAGGGAATATTTGGATCCATGATCCAGGCAGCATCCTGGCCTGGCAGCAGAGGGAGATTTCCTCGCACATACTTGGCTAAAACTCAACCCCATGTAATGTCTTTAAAGAACAAGCGAGAGGCTGAGAGCTGGGAGGCTCAGCATTCCCCCAGGACTCTCCTTACACTCCTGTGAGATCTTGCAGTAGCCAGTAAAGATAAACTCACCTTTTCTCTATAACAATAAACCCCCAAAAGGTCTGCAGGACCCCCACCGCCTGGGCACGGGTGTGAACAGCCCTGAACACCAATTTGGGCCGTGAGTGTGTGGTGTTAGGGAGCACCAGGGTCGTGTGTGTTACAGATGGGATAATCTGTTCTGCAAGTAGTAACCATGGCAGTGGATCAAGGGTTGGACTTGATGACCTCAGAGGTCCCTTCCAACCCGTCTGATTCTATGATTAGCTAAGTTCTTCAGTGAAGCATCACCACAACCAGTTGTAGAGCCCTGATATCTTCTGTCACAAACACCCAAGCATCACCCACATCAGCAGATTGCCCAAAGTTTGCAGTTTTTATCCATCCCTATTAAGGCTGAAAGTTGGTTCCAACCCCAGCTCACTGCTCACGAGGGGTGTTTGGTGTTACTTCTGGCAATCTTGTGGTGAGCAAACGAGATTCCAAGTCTGGAGTCCACAGCTGCATCCCCTGCCTGCTGTGTGAGTGAGCAAATTCCAGCTCTACATCCCAATTCCACTACCAAAACTTGAGTTTTTCTGAAGGAAATAGCATTGTGGAAGCTGTGTCATAATTTTCTGTGTAATTCCCCAGCTGTGGCGCACTCCATCCTATATTTAAGATGATCCTCTGAAAGACAGTATGCAAATGAGGGTTTCTGAGCTCAGCCTGTGCCAGAGGTGCTGAGAATTGGTCCAGGAGAGAGTTCCCAGTTAGGAAGTGCTCAGCACAGCTGAGCCTGGCTTGGCTTGGACCTCTGCAAAGAGTCTGTGCTAATTTTGGGAGGGGGCAGAAGGGTCACTCTGTGAATGTCTGGCCTGGAGCACTGGAGACAGAAGTGCTCTGTGCTTTAATTGTTTTGACTTTGGGATGTGTTTCTCCTAGTATTTTTTTCTTGTGTCTCTTTGGGGTTTAGAGATCTCATTGGAAAGAGGAGCTGCCAGGAACTAAGACAGGCTTGGGGGAATTCTTGCATCTTTTGCTTTTGTTGTGTTTGAGCCACTTAAAAATAAACGTGCAGCACTGTCTGTTCTGTCTCTGTCTAACCTGTTCCTCCAACAAAGCAGCTCTAGAGTTCTTGCACCAACCCATGGGTGACCCATGAGATGTGCCATCAGACTCCAGCCCAAGGTTGGAGCTCCAGATGGGAGGTGAATGTTGCAGGTAACTTTGCAGTGCTGGATGCCAAAGGAAAGTAAGGAATTTTCTTGTCACCAATGCAGTTTATGGCCTAATGCATGAGATGTAATTGCCCTTGTTGTAAGTTGCATAATTTCTACATTATTAATGCTTATGCAATTAATTGGTGTACTTGAAAATCTAGTAGCAGCATTTGTCTTGTGGCTTTCTGTAGCTGTGAGGTTGCCTTGTGCTGATGTGGTTCAGTTTTTCTACCCCTCTGAGTTCCTGATTATCTCTGTTTTAATTTCCCTTTGTCCTCCCATGTTGGTTAGGGTAAAATGAAAGCTCTGATTAGCCTTTGCCTTGAGTGTGAGACTGTGGTGGGTGGCAGTGTGTGAGAAAAGCTGGCTGATCCCACTCTCCTCATTTCCAGCAGATAAGTATCACCAGACGTGCCTGTGCAGTCTGAGGGTGGCTCTTCCATGTAGGCAAAGCCACCTGGTTTGCAAAAACACCTACCAGCCTCTGTAACAGCATGGAAGAGGTTGTCATTGGGACACATCTCAACATTCAAGTGCAACTCAAGGCTGGGTAGCTCAGTGGATAGTGACAGTCTTCTCTAAAATGACAAATGTTTAAAAGCTAATCCCCATTTTAGGAGCATGGACTTAACTGGACACTCTATCACTCAGCATCAGGGACCTATTAAGACAGATGCAGACCATTCCTGTACTCTACTCTCTGCAACTATCAAGGCAAATTTTCATTTTTGTAACAAATGAGAACTGGGTGTTTCTTTTTTTCATTATTTCCTGGGGGAAATAATGGAATAAAAAGTTGCAATTCTAATGACTGGAGGTGATGGCTGATAACACTTTCTCAGGAGCTCTCCAACCTGTAGAGATACTGCTGTCTTGGTCATGTGTGCACTACAGGAAAGTTTTGTCTCTGTATTCAGAGAGGATTGTTTTCAGCTTTTATACATTAAAGAATTTGAGGCATAAGAAGAGATCTGTCCACACCTCTTCTGCTCAGATAATTGTGCTGTGTGCCTGGGCAAGTGCCTGTGTAAGGTCTGAGGGAGTGGCAGTGTTGCCAATGAAGGGTTTCCCCAGCTCAGTGTGATGTGGGCAGGTCATGGGACAGCCTTTCCATTGTGGTGTGTGTGAGTTCTGGCACTGGAGTACCTGCACAGCACCCCCAGTTCCGTGTGAGCCACTTCATTGCTGCAGATGACCTTTGCATTTCTTCAGACATCGAGGTCTAACAGGGAGGCTGAGGCTGGGATTTGCTCACAGGGATGTGCCAACCAGCTCTACAAGGAGCTGTCAACAAAGGCCTCCCAGAGGAGCAATAACCCCTTCACCATTGTAGCTTATTCCTGCCTCACCCCAGGCTTGATTAACTTCACCCCAGCACTGTCTCATGAGGGCCTTTTGCCAGCACATCCCTGTCCATCACAAATTGTGACTTATTTCAGTCCTCACAGTTTGACCAGCAAAGTCCCCATGGCTTGATCAGCTCTGCAGAATAGTGCTGTGCACTGGGACACTCAGTCTTAAATGCTGCCTTCCAGATGAGGCTGTAGAAATCCCAGTCATCTGTTCTGCTCCTCCATGAAGGAGACAGCAAGTCTTAGACACACAACAGGCAGGAGTCCAATTCATAGAATCATAGAATGCTTTGAGCTGGAAGAGATCTTAAAAATCCTCTCGTTCCAATCCACCACCGTGGGCAGGGACACCTTCCACTACACCAGGTTGCTCAGTGTCCCATCCAACCTGGCCTTGGTTGTTTACTTCACCCCCAGGACAGCAAAAAAAGAGCTATGATCAAATTTTCAAAACACTTAAGTAATTCTGGAAGGCTATTCCCGCTGGAAGTCACTCCCTGTCTAAGTGGTGAGCAGGCTCAGGTACAAGGGAGTATTTTGTCCCTGTCCGCACAACAGGTCAGAGACAGAATTGGGAATAAAAGCCTGACATGCTGCAATTGCTCTTGGTTTATTTAAACTCTGACACAACACAGGAGAAATCCAAATGGATGGGTGAAGAGAATATAGAAGCACTTCCTGATGCTTCAGGATGCACTTGCCATCCTCCTGTGAACCTCAGCAGCTTGACAGATTGTGAGGTCCCAGTGTAACATGTCGCTGTTACATTTGGTCTGTGGTTGGAAAAAATCTCCCTTTCCTTCAAAATGCAGGGCTTCCCTCCTAAAACAAGGAACTGAGTCAGCTGTAGAGGTTCCCCGGTATCCTCTTTCCATTAGGGAGGTTTTCCAATTTCTGAAAAGTGTTTAAAGAAACAGTTTGTTTGGCTTCACTTCAAATATTTAGCTCATTTTTCAGCAAGCCAGAGGTCACAGTGGGATCTGTAGGTCAGGAGCAGAAAAAGTTGCTTTACACAGTGAAACCCCAAGGCATATAATGAGTTTCTGATCAGTGGTCATTCCTCTGACTGGAGCCCTCTAGCATTTAGCAGGAGTTTGGAGGATTTTTTTTCCCCCCTCTCCTTGTGAATGCTGGAGGGTTGGGGGGAGCTGTGCACAGTTACACTTTTGTTAATTATTGTGGGCTGTGAACCTTTATGCATAAAAGCCCTTCTGTGAGCAGGGTCCCATCTCCAGGCACTTCATGGAGCTGGACTGGGTGGCTCAGTGTAGTTCTGAAGCAGCATCATTCACGTAAAAGACATTCCAGGGAAATGGGAAAACCCCCCTCCCTTGGAGAATACATTCAGGGATTGTTCTGGTCTCCGTGCCATGCAGTAGCTGTGGGCCACTGCTGTCCCACGGTAAAATTTTCCATGGAATTTCTGGTGCAAGGCTTGGAAGGCTTCAGATGCAAGTTTGCTTGCTGCTAGATTGGATTGTTTCAGCAGTTAGAGGAAGCCAAAGCTGTTGGGTAAACAGGCACCCAAACAAAGAGTGATACCTGCTGTGGGATTTTTTCTTTCAGTGATCTCAGCATTGTCCCGCTCTATGTGTAAATAAGGGGAGCAAAACTCATGTATTGATGATAAAGACATTTAGGAGAATCCAGATTTCTAGGTATGAGTGGGAAGTTGAATTAAATCCAGAGTAGAATGTGTAAAATATAGCAATTAACTATAGAATTACAAAGCAATTAACCCTTGAATTGCTTCTCCATGGAAGAGGGCTATTTCTGGGAACACTGGTTGGGAATGGGTAATTCTGCTGGGCACAGGAGAAGAGGAATGAACATGGGACTGGGTTTAATGAAAGGGTGAGCAGTTTGGGGGCTTGATGGCTGATATTGGGGTTTGTAGATCTGCCCATGATGAATTTGTAAGGCCTCCCTGTCCAGATTGGGTGCTGCTGATGCTCCTGAGGCAGCTGCTGTCCTGCACCTTCTGTTCCTGAGCCCATCTAACAGTACAACACCACATCTTCCTCCTCTGCCAAGAATGTGGGTGTAATCACAGATTCAGGACTAACCATGCTGGAACACATCAAGATCAATTATTTTTTACAATTTTTAGGACTACTGCCAGACTACACCCTTTTCTCTCCACAGTTACCAGAGCAGTTTAAGACATTTAGCACAAGCCCCAGACTTGGTCACAGCAGTCTCTTGCGTGCCAGACTGGACTTCCCCCTGTCACTTCATCAGCAGGATGTGGCCACTTCTCGCTAGGATAAGACCACATTTGTCTTTAGGAACAGGATGAGTCTCTGACCTTCCTTTGCCTGGATTACACTGGATACAGTCTCACTGAACTCAGTGCTCAAGGCTCTGTTTTATGTCAAGAGTCTCTGTTGTTTGTAACCGCATGTTTTGTCACTGGAAACTGGGGCCAGGTTCTTCCTCCCTTCTTCCCCTCCTTTTGGTTAAGGCTTTTTAGGATTTTGGTTTAGCTCTGGAAGAGCCTGCACCAGATTTGGCTGGCAGTGTGATAAGTTTCTTATCCAGGAGCTCTGGGTTGGCAGCTCAGCTTCCCATGTTCCAGGTTTCCTCCTGGAAACTATCATTCTCATCTAGGATCACATCACACCGTGCTGCTCCCTCTGGTCTGACACTGCTGTAAGCGTGCCCAAGGCTATGGTGGAGCACAAATTTCAACTAACTGTGGGCTTTGAGCCAAGCTGCCTGACTCCAAAGTTGAATAACAGCTGAATTCCCTCCTCAAGTCCAGCAGCAGTCTGGATTTATGGACCCTGTTCAGAGCTACCTCGATTATTGCTTACATGTAAGAGCTTTTTAGGAACTCATCTTATATGGAGACTCTACTGTTCTGATTTCTGTCACTTAATATTAATTTTCCTACATATTTGAGACTTGAAAGACTTGGGTTGAAGCACTTTTGCTACCACAGACTTGTTGAATTACCTTAAGCAGCTCATCCAGTCTCTGTTTCAGTGTCCCACCCAATGAAGTGAGCAGATGATGCCACAGTTTTCTGGTATGGTGAATTTATTTAAGGCTCCTCAATGCTCAGGTACTTTGGCTACAGCAGCTGTATGGGTTTTCAAATACGAGTTGATACTCGAGCACCTTAATTTTAATTAATTTGTTTCAGTTTCATTGGAAACTCACAGCCAGGCTAAACTATTGGAGAATTTCAGGTGAAAATTTGAAAGGAAATTAAGAATGGGGCAATAAATTTATTTGTTTTCAGGCTGAAAATTTGGAAGGAGTTTAAGAATGGGATGTTAAATTTTTTTGGGTAAAAAAACCCACCATTTGAAAAGTTCAGCCTCAGCCCTTTAATTCAACAGCCTCTTACAGCAGAGCAGCATGTTGTGAAACAGCACTGAGCATTCAGCAACTGTCTGTACCACAAGATGCAATAAAAAAAGGCATTATTTTCTACTACAGTGTGGTAAAAATACAACTGAATAGAGATCAGTGCACTGATGTTCTCTCAAAAGACAGCAAGGGCACTGAACTTGGCTGGCAGTCGTGTGTTTAACTGCAGTGATTTTCCTTGGAAATCAAACCCTGAAGATTTTGGCCCCAAAATGCTCATTGGAAATACTTGCTGAGAAATTGCCTGAGTGGCTTTTTATCCCCTTGCCTGTGCTCCTCCAACTCGAGGGTACAGCAAGGGCTCCTCGTGGTGTATAAATCTCACACACATTCTTGGCAGAATTCTTGGAGTTGAATACTCAGGTTGTTTCATCTCCCAGGAACGTTTTCAAGGGGACTTAAGATTATTATTACTTCTGCCTGAAAGGTTAGCAGATCTTCTGTGCTGTATACAATCCTGGGATAAACTATTCTTAGCTGCCTATTCCAGATAACTCCTTAAATAGTCTTTGGAAAATATGCAGGGTGCTTTTAAAATACGATGTAAAAGGAGATGCTGCTGTGTGTGATCTGAGGTAGATACTCTGACAGTGTCACTGGCTTGTGAGACTTAAGAAAAAAATAGAGATTTAGCTATGTAAAATATGGATTTTAAGGGTTTAAACAGGGACTTGCTGCTGTTCCCCATTTTACTGTCTGACCGTGCATTCTCTTTCCAACGTCTAAAGGCAAAAATCTGCTTGCTTTGTAGGGGAAATGAGTTCATCCCAAACAGTTGAACAATTTCCCTTTAGCAATTACTTGTGTCCTCTTCAATTTTGACCCAAAAATATCATTAACACCCCCGCACACTTCCTCTCCCCTCTGCCTGCCCCCGTCCCTTTCTGCTGGGGCTCCTTGCGGAGCTTGGACTCCCCTGACCTGTGGAATGTTTGGTTTACCCAAATTATCTCAGTGTCATGACATGTCTCGTGGTGACAGACACACAACCCCTTCCATGGGGGCCGGTGGGAACCAGCAGCAGAGATTCCCCCTCTGGGGGTGCCAGGGAGGGTCCTGGTGACACTGTCCCCCTGCCAGGGCACGGGCACTGGTGCTCTGGTTTAGCCTGGCACGGTACAGCCAGAGGCTTTCTGCTGCTCCCTTGATTCCCACTGACTCCTTTTGACTCTGTTTTGTGGCTTTTTTTGTGTTTTTTAGGGTCCCCCAGGTCCCCACGGAAACCCCGGCTCACCTGGACCCCCAGGACTCAAAGTAAGTATGAGCTGGCTCAAGGAGCTTTTGCCTTCCCATCTCAGAGGGCATCCCAGGGGAAGGACAGATTCCTTTTATCCTGCTCTGTACAAAAAGGCAGTAGCTGAAGCCATTTCTCCCTCCCTCCTGCTCTCACGCAGACCCTCCAGCAGCACATCCAAGGCCTTTTCCTGCACTCAGAGAGACCCTCTTCTGTGCCTCTGTCCTTGGTTCTCCCAAATTTCAAAGGCTGCCTAATTAGGATCCTGCTTAAGCTATGCCTGTGCCAGGGAGCAAGCTGCTGTGTTGAGACAGGGACAGTGGAATCCTCCCACTCCAGAACCTCACCAGCTCTGGATTTTTTTTTTGCTTTCTCATTTCTCTTCTCTGGATTTTGCAGCCTACTCCTCCTCCAGTAGCAGGAGGAACTGGCAGCACCCAGCATCTTCCTCTGCTTTCCTCCACCCCAATCTCCCTTTCTTGAGTTCATGGGAACTCTGATCTCTATCAGTCTTCCCAAACTGATCTCATTGCTTCCTTCTAGATGCCCTCACCTCTCCCATGAGGGCTCACAGGCTCCTCCTGAGTTTAGTCCTTTTCTCCTGTACACACATTCCCCCTGGGTGGGATTTGGAGGTGGGAGTCACCCCCTGCAGTTGGACCCCCTCCTTTGCCTGGGATTGAGCACAGAAGTGGCTCTGGAAGGGACCTGATCTGCTGCAAAACCCTTCCAGAAGGTGTTTTTAACTCCCAGCTCATTCTGTGTATAAAGCTTTGTGTTACCTAAAAACTGAATTTCCTGGGAAATTGGTTTGGGTTGTTTTGGTGTGATTGTTTACACAGAAATAGTTTTCTGTTTTATAACACCTATGTGAGACTAAAGAACAGTGGAGTTTTGGGAGGCAATGCTTAACAGAGGTTTCCAGTACCAGGGAAGCTGTAGGATGTCTCAACCAAACACAGAGAAAGGTACAAGCTATAGTCCTGTCTTTTCATGATCTCATCAGTAGGCAGAGATGTTATGAGCACTATTGATGCTCTGGAAAAAAGATTCTGGAAACTTGGCGTGCTACCTCCATGTGATTAAAAATTAGGCACCAGAGACATGCTGGGGAACAGCAGCTGGCTTAAATTCTACAGTGTAGTTATATGGCCTGAAAAGTGAGGCTGTAAAAGTTCTACATCTTAGTGTTCTGCATTTATTCTCCATCAATGACTTCCAGATCGCACTTGTTGAGTTTTATAAGTCAAATCAAAGTTCTTTTATCTGACTTCCAGTCCTGCAAAATCCTGCCTGGTCCAATCTGTAGAGTCAAAACTATGTTTCTATGCTACAGGATTTTTTTTTGAAAACACTTTTAGCCTAATGCCTGGTCAAAAATCATCATTTGGCTGTAAAGCTCTGTTTGGTTGGTCACCTAATAGAAATTAAATCTTCCTGTAACCATTTTTCCTCCATCTCCATGCACAGTGTGGCAGCAGGAAGCCCTCAGTAGATGCAGAGCTATAACAGTCAGCAGAGTTCTGGTGTCACAGGGCTGTGTGATATATCTCAGTTTTGTCCAGCCACCCTTTGCAGGATTAGGATGTTCTACATGATGCTTTGTCAAAAGGACTATTACGTTTGCAATGGGATGTGAGAGCTGGAGCTCAGCCCAGGCCTGGGCATAAGTTCATCTCTAGCAGGGAGAGCCTGGTAAGCCAAGATTGCATGATCTTTGCATAAGGAACACTTTTTGGAAGGTGTATCAGGTGCCAGACTTTTGACTTCCCTCCTTCCCTTCATTTCTCTGGTGTTACACCAGTCCCAGAAGATGGACTTTGCCCAAAAAAATTGTATTTCACCCTCTTAGATGTATTTCATCCTCTTAAATACCTCTAAGCCTGCACCTGGGACCTGATGTCTTCATCATAAAATCATCATAGAATGGTTTGGGTTGGAAGGGACCTTAAAGCTCATCTTGTTCCATCCCCCTGCCATGGGCAGGGACATCTTCCACTAGACCAGGTTGCTCAGAGACCCATCCAACCTGGCCTTGAACATTTCCAGGGATGGGGATCTTGTTAATAGACCCAGCCCATGGCTTAAATTACAGTTTTGTGAAAGCTCAGCCTGGATAACAGGGCAGAGCAGCCCCAAGTAGAATTTGTCTTGCCTTCAAGTGTCTGCTGGACTTGGTCTTCCTTAAATAGCAGTTAATACTATGGAAAAAACAAAGCAATCCAAGAAGGGAAACTGAAATTTCCCAGGCAGATACAGCTTGGAAACAATGATTAACACCAGGTCATTGTCACTTAGGAAGGAGCCCAGGAGCATAGTTTTTATCAGCCGAGTTACCAGAGCTCTCATGAGGTCAGGGAGCCGTGTGGGAGGCCTGTGGTGTGGCACTGCAGGGATCTGGGTGCCTGTGTGTGTCTCCTGTCTGGTTGTATTGCACAGGTGAGCACCAGCATTGTGTCTCTGCATTTCAGAATCAACCCTGTGCAAAGCTCACCACCTTCTTGCTGCTGGAACTGAACACTTGTAATTCCTCAGACTTAGGGAGCTGATCTTTTCCACTGAGCTGTTTGTAGCTGCTGAGCCAAATTCCTGCTGATCTGCTTGGGCACGGATCCACTGACTTCAGTGGCATTACACCCACTCCTGCCACCTGAGAATTCAGCCCGTGGTGCTTAGCTCAGCAATCCATAATGTGAAACTGCTTGAGGGGGGCTTCTCACCACTCTTTGCATTGTTTGTTTGGCCTTGGCAGTTGCAAAACTGTTGTTGCATCTAGTTAGCAGAGAGTAATTATTGTAGATAACCCCTGAAATAGCTGTAGACTTATGCTGGGCAGGGGTTGTGGTTGGTTGTGTGACCTGTAAGTTGCTGGTGGGGCAGAAGGGTTGTTTTTGTTAATGACTGGATGTAGCTCTGAGAATGCCCCAATAGAGTTTGGGATTGGGAGAAAGGTCAGACAGGTGTGTTTTCAAAAACCAGTGCAAAAGTTTGGGTTTGCTGGAGGCTTTTGGCATCAGGCATCAGTATGGCCTGCTGCTCCGGATTAATCTCTTGTTATAGCACTTGAAAAAATTGGATTTTCAGTTTAGTAAATGGTTTTTCTCCAGGATAGCTCATCAGTTTGGCTCACTAATGTTTAAAATATGATTAGTGGGATTGCAAAGCTGAGGTGTTTAAATTGCACAGTTCTGGACTTCTCCCAGGTAGGGGGAAGAAAACCACAGAAGAAAATAATTTCTTCCTGTACAAGGGAAAGTAGTGTTCTCAGTCAGTTGGGATGGAAAAGAGAGAACCTTGTGGGCAAGGTGCTATGGCTTGCTGATGAACAAGGCTTAGGTTAATTCCCATGTTGTCATTGCTATGTGAGAAGAGCTGAGCAATTAATCCTCAGTTTCAACCCTCACATCCAGGCATCCATTCCCTCTGGTCTCGTTGCCATCTTGCTGATTAATCTTGGGGGCACGTGATCCTGGCCATGGCTGAGTTCTCCACTTGTGTGATGGTCTCAGCAGTGTTCAACACAGAACCAATGCAAGCAGAGCCTTTGCTAATGTGATCTGGAGCTCCCCAGGGAAAAATGCAAGAGGCTTGTATTCCTTTACGTGGCTCAGAGTCATCGCAAGGAGCACATGGCAAGATTTAGGGAGAGTGGTGGGTGTCTACCTGCTGCAGTAAATGAGTTTTGCAGAGTAGAAATGAACACCCTGCAATCCTGAGAACTGTTCTAATCTGTCCCAAGCTGTGGTAGCACCCACTGACTGCTCTGAAGCTCAAAGAGTGGGAGAATTGCCCTGATAACAGCTGCATGCAAAGCAAGATTATCTGCATGACTTCATTTACTGTTTGGAAACCCGGCGGCCTTCATTCAGAATTTGTGCAGATGCATCTGCCTTGAATCAGCAGTGCTCCCTACAGTCCAGAGCCAAGCAGTCTCACTCCCGAGCCTCACAGCTTATGGTGGAGGAGGAGAAGGGAGATTTACACTCTGCAAGGTGGGAAGTACTTGTGGGGTGTAGTTGCGGTGATGCTGCATGGAAAAGCAGCTCAGCTGGCTGTAACTAGTCCTCTGTGCTGGTAATGAGAAATGCCAGCTGGTAACTGATATTGCTCCTTTGTGGGGTCTCCCCTTCCCTCCAAGCACCTCACTTGACAGGCATTAACTAACCCTCACAGCTGTCCCGTGCTTCGTTTTGGATCCCCTGTGCTGATGTGACACACAGAGGTTGTGATTTATGGTTCCAGGAGTGTTAAATAGCCAGTGACTGATCCTGGGATACCTGTCCTGTTATACAGACCTGAGCTGCTTGCTGTGCTAAGCCTTACCTCTGCCCAGCCCAAAGAATCTGGCATGCTTCAGATCTCTTCTAGATTTTCCTACTTGTATCTCTCCCCCTGTTAGATGCACCTTTCCACCTTTTAAGAGCTTGAACTGGGATTTTCAAAGGAATCTATTGGAATTAGACAATCAAGTGCTGCTGAAATTCCAGCTTGTGCTTGTCGGAAGATCACAGCCTCGAATTGTCATTTCTCTCGTCACGGTTGTTAAGAAGGAAAATAAAGAATACTGCCACTTAAGGTCAAGTGTGCTGCCTTCTGCCAGCCTGGGAGTCTCACAATTGCTCTGGCTGTTGGGAGTGTCTAATTAGTGTAACTTTCTCTGCAGTTTCATCTGTTCCTCACAGTTAAAAAAGCAACAGCATCTAGTGAGTTGTTGAGAAGGATGGTTTAGCCACATTAATAGGCTCAGTAATTATTTTTGTGATGGTAGTTGTAGACAAGGAAGGAATCGCAGCTGTCTGGTCTAATAAGTATCAAAAGTCCTGGCATTGCCTCCTTCCAGTTACCCTTTCTTTAGCCAATTTAATACTGTCAACTACTATTTAAAACTGAACTCTTGAGCAGAAACAATCACTCACCAAAACCACCCCCAGCAAAACAGCTATTTCCTGCCACTTTAGTACATTTGGGATGTTGGGGCAAGACAGAGATGAAACAAAATGTTTTTCTAATGTGGAGGCTTGGTGGAAGCAGAACCACATCTGTGGGCTGAGTCCTTGGGTTATGTCATTAATGTGAACTTTTAATTTCAGGGTCAGAAAGGTGATCCTGGGCTGTCGCCTGGAAAAGCTCGGAACGGGCAGAAGGTAAGATGTCACCCTGAGGGCACAGGCACCAAGACTACTGTGTGCTTTTTATACACACAGAGGGAGCCTGTGCTGCAGCCACAAACATCCCAGCTGCTCAAGTAGACTTAGGACTGGAAAATAAGTCTTAGACCTTGAATTCAGGACTACAGAGAGAGGTCAGGCATTGACTGTGGTGCAATGAAGTACCGCCTGCCACAGCTTTTTGTTGTCCAAGTGTTTATCCATTTAATGCACAGTCTGCATCCCAAACTGAAGTCCCTGCTGCTGCAGGCACGTGCCTGCTTGAGCCCAGTGTTTCGAGTAGCACACCTGAGGTACAGCCACACTGTGCCAGCTCTGGGCACGTGGCTGCAGAAAAGAGTCAATCCCAGTGTAAGGAATAAAATCCTTGAGGGCAAAGGAAACGATGTTCTTGCCAAGGAGCTGTGCTTTGCCCCACATTGCAGCCCCATCAGATTGCTGCAGTGAGAGCAGCCTTGCTGGTCCTGCTGGTGGGGGAAGGTAGAGGCTTCCCAAATCATTGCTCTGCCAAGGCATGGGCCCTGGTGAGAGTTTCCACCAAGGGCTGCTCAAACCAACACCAAGCACCCAGCTGGGAAGGGTAGTTGCTTTCTGGGTTTAGCAGTGGTTAAGGATCAGAGTTCTGCTAATTCTTTTTAATAAGTTACAACTCCCATTTTTGCTGTTTCACGGATGAGTGATTTTTACTGAGGCAACAAGCCCTCACAGAAGTCTAGAAATGAACAGTGGGGCAATCAGGGCTCCACATCATCTACCTCAATTAGTTCTTTCAGTGGTGCCTGCACAATACTTGTTAATTCATGCCCAGGGCAGCAGCCTAATTCTGTTCCTTTCACCCTAAGCCTTGCTATAAATACACAGCTCATAGAAAGCATCAGCCATGAGGAGCTTGGGCCCTTCATTTGAAACCAGATGCCTCCACGAAGCAAAGAGAGCCACACAATTGCAAGGTGGAAGGTGGTGCTAGAAATCATTCAGAAGGCTAAGTCTGAAATGATGCTTTTAACTTAACAGCACGGGATGCCTTTTGAAATTTCTGGTACACCACACTGGAGTGGCATCACATGGAAATTGTCCACCTGCAGACTGTGGGATGATTTTTTTGCAGTCATGGTTGGTGTAAGAAAAGGAGAGATCCAGATCACCTTTAGCTTGTGTTAACAAGGCTTTATTCCAGTTAGCAGTGATAGGAGTAAGGAGTTTTCAGCAGAAATTTGGAGTGATGCCTAATTTTCAAGCTAGATACTTGAAAATCATTGAATTTCAGTAAGCAAGCACAGCACAGTGTTAGAGACTCTCAAGGGATTTTTGATCCTAATCTGAGGGGGCCAAAGTGGGTTGGATGTTGGAGAGTTCTCACAGCAGTGTGCTTATCCGCTCTGTGATGGCTTGGGTGTGCCAGCTGGGATGTGATGCAATCCCTTTTCAAAAGCACAGGCCACTGAGCAAACCCACCACAGCCTGCAAAGGTTCAGTCCATGTCATATGGGCAGGTTAAATAATTCCACCGTCAGCACCATCCGAATGGGAGCCGCGGACTGAGCCAGTGCAGTAGCAGAGTGCGAGCGCAGTCACAGCACTTGGCAGGAGGTACCTGTTGTTCTTACTGCATTTAGAAGCTAAAATTTCCTTGCCTTGGCGATTTCAATGCCTATTGAAAGGCAAAAGGAGCATGTGACTGAATGAGATCATTGAGGGGAAAAAAAGCGCATTCATTCTGCTGGCGAAAAGCTGGACTCCAGCAGCAGCTGCCATTAATTAACTGGGGTTATTATTTATATGAGCCAGTTAATAGAGATGTTGTTTAAACCTACACTTCTTAACCAGTCAAGTTTTGAAGAGTTGTGATTAGAACCAGAAATATCAATAGTTGGGGGCTGGTGTCGGGAAAATAATTGCAGTAACTACACTGGGCACAGGGAAAATGTTGCTGAAAACTAATTGAACTTGCTTGCTTCCTGCAGGGAGACGTGGGCTTACCTGGTTTAACTGGGTTCCCTGGACCACCTGGTAGAAAGGTAAGAGTGTTCTTTTCTAGTCATTTAGATCAGTATTTCTATTTTAACATTTTCTCCTGTACCTCTGCCCAAAAGATTTAATTAAGTCCCAGCACCTATCCAAAGAGTCTTATACCTGTTTCACAGCTGTATAGCCTGGGAGATGGGCTGAAGTAACCATCTAAAGTTGTACTAGCAAGACTATGTAAGATATGAAATGAAATTCTGGATACAGATTCTGTTCCTTCTTTGTGTTCCACGACCCTCTGTACCCTGACACTGAGTCTTCCTCAGCAAGCTGAATTTAGTTCTGGTGCACCAATGCATTAACTAAATGGATCTACAAGTGGCAGCAATACTCAAAGGTTGGATTCAGGACAGGTTTAGCATTCCAAGGAAACCTTGACTGTTTATCCTGGTAAAGCACATTTCAAAAAAGTATCTGTATGCTTTCCCTCTCTGTTTTGCTTGGAGACTGACAGCACTAGTCAGGTTTTACTTTATTTGCTTCTGTATTGATGCTTCAACATCATTAACATCACGAACAACATACTATACCAAGAAAAGGGTATGTGGGGATAAAGCACAAGATCCATCCCTGCCTTGCTGAGGCAGCAGTGTGTGTGCCTGTATCCAGGCACACACTGCACAGCTATACCTCAGCAGTTCATACCTGGAGCTCAGGTCTTTGGTGTATCAAGGGCATTTCAGTTGAGCTTCCAGTTCCAGGCTGTGTTGGCAGTTTGGTTTCTATTTTTTGGAAGGTGGACCTGCTGCAGGGACCTGTTTGAGTGGGGCTCAGTGGACATGACTCCCCTTTTCAGTAAGCCAATATTACCATAGCTAAGCTGAGCTGTTAAAATTAGCATCTTGTTTCAATCACTTCATCATTCAATGGGCCATTTATGATATACTGTTCCTCAGGCCAATTAGCTGCACACAAACACCTACTCAGGTATGTTTTAAGACTCTGGGGAGAGAAAGAAGGTGTGGAGGAGGCTGAAAGACACCCTCCCTCTCTGTGATTATTTGTTGTATGCTTTATGTTTCTGATATAATTGCCAAGAGTGGGGGCTGAGTTTATTTTTGCACTCCAAGGCTGGTCATGCTTGGGGTGTTGTGTGGAGTGGGAGTAATAGAGTGATTAATTACCCATCTTTTGCTGTCACAAACAAGTTCTAACTAATAGGGTGCAAAGAACACCATTTTCCTGGTATAACAGCTCATAAAACAAAACCTTGTGGTTACGATCAGCAAAATGCAATGTCAGGAGTACAAGGACTCATAGTGGAAAAATGGAGAAGGAATAGGAGATTGAACAAACATTCCCAAGGCCACCACATGGCCTTCACATCTGATCTCAGCTCCCCCAGGACAGGGCAAAGGCAGGGGTATGCTTCTGTTTCTTCAAATAATGAGCAAGTTGGAGGTTGAAATTTTTCCTTTGGTGCAGCTTAAAAAAAATCACCTCCCAGTAGCACTAGTCTGGCAGTGGTTTTGGTGTAACCTGGCTTTTATTAGCATCCTGCATTAAGGAAAAATTTACAGCTGTTGGAGAAATGTTTGGAAAAAAATCTTTTTTTCTTTTTTTTATTTTAATCTGGATTCCCTGCTGACATTCTCCCAATAAAAATATGCTGGTGTTTGGCTGAAAGGGGGGGCAACATGTCTTAGCTACTGGAAAACAGCAACACCTTGGAAATGGACACCCCTCCTACTCACTCCATGGAGGGACTGTGGAAAGTGCTCTCAGGGCTTTGGTCTGAAAGCACCACGTAGAAACTTTGAAACAGGCAAAATATTTCACTGGGGGAAACAAAATACTTTTCCCACTAAATGAAACAACTGGCTCAGCAGCACGAGCTGGAGCCACAACCAGCAGCACGTGGTTTGGGATAGCACAGCTCCCACCGCAGTGCCTGCCTTGGGAATGCAGTGCCTGCCTTGGGAATGCACTGCCTGCCTTGGGAATGCAGACAGACCTGTGCTCTGGAGGACTGGAGAGGTGGATCTCGGAGCACCTCCAACATTGTTTTACCTGCACATGTCTAGGAGTAGATGAAACTGCCTTTGAAGCAGCAGATGTAATTCTCATCTTCTCCAGGAGAGCAAACGGTGCTTTTGCTGACTTGGGAAGGGTGGCAGGACTTGGCAGTTCCCTCTGCTCGTCCCTCTGGTGCCTCTGAGGTGTTTGTGGGCTCTGGCTTTTGGTTGGGGGCTGCAGACCACAGCTGCCTTGGAGATAATCTCAGCAGAGCAGCATCATTGCTCCAGAGGAGAAAACAGTTATAGCAAAGTACACGTTTGTAGAGACAGCAGCAGTGAGAGAGGAAAAGCTTTGTTAGAGTCACTCAGAGAGTAAAGACAGAGCTGGGAAGTGGTCAGTGCTCCAAAACATCCTGTTATGCAGGTCTCATTCACTGGCCTCTTTACTCCTCACATTTCCTACCAAAGTGCAGGATGATCCCTTTTAGCTAGGAGAGAGTGGATTATAAATATCATCACAGATGAGTAAATCCTTCACTGGAGTGCAATTTCCTTTCTAAATCACAGCCCTTTGTGCTGAGCACCCTGTAATCATCAGGAAGTGTTCGGATAGAAGAGCAAATGCACTTGTTTTCATACCCTCTGCCCTGTCATTTTAGTGCTATTTGAAGAGGATTTTAGCAGGTAAATAATCTCACGTTGCAGCCAACTTTAGTCCACACAAGCTTTTCTGGTTTTTCCTCGCTATAATTAACCTGAGGCAGAAATAACTGTGGTGTAATATGAAGAAACACAGGTTTGAAGCTTCCCAAAGCTCAGTACATGTAGTGAGGAGGATATGTAGTCGGATACAACAGTGTCTACATATTTAACCTAAGTGCCATTCACTTCCTGTGACTGTAGGGATAGCAATGCAATGTTTGACTTCAGTTCAGGACCTGCTTTGAGCATCTCAAGGGACCATCATCCAAACAGCTGCTCTGGGTGGACATTGCAGGCTGGAAACACTTGTCCTGCAGGGACCCACTCAGAGCAGAATGATTTGGGGCAGCCAAGCCTCTTTCTTATCAGTGGAGCAAGTGAGACATGTCTAAGTGTTTGTATTCATGGGGCAGATTCCTGGAGAGGGGCAGGGAGTCCTTCTGCTGGTCCCACGCCAAGAGCTGCTGAGGCACTTCCAATTAGGAGCCCCTGGTTGAAGTGCTCCAGCAGCATTTGGAGAAAGGACCTTTGAGGTGATTCAAACAAGGGCCTACCAGTAGCCAAATGGCCTTTCAGGTCAGCCACCACCTTGTCAGGAGGGTGTGGCTCCATCCAAAGTGTGGCCCACGGTACATCAGCAAGATCAAGCAGGAAAGAACTGGTGAAAAGAGAATCAACATCTTTCCAGGCCAAAATGTCTGCAATAACAAGGAAGGAGGAATGCAGAGGGGAGCGGGCAGTGGCCAGCATGGCTGAGAGTGTTGCATACCACCGCCAGGGAAGGCTCAGGCTGCAGGTCTGGAATGGCCCATGGGAAGAATAAAAAAGCTGTTAAGCAGAGGTGTGGACCTGGAGGCAGAAACAGTTCCAGGTTCATCTGTTGAGTGGAGCAAAAGGCCAAGTGCTCAGTCACACCAGGGTCTGATGGTGATGGCTTCCAGAGCAGGGATGCTCCCCACAGGTTTCATGTGCCAGAGCCCAGGCTGGGACAGGGTGAGCAGCAGGGAAACTGAGTTACAATTAGTTGTAACCCATCCTGAAATCATTTTGTTATTTCTGTAGTATTTGTGCAAGGATTGTTCCTTGTTTACTTTTTCTCTACATTTGTTTCAAGTTAAATTTTCTACTTTTTTTTTTTTTTTTTTTTTAAATCTTGTTGGTAGCCCAGTTAAACAGTCATCTTTGTAACTGAGTATAATCTTCTAAGCTGCTCTGACCTGGCTCAATGGAAGTGAGTTTGTTTTAAATAGCTGAAGAAAGATAATAAAGAAGAGGGGAAAAAAATCTGTCACTTGCAGAATTTACTCTGTGTTTGAAGAGAGCTCTGGGTAAATCCAGGAGAAAGCAAATGTCCTTAGAAAACATACTGCTCAGTCTGCAGTTAAACAGACTGCCCTTGTCCCTCTCTAGTGCCTGCATCCACCCCCCCCACAAAAAAAAAAGTACCGAGAAACTGAAGCAGGTTTACGAAAGACCTGTGAGAATGATTTGAAGCCTGAAACACTTGCCAGCAAGCAAGGTGGATTGAAACTTATTCTAATTAATTCAGCAGAGAGAGCAGGTTAAGAGGCAGCTCGCTCACCATTGTCATCTCACCATGACAAGATGTGATCTCGTCATATCTTGTAATAATTAGATTAGAAAAAATGGATGCTAGAACAAGTTCAAGGTAGAAACAGAATTGAAGTTTTCTGACAGTAAATGGTTGTTTTGGTGTTTCCTGTGGCATTTCAGGCTCTAAAGCAAGAGTGAGTGCTCTGAAACACGAGTGACTCATGTTGGGTAGTCCCCAACGTGCCCAAAGCCAACATTTAATCCTACAGGCCTGTGGTTTCCTGAGGATTAAGGATAGCTTTGCTCAAGGTGTAGATTACAAATAGACAGATCTGAGCACAGAGACCACTCTAAATGTGTCCATGGAGCAATTCCTGCTGGAGTAAGCACCACCCCAGACCCCAGGGGGCACACTGGCAGGTTTGGGCAATGCAAGCACAAAGCAGCACATTAAAAGTTTGCTTGAT
Organism: Corapipo altera; assembly: GCF_003945725.1. NCBI lineage: Eukaryota > Metazoa > Chordata > Aves > Passeriformes > Pipridae > Corapipo > Corapipo altera. Next base: position 6,327,568 of record NW_020884901.1, on the reverse strand, counting down.
TATGTAATGCCACCCCATATCTAAAATCCTGCTTCTCCTCAGAATTTTACTCCCACCTGCAAAGAGGAAACCAAAACAGATTATTTCATTGTATTTTTGTTTCTTAATACTCATCTCTTCCATCCTATTTTGACAGGGATATAAAGGCTACCCTGGACCACCAGGTCACCCTGGAGACCAGGTGAGTTTTCCCAGTTCCCAACACTGAAACTTTTAAGGAGGGATGGATATGCTGACTGGTGCTAGTTTGGCTCTGGTGCAGCTTGCTTGGTGTGGACAGCCAGGTCCTTCCAGGGAGCTCAGCATATTCTGGAATGTGCCGTGAGCTCCAGTGCTGCCACCAGACACTGACCCAGCATTGGCAGCTTGGTGGGAGGAGACTGCCTTGGACTTTCCAAATTTAATTTCTAATTTTTATTGCTCAACCATGTTAAGTTTACTTGGGGGAAGAAATACCAGGTTAACCTCCTCCCCCTGTATTTGTCTTTGTCCATTAATTTCACCTGGAGTTTACTAACCACATCATGTTAAGTACTAACATGTAATTCCCTTCCCAAAGCCCATTCCCCCTCTCCCCTTTTCTCCCCCCTCTTTATTTGGTTAAATCTGATGTTTGCAGTGCAGTAAAAAAAAAAAAAAAAAAAAGGCAATGAATAGCAGGCCCTGTTAGCAGCAATGTTAAAGGATATTATACATGAATCCATTTAGTTTTGAAGAATTTTGGCAGTGCTTCCCCAGCAGTAAAACGGTTCCATATGCCAGATATAGATGCAGCCTTACACCTTCTCTTAGCCTCCTTGTTTCAGACTATCTGCTGCTTTCCCTGCAGATGGAGGGGGAAGGAGAAAGCCATGCTTAGAGCATGGATCCTATTGACTTTGCTTCTCTGGGTTTTCCCCCCCTCACTAATTTATTCCACTATCTAGCCTTAATATTTTTTTCCTCTCTGTAAATGTGCATCAGGTTAATCCATTCCACCTCCTTTTCCCCCAGCTCAAAGAATGGAGCAGCTAAAAATGCTTCCCAAGTGGGACATTCACCTGACCTTCTGTGCCTTTTCTTTTTTCTTTCCAAAGGGAGAACGAGGACCAGCTGGAAGTCCAGGTGCCAAAGGTTATCCTGGCAGGCAGGTGCAGTAAATCTCATCGTGCTGTGCACAGACTAGGGATTTGGGTGTGCAGGTAGCTAAATATATGCCCTGCTAAATTCATGCCCCACTAAAGACAGTGCAGACCTCTAGAAAATGTCTGAGGATTTGAATATTTGACCTCTGAATATTTTCCTTCTTCCCTCCCCAAGCTGCTGTATCAATGATGTGGCCTTTCAAATCTGAAAGGTTGTTAGGAAATTTTTTGTGCCTATGATAGATAAAACTTGAATTTCTACAGCAAATTCTGACAAAATTTTGCTTCAGTATAACAGCAGGGAAAAAAAACCCACACCAGCAGAGCAAAGAAACACACCTGCAAGCTGCTAACCTGGGATGGAAAAGAGTGTATTGTCAAAGAAGATTTAGATGAACTCTCACTAGTAAAATGCACTAACATACACATATCTAAACACCTGTAAAATTATGCATGGACCATAAATATATAAATCACATTTGCAGACACAGGAAGACAGTGAGAGCAAAGCAAGTCTTTGTTTGCATTCTGGAAAAGAAATTCATAAAGACAGCTACAGGAATGGAGGAGTGTGCACTGGAAAATGAATCAAGATTGGACACTTTGCTGTCTTACTGATCTAAGATGCTGAGTAGTAGAAAGGAAATAAAGAGAAAGAATTTGTAGGACCTTAAATGAAATCTGTTGGAGGCAGAAGATCCAGCTCTGTAACGTTTTGTGGTGAAATGAGATTGTCATGGTTTTCTAAAATGAACACTAAATGTTGGATCCTGCCACATTTATCTTTAAGCTAAAAGACCAGGCAGATGTCAAAAAGCCCAGGGGCTCTGTCATGAGTCTTTCAGGCTTATCATGAGTTCAGATGTGAGATTTTTACACAGATGTCTCCAGGTTATTGGATTAAATGTGAATTAGATCTGCAGAACAAGTCTACATCCCCCTGCCTCAGACTGTCAATAATGTATGACCCATTTTAAATTGAAAATTAAATTGACACCTTGCTTAGCACTCTGGAGAGTGCAGATGGCAGAACTGGATGGGAGCTTTATGCACCTGACTAAATGCTCCATTCATACCCTGAAAGGCTCTTAGAGATGTGCATGCCAAAGAGTCTCCTAGGTGTGAATACGTGTTAGATGACTAACAAGAAGAGGTCCAAGGTATTTTGGACAGACAAAGTTAATGAATGCTGTTCAGCAATAAGCAGGATGAAATCTGTGCCTTCTTAAAACATGGTTTGGGTCAGGAAAGTGACTTTTTTTTCTTTTCTTTTTTTTTTAAGGCAGCTTTTTTCAGCATATCTCAATGCTGTGTGTATAGAGCATCAGAGCTGTTTACTTTACTGAGATTTTACTACTTGTTGCTCCTGTCAGCTGTGCTGGCTCTGCAGCCCTGGGAGAGAGCACTTGGCTTGGGTTTGGTTTGTGCATCACAGGCAGGATTGTTAACTTCACCCTGATGCCTGAAATCTTTGGCAACAGTGCAGGGGCCAGGAAAAGAGCTCAGTCTGATTTCACATCCCAGGCTGAGCAAGTGATCTGGAAACTTGCTAGAAGATGTTAAACATGAAAATTCATTTTGCATTTTTAAAGTGTTGTTCTTCTGCAGTACTTTAAGTGAGCAGCAACAGGCATAGAAGTAGAATGGTAGAATGGGGAATGTATTTTCAATTCTTTCCATGGCTATTGGTGCTGCAAGGGGTCAGAGATATGACAGTGCCTGCACTGCTAAGTGACTTTCTAGGCTGCAGAAATTAGAGAGGCTTTCTCACTGCATCAGTGTTCCCTAAACAGGTATTGGAATACATTTGCTATGCATGTGTTTAGTTAGGCAGGAAAATGAAAGGAGGGCTGTTGAGCACAGAGCATCACTGTGTGTCACATCCGAAATGTAATGCAACCTCTGGGCTCCCCACTGCCACAGCCCTTGTGGTCTTTATGACCAGAAATCTCTACTCCAGCCCCCGGGAAGGCTCACTACGTGCAGCAGTCTCATGTTCTGCCGGGTCCCAGCTCACCAACAATGGGAGATTTGTTATTTGTATCATTTTGTCCTTTTTTTCTCCTTTGTTGATGCACCTTGGACTCAGCACTTAAAGCAGAACCATGCAGGGACGGTGCTGGGGGGTTGGCACTGCTCGTTATTTTAAGTTAAAGCTTGTCCACATTTGTCTTTGTTTTTTCCCTTCTGTTCTAGGGTTTACCTGGCCCCATAGGGGAACCTGGCCCAAAAGGCACTCGGGTAAGCAGCCTTTCATTTGCCTTTTATCTCCTTGTTTTTATCAAAGCCTTCTCAAGAAACTTTATACTTGATTTTGCAATCCTGAAACTAGTTGCTTTAAGTTGTTGGATTCAGGGGGTTTGAGCTGTGCACTGCTTGTTTATTGAAGCACTGCTAAATTTTTTGAATTAAACGTGGAATCTGCCATGATCAAAGTTCCCCAGTAGAGTGCTGGTGATAAAGTCAGAGCTCACATTGCAGGAAGGGAAAGAACAGCTTACAAATTCCTACCAGAGCCTGCAAACCCCATCTCCCCAAGGCCTCTTCAGTTTCAGTAAGTGTGGTTCAGTGGTCTTTGACCACGCTGCACATGGGCTCGTTTGGGTACAGTCCTGGTTTGGGAGTGATTTATGTCATCATGCAGAACAGCAAGCCAGCATCTTGAAGCCATGTGCAAATACAAACAATATCTCCTTCCTGCCTGGTTGTGCTCACCAAATATAATTGCTGGGGGTTTATTCTTACTGCAAAGGATTTTTTTTTTTATTACTACTTACAGCTCTTGTTAATCACATTTTGTTCTTTTCCTGCAATTATAAATTCACAATGAGATTCCAAGCCAATAAAATCCCCCATTTCTCTAACATGTGATACTTTCTCTATATGCAGTAAATTCAACCAGCTGGCTTTCATCACTAGGAAAACTGCAAGGAATAAACAAATGCTGACCCTGTAGCTAGCTGTATTCCTGAGCTGGGGAGGGAGATGGCACGTTCAGTGTCCTGCAGGAGAGAGGAAGATCCAAGAGCACAGCTTGCTCACCTCACTTCTGCAAGGGCTGAAGTTTTTCCTTGATGCATCTCTTTCTCTGCCCTATCCAGGACCTTGTGTAATTATCATGTGTGAGATGTGCAGAATGTCAGACTTGGAAATTATTTTCCACTTTGCACCCCTGAGTGCTGAGGACTGAAATATTTGTAAATACCAAAGAAAGCTATTTCTCAGTTCAGCTGCAGTCAGTCGGAATTGGGTATTAGGGTGAGATGTGCACGTCTTGTGGATTAAGTAAGCCAGCTCTGGACTCTTCTCCATCCTCCACCTCTATTTTTTAATTCTTCAGGAAGAAGTTCAGGAGTAGTGTGATTTGGTTTGGGATTCAGGAGGCAAAGAAAGACAGGATCATTTTAATGTAGCAGTATTTCCCAGCTACGTATTATCCCTAAGGAAACACAACCTGAAGGGAGTGATGGACTGGCAAAGGTTTGGTGGCGTTGGCAGTAAGAGATTTAGTGATGATGGAGAAAGAAAGATGAGAGAAGATCAGTGTTAGCACTTGGCTCTTGTATAACAGTGAGGTGCCCTGCTGAAATCCACTTCCTCTTGATTCGGCATGTTTGGCACAAATCAGTCCTTTGCAGGGGCCCAGCACACAAGGTAACTTTGTCCTGACTGCTGAGCAAAGGGATTAAACACAAGGCTGCCATTGTGGCAAGGGAAGGGGAACGTGGCATTTTATGCAGCGTGTCTTGTCTGAGCAGGATCCCAAGGCCACAGAGAAATGTGTGGAAGGAGCAGGTTTTATGTGAAACAGTTTGGTGCAAAGGAGGTTTCCTTACAGCTGGGTGTCAGAGGGTCTGGATGCACAAGATATGCCTCACATATGGATCCAACGAGCCTGGAATGGCACATTCAGCCCCTCTCAGCCCAGGCAGAGCCCTCGGTGCTCTGGGGTTTGCACAAGGTCTTGGTGGTGTGACAGAGTGTGCAGGGACAGGCTTTGGGCAGAGCCAGGACTCGTTCCCCTTGGAGCTCTGGTGCCAGGAAAAGGGGTTTGCCTCGGAAGAGGCTGCAGCATGTGACCTCCAGGTGACAGAATACAAGCAGAAAGGGCTTGGTACAACAGGACAGCTGGAAATGAGTGCCAAAGGCAGGGAAAGAGCCCCTTGGGAGACAAAATGAGGTGTAGGCCTGTGGATTACTTTCGCTATCACTCTTGCTAACCTTGAACCAAGCTCCATTTCCCTCAGGTACGCTTAGAGCCAGCCCAGGTAAGGTCTCTTCTTGCTGGCCTCTTCCTGCCTGGAGTCCTCATGATCCCTGGTGTGAGGGTATGTGCCCTTGGACTACATCGTGGAAGCCAGCACCATGCAGTCCATGGGCATATACACTTGCCTCAAGGTTTATTTCATCACGGCTGCCATTGACCAACGCTGGAGGTTGCTCTGCTGTCCAGGAAAGACAGACTGACTGGAAGCTAATGGAGAAATGTATTTTGACTACTTGTTTCCTCTTTCCTTTAGGGGTATATTGGTCTCCCAGGATTGTTTGGGCTACCAGGGGCTGATGGAGAACGAGTGAGTATTTCGTGAAGAAAACCTTGGTGTGTTGGTTGAATGCAGTTCTTCAGAGACTGATGTAACCTTCCCTATCCCTTGCTCCTGAGGAAAGAGACGAGAATACCTCATGTTTAACTGTGCCTTCCTTAGCCTCTTCCTACCCTGTGTCCCTGTATAATGCTGACATTCAGCTCAGGAGAACCCAGGCTTCAGGCAGGGCCATCAGACCTTGCTGTGGACTAGAGAGGAGTTTTTCTATATTTTTCCTGCACTTAAAAGCTTGCCTTCCTCCTCCCACTCACTAGTTCATCTTAGTGGGATGGGGTGGGGTGGGGAGAATATGTGTAGAAATTCCCTGCTCCCACAGGAGTGACATCCTAGCCACGCTGTCTCAGCATTTTGGATGTCCAACTGGGGATGTCTGAAAACAGCCTGACTCTTGGAAGGGAGAGTGTCTGGGGTTTTCCGACAATGGCTTTCCTTCCAGTTGGATTGAGTTGGGATGGGGGCGGGCAGCTGTGGCTGCTGTTCCCATATGTCCTCCCTTCCTCCCATCCCTTCCCCAAACCCACATGTTCAGAGCTTTGCAGGACCTCCCTTGCTTTTTTGCTCTTTGCCCCCATATCCCCCACCCACCTGCCCTCTTCCCATCCAAGGACCCAACTCTTCCCACCAGAAGAGCTCCTAAAGAATGTCGCTGGAAGACCAAGACTGTTCTGTTCCAGCTTTTTCTCCCTCAAATGCAATCTCCAGAAACGAGAGGCCCCGGGAGCATGTGGGAGTTGAGCGTGTGTGTGCCTGCCTGGGAGGGGACTGCCCTGCGCTGTGGCGACGCTGATTTAATGCTTGTATAACTAAATAAGAAACACAAACACAAGTTCGGCAGCGACTGCCTCGGCGGTGGCCTTCACTCGGTTCCAGACCAGTAGCTTAATGACTGCTCCTGCTAAGCACAGCCCCAGCCTGCTGCCCTGGGTGGGGATGCTGCCTGCACGTGTCCTCAGGGAGGCCGTAGTTAATGGGTGAAGGTTAATTGTCTTCTGCTCTCGCAGCTGACTGCGAGTAGCTGACATTTTGATTCCCGAACAATGCCGCAGTCATTAGCCTGTTTTGCATTCTCCTTTCTCCTCTTGATTTGTTTTGTATTGTTGGTTGGCTGTTTGCTTTCTCAACCAGACATATTATTATTTTTTTTTCTCTGTGTTTTTTTTCCTTGCAGGGGATCCCTGGAGTTCCTGGGAAGAGGGGCAAGATGGGTAGGCCGGTAAAGTTTTTCCTCGTCTATTATGCAGACTTTGTTGAATGAAACTGGAAAGAAAACATCTGGCTTTTGGCTGAGTCCCTTCATATCTTCTGATGGGAACTAAAGGGGAGATCAAACAAACCTTTCCCTGTCTTTCTTCTCAAGCAGGAAGAAAAGCAAAGATAGAGATACTGTTATCTTCCTTTCTTCCACGCTCTGCCCAGTCCATGTTCTTTTTCACACTATCTCCATGCTCCCTTGGGTCTTACACTTCTCAGATTCTCTTCCACAACATCTTCCTCCCTTGTCCTCCCTCTGGCCAGCCTCTTCCCTGGATGCACCTTTTAATTCCCAGCCATGATTGCAACATTCCAGGTGTCCACACTCGCTCAGTTACATCTCCTGATCTGTACTCCCACCAACCCCATCCCGTTTGCTTCTTCTTACTGTGACTCTCTCCAACCCTTGTCCCATCCTGCTTTGTGTAATGCAAGTGCAGTTTTGTATAGGAACCTTTTTGTCCTTGGTGGTGTGACAGATCAGGGCAAGACATGTCTGAGGAGCAAGGAGACCAGGTAGGTGTGAGAGCTTGGCCAGGAGGAGGAGGTGTTTGCAGGTAGGGCTGAAGACAAGGTGGAAGCTGTCAGAGCTTCATAGAAGAATTGAGGAGGGTTGTTCTGACTGTATCAAAAAGCAAGAGCAGGTGGGGAAAATGTTGAAGTAAGCAAAGGAAACAGGGAAAGGACAGAAATAAAGCCTTTCCCATATCAGCTTCCTTCCAAGCAGTTCTGCATGTCTCCTTTAGCAAACTGGATAAAGTTTTTCACTCCAGGAATCGGTGCAGAGGTCAGACACGTTGGAGCTCTGTTCTATCTCATTGCCTTTGCACCTTGTCCTTCATGTTAATCTGAGTTTGTCTCGACCTCTGGACATCATTGCACTCACAGGCTTCTTGTAAAACGTCCACTCACCCACACACGGAAAAATCCAGTGCTTTCCCCTTGTCCCTCTTGCATGCAAAATGTGCTTCCCGGGAGTCCCACGCCTACCACTTGCTGGTGGTCCCACTGAAAAAGCCATGCAAACATCCCGAGAGTGCCACGTCCATCCTGGCTGTTCTTCTCTGCTTGGGATGGGGACAGGTGAAGCAGATTCTTTTGGGGAGTAGTGGAAATCTGCACCAGATCTTACGGTTTTGCAAGGGGCTGGTTGCACCAGAACCCCCTGTGATGAATAACTGCAGGGCCCGTGGATGTAACCATGACTCACTGGCCAGGGTAAAACAAACACAGCAACTGTCGTTAGGTGCAGGGGCTCTGCTCTCTGCCTCAGTTCTGCACAGAGCACGCTGCAGTGTTCCAGCTGTTGGTTGGCCAGGATTTGTAATCTTCCAGGCAAGGGTTTTGTCTGGCGGTCACTGTTACGAGCAAGGGGCTCCCCTGAGATCAGCGGGGAACCTCTCAGCCATGGAGACATTTAGGCTGGGATCTAGAGGAGGGATTACATGGCTGAGCATGAGCACCTTTGTTCTGCTTAGCTCCTTTGGAGGGTTTGGGCTCCATCCCTCTTTTATGACATCAGGTTTAATAAGAAATCTTGAATGGACCGATGCTGCCGATTTGTACTTCCAAGCGAGAACAGAAAGATTAAGTGACATCCAGAGTTATTCAGGAAGTCACTGGGAGAATGGAAAGCGGGAACCAGCTGACCTGGTTTCCTTTCCAACACTTATCTCCTGGCTGGTGCTGTTTCCCAGCTGGTTTAGGGTGTTTGTGAGCCTTCGGAGATTTTTCTGGTCTGTCCCATCTCTTCCATCCCCACATTTGCTGGCGTGGCTGCTGTTCCTGTGCTATCTCAGTGTTGTCATTGCAGGGGAGAGCACTTGGAAGCCCTTATTAGCTGCCATCACAGCTGGTAAATGCTCTGGAGAGTAGGGAAGGAGTTGGTATCACACATATTTCTCTACCTAGCTTTGTTTGGGGAGACCAGCAGTGGGTGAACTGCTCAGCTGAGGAGGAGCAGGGGGCTGGGGGAGTTTGCATGTGACACCGTGGGCCTCTGAGAATGATGTAAGAGGGAATGATTAAAATAGAAGAACTGGACATGAGTCAGACCTTGAAATCCTTCCAGGGAAGTTAAGTTTTGCAGAGCTGTGAGGGACTTGGTGAGTCTGTGGTGGAAGCAGTTGACTCCACCTCCCTGTCCAGCATCAGCGATGCGGGAGGCGAGTGCATCCCAACATGTGGGCCTTGGAATGCTGGAGAAGGAGAGGGCTGGCTGTGGGCTGGGGAGAGAGCTGTGATTGAAGTCCAATGCACGAGGGAGGCTGGAATAACATCTCCAGACCTGAGTGTTTTAGGGGTGGGCTGGAGAGCTGGGTCTGAAGTGGCTGGTCGCTTAAAACTTCGGTGTTGCCAATGCAGTGGCTGATAAGAATGGCTTTTATGATGTTTTTATGGATTTTTATGGAGTTCAGTTGAGCAGCTGACAAAGAAAAAAAAGAGGATATAAAAGGGCCCATTGGTGTGAGGGGAGCAGGGCTGTGGTCAGCACTGTGCTGGGGGAAGGAGTGAGAGAAGCTGTTGTTACCCTGTCTTGCCATGCACAGACAATGTGTCAGTCCTGGTTCATCTTTAGGAAGTAGCTGAGCTGTCACTGAAGGAAATGACCCATGGGAAGAGCAGGAGATAGAGCTGGTTCAAGAAAATCAAGCTGCAAGTGCTGTGCTTTTCTTGCATTGTGGGAGACGGGTAGCCACAATCAGAAATATCTGCACTGCAGATTGTATTAAACTTCAAATAGAGTGGAATACTTTCAGAAGTTCCTAAGCCATGCTAGAGGAAAAGACTTTAAAGCAAAATTTCAGGAAATATATCCAAAGAGCTTTGAGCTCTTTTTTAGTTAATTTTCATTTTTAATGTGTACTTATATCTTTCTTCATCCAGAGAATATCAGTGCTGCACCAGCTGTGTGATTTTTGCTTACAGTCTCTTTTATTAGTAGTATTATTTTAAAAGAGATAGAAAGAAAGGAGTAAAGTTTAGTTCCAAGCCATACTTAGTAATTCTTGGGTTCACCTGAGGTCTGTTCACAAGTCAGTCAAACACAACTGAGGTTTCCTTATATTTTTATAAAAAACTGGTGGTGCTGTTGATCCCGTGCCCGGAGCTCAGAGCCTCACTGTGTCAGGTACCACACAAACACCTTGTGAAAGAAAAGCCCTGGCCCAAAGGGTCCACAAACCAGCCCAGGGTCAAACCATCCCCAGGGCTGGAAGGTTTTGGTAACATTAGCACGAGCAAGTCATTAATACCACAAGCAGATATCTCAGCTTCCCTGACTGTCTCTCTCTGCTCATCATTACGTTTGTTCTTTTGTCCTCCTGTAGCTCATGTTTGTGAGTGATGCACCATCTGTGTCCCACCAGCTGTTGGGTGCTGGGATGGGGGTTCCTGCTCACCTCAGGTAAGGGAGGGAGACAAACACCTCCTGGCAGCTCTGCCAACAGGCTTCACCCAGTCTTTGGCAAGTGCCAGTGTGTTGCTGAAGAAACAGCTTGACAGGCAGAGTAAGCTGTGTGAGCAGCAGGCTCAGGGGGAGGGTTTGCATGCAGGACACGTGGCCAGGTAGACTGACACCTCCACCTGTGAGAATGGCTGGAGGATGCCAGGGCAAGGTGGGGAGATGCTGCGTTGCTCTCTGATTGCACAGGAGCGGGAGATGGGACCTGCGTTCTGCCCTTGACATGCAGTGTCAGACAGGCTGTTTGGCTCTTCTTGGCTGTGTGCAACACAGGGGTAGCACACTCCCTTTGGAGAGCTCTCCTTTGAGCTCAACAGCTGGAGCTCAGCATGGGAATGCCAAGGATTATGGCTCGTGCGTCGAGGAAGATGTGATATAAAGTGGCATGTGGATTTTAAGTATTAGGGACCAGCGTATAGGTGAGCCCAGAAGTCTCCCTTCCCTGTGCCTGGCAGCCCCAGCGTGCAGGCAGTGAGAGCCAGCAGTGATCTGGCAGCCACTGGGACGAAGCCTCAGTGTTTGTTGTGAGGATCAGCGTGGTGGCAAAGTGCCGGAGCTGGCACTGCTTCCCATGGGCTGACCACAGCCGGGATCCCCCTCGCCAGCTCTCAGCCTGGAACACGCCAGCTCCTTCTCGCCAGGCTGTTTGTCATGTCTGCTCTCCTTTCCCATGGTGACTTATAGTGTGTTAACTCCTGCCCCGAGTGAGCACCAAGTCACAATGTATTGTTTTTTCTGTCAGAAGAGGGTGTGATACCCCTGCCCTCCCCACAGGGTGGATAGGCTCTTGCATCACAAGAAAAAGCATTGCCTTGTGGGAGGCTCTAGACAGCCAAAAGCAGGGCTGCCTCTGGGTTAGGAAGGTTTCATTTTACAGCCTCCCCCAACCTTCTGATGGATGGCTGAGATAGCTTTGTGGGGAATGTCAGAGCGTGGGGCTTTGCCAAGTTACACAGTCTCAGCTGTTGTCCACGCAAACAATGGGGGGACATGCTTTGCCATGTGTCTGGGAAGGCTGGCATAACCACAAATTACTGAAAAAATAAATTTTGCTCCTCTCCGTAGGGACTAAGGCCATAAACAGCTCCTCTCTTGCTCCAATCTTTTCTCTGCTTTGGATGCAGCTGAGACCCTTCCCTGCATTTGGACTGAACCAAGAGTCTCCTGCACCACATGGGCTGAGATTTGGGAAACTGGTAACAGCATTTTAAAGTACCTGTAGGTAGGTGTGTAGGAGCTGATGGACAGGACTTGGATAGCTCTGTTCTGTGCCAGTGCCCCAGCATAGCACCAAAATGTTTGGTGCCTTCTTCAGGAACTGATTGATTTAAGAAAAATAATACACTTTTAATCATTCTGTTTGCATGAAAAGTTCAGTGGAGTTCCTGAAAACGTCTATTAATTAGAGAGATTTAGCCCATGGATTGGATTTCTCCTGTTAGCCATCTGAGTTAATTCTTTGCTGTATTTTTTCTTTGCTAACCTAAATTTTTAAAATAGATTTAGTTTGAGCAATCAGTGACTTTTTTAATGCTTAAGTTGGACCCTGAAACTGGGCAGCTGGTCTCTCCACCCCCCTGAGCCTGGTTCACCACTCTGAAATGCAGGCATGAGCCCAGAGCAAATGTCACCATCTCTTTTTGGCCTGAGTTGCATTCCACATGTGTGGAGCTTCCCAAATCTCTGTGGTGAGGTGCTCACATGGTTACTTACCACATGTTCCTATGTTCATGATTACATCATCCAAATAACCTGGAAAGGTGGACGATATCAGCATGTATTTAATTTTTATAAGAATGGGCAAAACACAGTACTGAAAACACGGGGAAAAGGGTTTGAAAAGTGCCAAGACTCAAAACTTCTACTGAAAGAAAAGAAATAATCCCGAAGATGGGTTTTTTTCCTAAGAATGTCCCTAAGTGACTTGTCCGTCATCATTCAGAAATATTGTGAGGAGTGGAACCAAAGTCTCCCAAGCACAAGATCATCTTTCATCCTTCAGAGAAATGCTCATTCATAAATCAAAGCTCAAAAATAATTATCTTTAGAAATTGTAAGGAAAAAATAATACAACTGTCACTTTTGAGTCTGAAAGCATTTTGATCAGGAAAGCTTGACTATCCTCAATAGTGGGCTGCTTGATGTGGAAATCTTGGCCATAATTAAGGAGGAGCAGTGGCAGGTTCAGTGCTCTCTGGCATTAGGCCAGTGAATCTGTGCAATGGGAACTTGGTTAGAGCCCCACAGATGGGGAAGAGATCGTGTAGCAGCAGAAAAGGAACAGAGCAGGAGGGTGGAGGGGCTGGCATTTAACTTCAGTGATGCTTGGTTTAAGGGGCTTCAGGAGATTTCTCCTGGTGTTGCTCTGGAGGGCTGTGCTTTGGCTGGAGGTAAAGTTATGTTTAAAAATGCCATGAAATCTTTATCCAAAGAGAAGGGGGCAGGGAGCTGTGAAGTTTCCCAGGGAGAGAGAGCAAAAGCTGCCTTTCGAGTGACAGAGGAGCGGAGCTGCAGCAGGACCGACAGTCCATACCCAGCCAGGGATGGCATCTTCCTCTTTGCAGGGGTCAGAACTGCCACAGCCCCTGGTCTAGACTCCTACATGGAGTTACAGCTGGAGAGCAGGCACACCAGGAGCACAGGGTCTGCCAGGCTCCCTTTGGGATGACTCTCTCTGGGGCTGATCCAGCCCCTCACCCACCTGCAGAGGAGACTCAGTCTGCTCTCCTCACCAAAAATGCTCTCAGAGGTGTAACCTGCCAACATAAGCTACACTTGTTTGTTTTATTCTCCTTCTTTTTTTTCCAGTGAATGCTTTCTCTCACTCTCTCACCCTCAGTCCTTCTTCTCCACCACCTTTTTTTTTCTCCTTCTTTTTTTTTTCCCCTTACTTAAATTGTTTGACTTGCAAGTTCCATCCCTGGAGAGACTCCTGGGCAGTGATTCACCTGGCTGGAGCCAACTGGCAAATAGTCTTTTGCAGACAAGACAGGAGGGCTGGTTGGTTTGAGCAACTTCACCTTCAGCCAACAGGAAAATAAAATCCTATTTTTGGAGAAGGATTCTGCTGGCGCGAAGACCTGCCAGGATTCCTCGGAGCAGCAGCTGCCAGACTGCCTCCCTTACTCCTTCAGGGAAAGTGTTTTAAACTGAATCAGATGTTGTATACATACAACACACCCACCCACATGTGAACACCTGAAAAGATTTTGGAGGAGCAGAGGACATGGTGTGTCTGACCAGTCCCTGCTTCGAGGGACAAGACACAAAAAGCGGTGGCGTCTGCTGGGACCAGGAGGAGCCTTTGGCTGACAAGAGCCAGAAGAAAGGGCAGGCTGCTCCGTTTGCTTTAAGCAGAGAAAGAAAGGAAGGGGAGGTGGAGGGGGATGTAATCCCCTGATGAAGGAGGAGCTGGTTCCAGTGTCTGTCTAGGTCTGGTTGTTCTCAGCAGGAGTCTCCTGGTGTGTGAAAGGATGCCCTTTGCAGGGAGTGGGGATGAAAAGGAATTAAAGTGCTATTGGAGCATCTCAAAGATAGAGGCTTTGTTACTGCTTCAGCTTCAGACTTCTTGGTGTAATCTGGGATAAATCAGTTTGTGTCTCCCTGTGTCTCAGTTCACTGAGTGCAGCGAGGACAAACTGTGCAACCTCTGTAAAGCTCTGCTTGGGCTGGGACAGGAGAGCACAGGAGCACCAGGATCTTGCTTAGTGCAGAGCGTCTGCTTGTGTGCTTTTCCTCCAAATCCCCTTCAAACTTCATCTTGCTTCTTTCATTGAACTTCTCCCTCAGACAATGTGAAATCCATTCAGCTGGACGTTTTCCCCCACCTCCTCTCTGTATTTCCCAGCTGTGAGGTAGAGCCAAAAGTTTTGTCATACCTGACTTGAGCGGCTGTGGAGGAGCACCCTGCAGGCTCTTGGCCAACACAACTTGTTAGTCGAGCGTTTTCCTCCCAGCTCTGCTGCCATTTGCCATTCCCTTCCCTGTCCTGGTCCTTCCCTGCATGCCCCCTCCCTCCCACAGAGCAGGCAAGACTCATGGCTCCATATTTTTCACTGAGATGTTTTCTGTTGCCGTCCCGATTCTTGAGCATAGTTTCCAAGGACCAGTTTTCCTGGAAAAACAGCTGCACCCTGAAAAACTATGGATTTTCTGTACCAAAACCCCCTCTGCACTCACTTTGGGAAGGTCAGGAGACTCTGAATCTGTTGGGCTCTTTAATCTCTTTCACAAGTCTCCTGTAATGGGCTGCCAGTTGCGACCTGCCTGTCTGCCAGCACCATAAAATGAGCTTCCTGCCCCATGTGTTCTCCCTCAGTTTGGGCTCCTCAGGCTGCTGGAGCAGTGCATGGGAGAGGAGAGGTATTGCTGCTTACGGGAAGAAAACCCAATGGGATAACAAAGTCTGCTTGTAACTTTTAGGCTGCTTGTTTTGGTTGAATAGTGCTAGTTCTGTTCCTCAGGAACATCTCTCTTTTTTAGGCTCAAGCAGGAGGGGCACTGAAAAAATAGCTTTTACAGACGTGTGAGATCCAATAAATTAGGACACTGTGGTCACTGGAACTGTTATTGTGGTTTAAACTGCTACTGCTTACCCCATGGAAAGAAAGTGCTTTCTTTTTCATTAGGGGCTTAGAAGATTGATTGTTTCCTGCTGTGCAAGAGCTGTGCTGGGATAGCTTTCACAACCTGGTTTGGGTCTTTGGAGACTGCATGGATGCTGAAATATTCTCCTTCATGCCGCAGCCACCAGCCTTAGCCTCATTTAATGTGCAAAAACCTGTTAATACTTGTGTGCTAAACTCAACTGGTGGGCTAGGACTCCTGGGGTTAGTTGAATTAAAGCTGCTTTCCATTTGTCTCCTCCTCAGGGTTTGTTTTTCTACAGCTTGGGCCAAAAAGTGCCAGGGGACCACCCAGCAATGGGTGAGCTGTGGCTGGGGGCTGGTCATGCCAGCAGCCAGATGATGTTAAGGACAATCAGGTGTTGTCACAGACGGGGCTTTGGTGCTGAGTGTTGTCCTGTGCCTGGCTGGTGTGCCAGTGATGCCAGCCCACACTGTTCTGGCTTTTCTTCTCAGTTCCCTTCCGCTTTGACCCTTTTCCATCCAATGTTGAGGATGGGCAGGACCCCGAGCTCTGAGGGCAGTCACGGTGTGCTGTAAATGCCAGATCTCTTATTTACTGGGTAGCATTGGCCAAGTGAACTCAGGTGCTCAGCTTTGCATCAAAATACAGGAATAGTCTGGTTTTCTAAATACATGGAGATCTAGTATTGGAAAAGCTGGATTTTTATTAACTGTATTACCAAATGCCTCAAATCTCCTGTCTTTTAAGCAGCAGGGTAAGTGCTGGAAACAGAGGCATGAAAAGAAATCAGTGGGAAACATTTGAATTGAAATAGTTCCTTATCTGGACACTTTTATCCTGGCAGAGGAGCACATTGTTTATGTCACGCTGCAAGAGTTTTAAGCCAAATTTAGAAAACAGTTTTAGTCTGGAGCAAGCATTCCCCTAGGTGGTATTATGCTACTGTAGCAATATCGTTTTCATTGTGCCATTCAAAGTAGTGAAATCTCCTCACGCTGGCAAAGAGCTTCTCTTGACAGCAGACACCTTAGCAGCCCCAGGGCCAGAGTGCTGCTCAGCAGCATCCATGGGTCACTCTGTGCCCAGCTCTGCCCTCTGAGAAAGTAAAGATGCAGCTGAGGGAGTGCAGAAGGCTGTGACTGAAATCTGCAGCAGCGTAAGTACAGTATCAATCTATGCACACTCATATTTTCCTTGGCAAGCTGTATGACTGTAAACAGCAAAGTATTCCAAGGCAGTCTTTTTTTTTTTTCTTTCTCTTGACTGAGCAATGAGTTTTCCCTGCACATCTCTCTTCTGATCTGATTGATTCAGCATGTAGCAGAGTTATTTCCCCCCCTTTTTTCATTAAAGAAAATTGTAGGCCCCCTGCCTTCTCGTTATATTTGACGTCTTTGTCTCTAGATGGCAGAAGGCAGTTTCCAGTGGTTGCTTACCACAGCTTCTTGGCATGTGCACAGGCCTGAGGGATGTAGTGCCTAGCTGGAAAAAGGCAGACAACTTTCCCGTTCACAGGATTCCCATAAAATAGAAGTGCTGAATCCAAGCAAGCAATAGCTTGTGTTTATTCAGGAGTGTGCTCTGCATGCTAGAGGAAATTGGTACAGAAGAGGTGAAATGTTGGCTCTGAGCTCAGTGGCAAAATTTTGGTTGTTTTAAACAGCTCTCCCATCTCTCACCTTAGATATGACCAAGTATCTTTTCACCCAGTTGTGTTGACCAGGAGTTATAAACCCTTGAAGGCGAAGGAAAGCCTTGGATGACACCTTTGACTCCCAGCATTTCCTGTTCTGTCTGCTGTGATCATTTCAATTTTCAGTATTGCTGATGGGTTTCCAGATTGTGTGTTGCTGTTGCATTTCACTTGCCTCAGGCTTGCTTTTCCCAAGTAACCACTGTTTGTAGTATACAGGGGAGCAGGCAGGAGGAGAGAGCATCCTTCTGGCTCAACGAGGACCATCCTCTCCCTGCCTGCTCCATCCCTGTCTCTTAAGATCTCAGCTAGTCCAGAACATGGTTGTGTTGTTCTTTGTGTCTCTGGTGAGTTTTACCAGAACTCCCAATTTGAGTCAGAAGTAACACACCCAGTAGCAGTTGCAACTTGTTGATGTGTCTCTCGAGCACATCTCCTGGTGTAGCCTCAGCTAAGAAATGCTGCTTACTCTCTAAAACTGCTCCATCCAAAACAAGAGGGAGCAGGGGTGGTTCCAGACTGAAGCACAGAGGTAAATGTTCTGGCTAAAAAGCCTTTTATATGCAAATATTTTCCTTAATTTTCCATCTTGATGGCCACAGTCAGAACAGTGTGGAGAATAACTTGGGATTTCAGCCCTGGATGGATTAACCAAACCCAGGAGTCAAAGACTGGGGCTGGGCTCTGTGTACGCTCTGGCCATGGGGAGCTTCTCTGGCAGATGATTTTCCTTTTGGCTCAGAGTCAGAGGAGGTGGATGCTGTGTCATGTTTTATCTCACTCCATCTGAAGGATCATGCAAGGGAAAAGTGGAAAGTCACAGCCCTCTCCTGCCTCAGTGTCAAAGCCTCCACTGCAGCTGAAGTTTGGAGTAGCCCTGAAGTGCTGGTGTTTGAGCTGGTCCCTGATGGCTCTTGGCAGCCTCCTCCCTGCCAGTCCTGCGGTAAAGGAAGTTCAAGTTCAGGGGAAAATTAAGTCCAATCCATCTTAAACTCAACTGCTTCCTCCTTGTAAGTGTCAGTGGAGTGACTAAGAGGGTTTCCTAACCCTGGAGGTTGCGTGCCCTTGTCTGCTGAGCACTTCCTGAGGGAGACAGAGCATGACAGGACAGGGAAGAGCAAGCTGCTGTGGGATTTATTTGTAGCAGGGAGTTAGGGGGGCTTGGTGGGGTAGCTCAGTGTCTGTCCAAGAGTGTGTGAGAGAACGTGTCACACCACCATGTTCTGGCTCTGGCTCAGTACCTCCACTCCCTCCTCTATAATTGTCTGAAGTCTTCCAAATTTGTATCGGATATAATGAGATGATGAAGTTGTCTTTTGTGGTGACTTTTTCATGTAGTAAACATGGCCTTTCACAGCTCTGGGGTGTGGACTGTAATGAGTTTGGAACCGTTTGTTTCTCTGGCAAGCTGAAAGGGAGTGAATTCACCAGGAATCTTTGATCAGCTCCATTAAGCATCTGTATGGGCTCCAACAGGCATTACACTGTCCAGCTATCCTATGAGAAGGGGGTGCTGTTAAAATGACTGTGTTGGGAGATAGGATGAAATAATTCAGATTGGCAATCCATTTTTTAATATAGTCATTGCAGTGAGATTTATAAATTCTTCCAGAACATAAAAGTGCTGACTTTTAAGGAAGTATCCTGTCAATAGGATATTCCTACCTGAAAGAGGCTAGAAAGCATTGTATCTTTAAACACAGAGCTTGATATTCCAAATGTGGGATTACCATTTCACGTGTAAACTACACAGGATTGCATATTCCTTGTTGGACATACCAGAGTATGTGGATGAAGCAAATGAAGGACAGCAGCACTGATTTCCACCCTTTCTCCCTGCTATGCACACTCACATTGTCTTTCAAACCTCACTTGCCATGCCCAGGGGCTGACAACTGGTGCTAAGAAAAGGCAGGGCTGGATAGAACCAGCAAGAGAAGGTGTGAACAAGTCAAGTCCAGCAGCTTCAGCACTGGGCAAGGAAAAAGCCTTCCCTGTCTTCTCATTGAGTCTCCCCCTCAAGGCTCCCGTTTGTGAATGTGCATTTCCCATCCGAGCTCATAAACAGTCCTGGTTACCCATCATTGGCCCCAGGAGAGAGCAGTGAATCAGCTTTTGGCCTTGCAGAGCTCCTTGCTGAGCAGATGTGCTGGTGGGGCAGGAATGGTTTGGATGAGGACACACAGGCTGGTTGTCCCACATGTCCCCGTGCCCTGCTGCTTTCCCAAGTACTGCGCTGGGTGCAGGGGGATGCATTTTGTAACTGACTGTCTTTACACCAGGCAGCCTCAATAACTAACACTCGTGTTTGCTTCCTCTCCTCAGGGTTTTCCTGGTAATTTTGGGGAACGAGGACCTCCAGGCATCGATGGGAACCCTGTAAGTTGATAACTTTTTCCTTCCTTTCTTTCTGTTGCAGTAGATGCTGTACTGCATCATGCTTAGTTAGAGCTGAGTGAAGCTTTTGAGTTTGATGTCAGTTGCTGGCTGGTTTTATCCCTCCTGAGAAACAAATGTACATCCCTGCCCTGCTCAAGCTGCCCTGCTGTGAATTCTTGTATTCAATTCCTGTAACTGCCAGCTCATCACTTGCCACTAGCTTTCTGTCTCTCTCTCTCTTGCCTTCCTTGCACCTCACTCTTGATAGTTGCTTTCTCATCCTGAGGATGTGACTAGAAGAAAATCAGGAGAGAAGGGGCAGGGATGTTGCTCTGGCTGAGCAGGCAGTGGTTGGACCGTGTTGTCCATACCACAGGGCACAAGAAGTGCCAGATTTCCCACTCCAGTGTCTGGGAGCACTGAGGGACTCATTCCCCAGGCTGCTACCCTGCCCCATGCCTCAGGCTGCTCTGGAACTCCACAGGGAGAAGTCTCTAGTCTCCAGAGCTCTTGGCCTCCCTCTGGTCTTCATCTGACCCCTGCTGGCTTACTAAGAATGGGATGTGTCTCCTGGGAATTGGGTCAGAATGGTCACAGAGACCATTTAAGCAGCTGAGTGCTGATAAGGTTTAATTTGCTCTGCTCTTGTAGCACTTAACACCACACAGTTGGAGATGTGTTATGTTTTCCTCTTCTCTCAGAACATGCCCTCGTGGATTGCAATAGTTCTCAGATGTATTAATTATTCTTAATTATTTTCTGAATGACTTTGTTGGTTCTCCCTCAATTAGCATGTGAGCAGCACTGATTCATCTTTGAAATTCCTGCTGTCTTGGTTATTCACACATAATCACCGTTGCTTCTCTGGTGTTTGACGGGATGATTTGTGTGAAGTAACCCACTCCACATGTGTCTACAAGTTCCCATTTGTCATATATGCAGCCTAAAAGTTATTTTCACAACCTACTCCAATCACCAAGCCAAGCTCAGCTACACTCCAGCTTTTGTAGGAATTCAGCACAAGAGTCATAAATGCAGTGAACTGAAAGAATTTGATTCCCAAGGAATACTTCTGCAGGACTTTTCCCATCCTTCAGTCAACTTAAGCCATGGGCCAGAGTGGAATCAGTAGTCCCAAAGTAGAAGCCTTTCTGATTGTATTGCTATTTCCAGCCAGCCCACCAAGAAGAGCAGGAATCCTGGAGGTCAGGAAGACTTTTTTTTTTTTCCCCCCCAAATAATTTATTTTGTTTTCTTTTAAACATACAAGTTTTCTAAGCCCCATTCAGAAGATGTGCTCAACGCCAGCCAGCTGAATGGCCGTTCCCAGAGCAGCAAATGTCCCTTCCCTTAATTCACCCAGAACCATTGCTCTTCTTTCATCTTATCAACGGCTTTTAAATATTAATGTGCCTCGGAGGTTGCAGAATGAAAACAGCCTGTTTTCGGCTGACTTAAAGGGAGGTTCACAGGGTCACGAGCGGAGTCACAGACGCAGAAAAATGCCAGAAAGTCTGTTTGTGGAGCACACAAATATGCCGGGTTTGGTAGGTGGGGGGTGCGGCTGAGCTGCCGGCAGGAGGGAGGGCGGCCACGGTCCGGGGGCTGCCACATCCTCTGTTTGATCCGCTGCTCTCTCGCGGGGATGGCTGAAGCCGACAGTCTCTGATCTGCTTTCCGTCCCCTCCAGGCAGAGCACAGGCTCTTCCAACCCCGGGGGCCTTCTTCCGTCCTACCAGCTCGCTGAGAAATGTTGAGCCATCGCATTCCAGATCCCCGTTCCCCCGGAGTGCTTAGCCACTCCAATTAGGCTCTTAATCACAGGAATTAGACATGGGAAAGAGCTGTTGATTCATCTCCTTCTCTCTTGTCCCAGTGCCCGGTTCATGCACTGAAGAAAGGAGAATAGAGCCTGATTTCCCTCACAGGTCAGGGACCAGCCTGTCATTACTGAGGGCCAGGAAAGACCACTTGTAAATCCTTCATTTCCCAGGGCAGAGAAAGGCTCCAATTAACAACTAGTCTGTCCACATCTCTCAGGGGAGTCCACCCCCTCCTCTTCCAAGAGGAAATCCTCTTCCGTTAGCCATGAGGTCATGCATTTCAACATATATCCTTTCTCTTGAGGAATATCCACATGACATAACTCAGACATATGGGAAGTCCCTCTTGAAACTTGTGGCACCAAGAGCTGACCATCCACCCAGTCCACAGTCCAGCCACCCTGGGAGCCTTCAGAGCTTCCTGGGAAACCCAGGCCACCATGCAGCTCCTGTGCTCAGCATTCCTGGGATACTCCCTCTTCTTGCTGAGCCCAGTAATGCCAGGCCTTGACTATAAGCTTGAAGCCAACCTTATAACAGTAGCTCTGAGGACACAGCAATCCCACCCATGAGGAACAATTGCTCCCCAGATGTCCCAAGTATGCAGGAAAGGAACCGGCCATAAAAAAGCAATTTTAGGCTGGTTGAGATTATGAAACGCTTTTTGTGTGTGCTTGCCCAATAGTCCTTTACTCCACTTCCCATAAAATAAACACACGTAACCCTTTACCCAAGGAGCCTGAGCACACTGAGTCACGTTGCGTCCCCTTCTCTTTCCTTCTTCCACTAGGCAAATCTTTCCATAAAAGGGGAGCTTTATTGCACTGGAGGGGACTCCACCAGATGTGCACCATAAACTGAGCTGGGCTGTCAAAGAAAGTGGCCAACGTGATCCAGAGCAGGGGTAGGGCTGTCTGAGCCAAGGGGAAGTTCAGCATTTCCAATGCACTTGTTTTGAGAGGCCCCATTGGAGATGGAGGTGTGTAAGAGCAGGTCCTTGCCCTGACAACCAACTCACTGTCAGCACGGCCAGGGAGGTCACCAAGGGAGACACAGAACAGGCTGAGCACCCCATGGTTGCTGAAGCACTTAGAGACCTGGATAGATGAGCTGTGGGGGTCTGACAAAGATTCTCTGCTGTGCTTCAGCTGGAGGTGCCACCAGGCACCTGCTGGTGCTCCTGGCACCTGCAGGTCTTTGGAGAGGTCACACAGAGGGAGTTTGTGGTGAAGCTGAGAAGCCAAACCAGCTCCACAAGCCCCAACAGCAGTCTGTCCCTCAGAATGACAAACTCCAAGGTGCTCTTGGAAAGCCTCTAAGAGGATCTGATGCTTTTCAAAATGTTCCAACTTGGGAATGGTTTGTGAGAGATGGCAGATGGGCACAGAGCCCAAGAGGAAATCTCTGCAGTCCGTCTCCTGCTCTCTGCAGGGGGATTAAAAGGGACTCATCTTTGAAGCAGGTGCTGGGATCCCTGCAGAGAGCTCCCTGCTCCAGGGACAGAAGGGATGAGCCAGCTCCCTCCAGACCAGCTGCTGTTTGAAGGCCGGGGCTTTTCCTGAAGATTAAAGAAATGGCTAGTTGATGGTCTGGGCAGAAGCCCAGGTGGATAAGGTGGAGGATGCTGCTGGTTCCCCACCTTCAACCAGCTCTTGGATCTCACCTGGGACAGGCTCCCACCTCTCCCCTGCCTGCACAGTCAAATGCTCCTTTCATCCAGCCTGCTCCTGGGAGGGAAGGCAGCCCTGGGAATAACCGGCCAACAACAAGCAGCCCTGTGTCTGCCAAGGATGTGCTCGCAAGAGCGCTCCTGGAGAAGGAAGTTCTGGATCACTTTGGCTGGGGAAGGGGCGGGGGGGGGGGGGGGGAGGAAGGTATGGAGGGAGGAGGGACGGTCTTTTCCCTTCCTTCAAGCTCTTGAAACACTGAACTGCCTTTCAACCTCTCCTTCTCTATAAAGTGTCCATGACCGAGTGGGTTTGTGTTTCCTTTTAGGGAGAATTGGGAGCCCCAGGTCCTCCTGGAGTCCTTGGACTCATTGTAAGTACAAAAACAAATGGAGATCTGGCTTCTCGGGCTTTAACCCTTTCAACCTGCATAACTACACACAGATTTTCCTCTTCCTGTGACAGGGCAGGGAGCAGGATGACTGTTTGTATGGGGGAGGCATGACATCTGGGGAGAGAGGGGGTTTCCTGGTGGAATGGGAGGTGAAGGAGGGCAAACCCTTTCCAAGCAAAAGGAAACAGATTAAAGGTTTGCTGTTAGTTCCTTTTTATGTGATAACTTGCCCTTTTGATAACATTTGCCAGGGTATTTCTTCGAAGATGCAACATTCATTCCACACCAGGATCTGTTGCCTCTTAAAAAGCAAACTTTGACCTCAGGGACACACAGTTCTTGTTCACTGGAGAAACTGTGGGCAGGAACAGTCTGTCCTCTGGGAGTGCAGGAATTTTATGTGCACCCTCACCATCCCATCACTAATCCAGGTAATTATGTACACAGCCAAATTCCACCCTTCATTACACTCTTCTTTAACAGGAGACAAATGGCTGTAAGGTTGGGTGGCAACTCCTCCTCTGGCAGCTGTGCTGGGGGTTAGTGAATGCCCAGCTGAACATATTAGGGTTTATTTTTAGGTCTCAGTACTTGTTTCAGGTTGTTCCCTTCCATGCACAAAAAGGGGTTGGCTCTGTTAGTACTACAGCATTCTTTCAAGATGATTCCTCCTCAGCTATGATAATCCATGGAAACTCAACTTGCAATGAATGGTTAAAAACCTTTCCTCTTCTGCCTTTCCGTATCTTAAATTATGGGAGTGTGGATGTCAGCTGAGATCAAGGCCTTGATTGCACTAGACAGTGCACAAACACAGAGCACCAAACCCAGAAATCTTATATTCCTAGAAGGAAAAGCAGGAAATATGGTGGAACACCCATCTCAGAGATTTAGGATTGGGGCAGAGGTGGATTAAGACTTCAGAAAGTTTTCCATGGAGCCAGGAATTAGGTCTGTGTTTCCTCTCATTAGAGGAGATGAAAGAAGCTGCTTTAGCCATAGAAGCAGAAAGGATGTGCTCCTGGCAAAGAGCTGGAAGAGGAAGATTGCTGTTTAAAATAATACCGTTGAAGGTATGGTCCAAATTGGATCATATTTCTCCCTGCTTTTGGAAAGATTTCTTTTTACCTGGTTGCCATTATCTCACAGTTATTTATTTGTTAGAAAGTGAAAAGTTAGACATGGTAATTG
This sequence comes from Corapipo altera, assembly GCF_003945725.1. NCBI lineage: Eukaryota > Metazoa > Chordata > Aves > Passeriformes > Pipridae > Corapipo > Corapipo altera. The sequence continues at coordinate 6,303,386 of NW_020884901.1, read as the reverse complement.
TGATTATGATCCTTCCAGAGATGATGGAGTCAGAGGCTGCCTGTCCTCCCCTCCATGACCTCCACCACCCTCCTGGGGAGAAGGGGGCACATCCATCCTGCCTTCTCCTCCCTGTGGGACAGCTCCAGCCTCCTTCCCTGGGATCTGCACATGGGACTCACACTGCAGGGCATGGAGAAGGTGACAGATGGGTGTTAGGTGCAAGCTGGGCCCCATTCAGTCCCTTCCTCCTTCCCACCTACAGCCACCCCAGGAATGAGCCAGGCTCCCGGTTGCCTCACGCACCGCACAGGGGTTTGGTGACTGAAGAGTAGAATTAGGTGTAACTAAAGCTTCTTGCTCTTCTAATTAACCATGTGGGCAAAGCCTTAAGCAAACTCGTTCCTACAAGCAACCTTTATGCCGGGAGGTATGAAAAGGGCTCTGTTGGGGTGGCTGCAGCCCGGCACTCCCCACGTGGCCACGGGCCCGGGGCTGCAGCCGGAGAAACGCTCCTTCAGGGAGCTCCCCTGTTTATTTACACACTGAGGCCAGACTGGTGCACCCTGTCACTGACTCTCTTCACAGGCAGAAAGCAGCCAGAGCCCGTTTAAATGCCGGCACTGAAGGGTTTCTGTTGTACAGCACACGTGGGGACAAGGGCAGCTGTGAGCCCTGTTGTCCTCCTGTGCTGCAGTGAGTCCCAACACACGATGCCACGCTGACTTCCCACTGCAGCACCTCCGTGTTTCATACCTCCTGTTTCTCCCCTCTCCTCCCTGTATGACTTTTATATATCAGAGCTCAGTAGTCACCCAAATTTCCTGACTGTTGCCTTTTTTTGCTGTGTGGGTCTGTGTCCTTTTTAACACACCCTCAGACTCTTTCTGGAGAACTCAGGAATGTTGTGGTAGTTTCTTTCTGAGAACAGCAATAACTTCACCAAGAATAAATACATTTTAGGATTGTCTTAAACCAGCTCAATATTTTAATTTTTCAAATAGTGAAAGAGGGAAATTTAACCATACAAAAGTTAAGAAGAACATTAAAAAAAAAAATTATTAGATCCTACCACAGTTGCAAACTTCAAGGTGGTTCCTTAGTTAATTTTCTGTTATTTTGCCATTAATTTACCAGCCTGAATTCCTGATCTACTTTCTAAGAGGCTGTATACACATTATAAGTCTCTTGACTCTTGCCAGGATGATTCTGCTGGGGTCAGTGGTGCAATTCTTCAGCAATACTGAGACCAGGTAGCAGAGGAATATCCCACGTGCAGTGATTTGTTCATTTTGCACCTAATGACTTTGGTCATTCTCTTTCTCCTACTAGGGTGACATGGGCCCTGTCGGACCGATCGGCTATCCAGGACCAAAAGGATTAAAGGTGAGAGAGTAGCTGAGCTGTGTGAACTCTCACAGCAGGGCTGAAGGTTTCTCTGTTCCTCCCTTGGGCCATGGTGACTGTCCTGAGAGACAGGACAGGCAGCAGTGATGAGTCTCTTCTGTCCCAGGCACACAACTGTCAAACACAACATCCCACTGGTGGTCTCCAGTAGGTGTAAGTTAGTGGAGAATTCCAGAACCATTTTTCCTGTGTGCCTCCAGCCCACAAAGGTGTTTAAAGAATGTGTGATGGAGCACACCTTGGAAGCAGTTTGGCATTTGGCCTTCAGACTGTGCCAGGCCAATGCTGTGCATCTGAGGCACCAACCCCATGGGGGACATCAATGTCACAGACCTGAGCAACCCTCCACTGTGGCTCAGCCTCACTCTGAACTTTGTTTTGTTTCAGGGGCTGATGGGAAACCCTGGAGAACATGGACTGAAAGGTGATAAGGTGATCTGAATACTCCCTTATTGCACTGTGTTTTAATTTTGCATGTGAAATCCCCTTTCTAGTTTCTCTCTCTTATTCAGCACCACGGTACTGGTTCCACTCTGGCTGTCTCTGCCCCCATCCTCCCACCCTGCCTCCGTTCCTGACACTCCAGTCTTAATTTTAATTCCTTTGATGATGTCTGCCCCATCCCCTGTTCCATGGAGTTCTAGTAGAGATCAGTTATGCTCAGATCCTCTTTGGAGCTCCCAGCTCCCACTGATGATGACAGTAACTGCATGATTATCTGGTGTTTGACTGTTTTTATGCTTTTATATTGGTTACATGATGTGATAGGGAGGAGGGTCAACATCTAACACTGACCATAAATAAATCTATATAAATGCATTTAGGGGAAACATGTGATGTGACAAAGCAGCACTGGATCAAACAAACCAGGTGGATCGCCTGGAAAAACTGTTCTGTGTTAGATACCTCTGCTCCTGTTCAGGGACACTCACCTCAGTTTGGCCTCCTGCTGAGAGGAAAGTGCCTTGCCCCAAACTGATATAAATCACTTGAGAAAAAGCAAAATGTAGAGAAGCCTTGATTGCAGTGATTTAGTGGTGCTGGCACAAAAGCACTCAGCTTGAGCTGGATCATCATGAAGCTGTGTGTGTAAATGCCTCACTGTCACGAGAACCATCCTCCTGCAGATATTGGACCATAGGATTTATTTAGTCTGAAAGAGTGGGAGGTGCAATCATTTATTGCTGGCTCTGATTGTTCAGGAGGGCAGTGGAAAATGACCATTAAATGTATTATCCTCCTCCCGTTGGAGGTTTTATTCTCTCGTTAGATGTTTGCTTTTAGAGGATGATTTAGCAGCCCAAAACTGCACAGGGGGGAATAGTGTCAAGCCAGTTGATTCAACTCTCCTTATATTATAGCAGCTCTTTGCCAGGGCTCCTGTGTCTGCAGTTTCCATTTCTCCCCTGCACTGCCTTTCCTCTTCTGTAGAGAGGAAGAAAGGGCAAGAGAAAGGTTTTTTCTTTAGGATAAACTTAAGACACTGTAGCTGGTTTCTTGTCTCAACACCAGTTCCTAGAGCCCATGGACTCTTCTGTCTGCTCCTTGGAATAAATAGTTTACTATATTAAGAATCACCAAGACTTAAATCATTGTTTAGCAAAATTAGCCTTCCTGGACATTAATCTCCATCACTTTACACAAACTGCTCTGTTTATGTCCAGTATTTCCCCAGCCACTGCTGTTGCAGTAAACCAGATGGTTTGCAGCTCTTCCTGGAGTCATCTAGAATTTAATGATGTATTTTACGGCTTCGGTCTCCCCACAGAATGGGTCATCCTTCTGTTTCCATTTCTGTGTTTTCATGGAGGCAAGGAGAGGGGACAGAGAGGGTTGTACTGCTCTTACAGGAAGAAGTGAAATTACTGCATAACCCCGAAATAAAGAGTGGCCTTGAGAAGACCACGTGGGGTGATAAGTGCAGGGGAAAGGTGGAGGAAGCAGAGGAAATCCCAGCTACTTGTTCACATGAAGGATTTTTATGAATCAGGACATCTGTAACTTGTGAAGGACATGGCTCAGGCAAATACCTCTGGAGTTGTGCAGTGTGCTGAACACAAAGGGAGAAGAGATGCCCAGCTGAGGGCAAAATGAGGGGGTTTTTTTGCACAGTGACCTCCTATGCATCCCACAGACAGGAAATACATCCCACAGACAGCAAACACATCCCACAGACAGCGAACACCCCTCGTAGCCGTGGGTTGGTCCCTTCCCTCATATCCCTTTTCTGTTCGTGTTGGGTTACGAAGGGCCTCGGGGTTTCTGCTGCTGCATTTCTTTTTATAGGTGAAACATGAAACACAGGCAACATCCCATGGGCAGAGCCTGTTTGTAATTTCAGATTCTACATTCCTTTTCCTCCCCCATAAGCAAAGTCCTTGCAGACCCATTTCGTCATCTCGGCATCCCGGTTTTTAATAATAAACATGCCTGACCTCTTTACTCCGTATTTTTCCCTCACTTTAAGGACACAGACCCCGAGTCAAAGCAGGTGAAAAGCAATGCCCTGGTTCTCAGTTCTGGTTTCAGATATTACCAGCCAGAGATGGATCATTCATGCCATAACATTTTGCTGTGCTATCTCAATAACATGTGAACATCTTGTGGTCAAGTCCAGCTCAAGATAAAAGATGTGTTTTGTCTTCCCTGCTTCCTTCTTACCCTCTCCAATGCCCATTTCTCAGAGTTGTTTGAAAACTGGTTTTCCTGTCAGGCTGCCACTATCCCATTTTTCCTGAAGGTCAGAGATAAAGATTTGTTCCTGCCTTTTGCTGTGCTCAGGAAACTCTTTTCTTACAGTAGTCATTTTTTAATGTCCAAGTATTTCTTCCAAAACGGTATTTCAATGGCCATTTACTGACTGGGTAGAAAACTACTTAATGAAAAAAAGTAATCTTTCTTTTTTTACCCTCAGAATAGATGATAAAGACAAACCTCAGAGCCAGTCTCTCACTTTCCAGAAAAACTGTTTTCATGCTGTCTTCTGTCGGGAGCCAGAATTAAGTAGATTTCAGTGGCTTAAGCTTTGGACTAAATAAAAAAAGTAGAAAATTCAGAGAAGATGAGAGAAGTCTGGAAATGAGCTGGGTCATACAGTAGTTTTTTTGCCATCTTTATTGTATCTAATACATGGGGTTCAACTGAAGCTGTGTAAAGAGCTGATTGTTTCCATTTTGCATTGCCAAAAAAAAATAACTAGATGGAAAATAGTTTAGATGAAACAGAATGTTGGTTATTCGAGTCAAATTAAAATATTTTAGGTTAAAAACAAATGAGTTAAATCAATTTAACTTTTTTTTTTTTAAGAATAACATTTGAATTTCGCTATATAAAAGATTTGTTTTGAAGATGGTTCAGTGAAATGTTCCGGGAACATTTACCAAAACATTCAAGCAAATCTAGCATGACTCCATGAAGTGTTTCCATCATTGAATCTGCATAGTTCTTAATTATTCTTCTTCCGAAAAAGTTGCCTTTGAAAAGTCTTTCCCAAATCCAGCTTTAACCATCCACAATTTCATTATCCCCTGCATGTTACTATAGTAGTTACAATTATTTCAGCTCTCTGGTAGTGGGTGGTTTTTCTGGAGTGAAGGAGACTTCCTCTGTCATCTCTCTGTAGACTTTGGCTCTGTTGCAGGACTCCATATGTCTTCCATGTGGACCATGTTTAAATGTATAGCTCTGTGAAACCAAGTTCAGAGGCGTGTGCTGTGCATGGGACAGAGTTCCTCTAACAGCTATTTTTGTTGGGTCTTGTCATTGTACCGAGTTATTATAGTCATTCCTCCTTTGACTTCCCAAGTAGAATTTTCCTTTCTCTGCCCCATCGTTGACTCATCCTTTGTTTAAGTAAATCACTAAATAAATGAGTTTGGAAGGGGCATCAGGAGGTCATCTGGTCCAGCAAGCTGCTCACAGCAGGGCTAAGAGCCAATGCAAGGTAGTCCACTGCTCCTTGGAAAACCTTCAGGGATACTTGTTTTCTACCCAGGGAGTCAGAATTTGTTGTGATGGTCCAAAGAGGGGAAAGACAGCTTGGTTAGGAAATACTGTCAGGGATGGGCTCCCCATCCCAATGAACACCAGCCTACCCCTCCCAGGGAATCTCAGCCCAGATATTGGCAGTGAGATGGTACTAAAGCGTTACTAGAAGTTACTTTTGTTTTCTTATGGAAGAGGATTGATGGTTGATGCCAGCACTAGGATATGCTCACAGAAACTCCGAGGATTGTTTTCTTTTCTATAGAGCCCTGTGAGAGAAAAGGTCCATTCATTGCAAACTAAAGTCTTCTGTTCAGCTGAATTTAACACTTCACCACCTTCACTGCCGCTGTCAGACAGAGGAATGTAGTCTCTCCTCTTTCAGCTTCTACAGATACACAATGCTCGGGAAATCATAGTTTTCTGTCTCCTGCAGTTTCTTTTATCACTTTAGAATCAGGTTGGGAAATGCACGCTTTGTTCAGGGTTGTTGTTGCCCTCAGCATGATCTGCAGCTTGCCAGCAGTTCAGTTCTGAGTGGAGCTGGTGCTGAGACTTTCACTGTACAAGAGCATCGACCTGGGCATTTTGGCTGTTGCTGTTGCCTATTTTAACTCTCTGGTGATGTGTACCCAGGGTGATCAGGGGAGAGCAGGTGTTCCGGGAGATATCGGCTTCCAAGGAGACAAGGTAATTGTTTTTCTTTCCCCCACCATTCTTTTCCCCTTACATAGCAGTATGTGTGGCCACCAGCTTTCTCAGCTCCTCTTAATCCACGAGGAGCTGGAATTAGCTGCATCCTGCTGTCAGGTTCCCCTGCTCGGATAGTTCCCATTTGGGGTATGCTGTGCCTTTCTTAAAATTCATGTCAGTGTACGGATTTTATTGTTACAGCAAAAGCAGTTCTGCTGGGGGGTTTCTGTACAAAGGACCATGTCTTCTCGCAGAAATTGGAAGTGATGGGGCTGATGGGGATGGGTGTGAATGTGTGTGGTCCAGCGGCTGCAGGCTGGGAGTTTTTGTCTGCTCGGTGCAGCAACCTAAACCCTGACCCAGGGAAGCACTTAATGCCCTGGGTAACTTCTGAGCAAATGACTTCTCCCCTGTGACTATGATATGATACTGACTGTGGCTGACAAATGTACAAAACACTGCACTGGAGGCTGCGTGGCTCTGAGCCACAGCCAACTGCAGCAGTTTGTGTGTTCTTTGGGGCTAAATTCAGCCCCATCTTCAGCAGAAACCTCTCATTGACATTAGTGCAGCTGTACCAGCTCCATGCAGGACTGAGTTCAGCCCTAAAGAGACGCTCCTCTCTCTTCAGCAGAGGAGCTGGAGCCCGGGGAATTGGTATTTTTTTTGGTGCTTCATTGTGTTCTGAAAAAAATGTGTCTCTCTCAGGGCAGCCAGGGTTTGCCTGGGGTCCCTGGGGCACGAGGGAAAGCAGGCCCCCTGGTAAGTAACCAAGCATCTTCTGCTTCCTGCTCTCCCTTTCTGAAGGTTCCATGCCCAGCTGCAAAGACAGCTTGGCAGGGGTGTGCTGTTCTAAACAGGAAAGCAAATAGCCAGGAGCCAGCTCACTTTTCTCCGTGTTTTTCTGATTTCTGCAGGGAAAAGTCGGTGACAAAGGTCCAGTCGGGTTTCCAGGACCACCTGGCCCTGAGGTATGTCCCACCACCTCCTTTTTATATCCCTCCTTTCTTTGGTAACTTGGGCCACACCCAGTCTTCAGCAAACCCAGACATGTCTCCCATTGCATCTCTTTCCACTTACCCCTCTCTTTCCAGCCTAGGGCTTCACTTCTCTACTAGGGTATGATGGTACATGAGTGGTGATGAGGTAGGAAGGATCAAGACGGGTCCATGACCTATTCTACATCTCATGGTTTCCTGGTTTTTCCTTCCACTTTTTGTCATAGGTATCATGGAGGGATTTTTTCCATTTTTCCCCCACAAAATACCATTTGAAGTAGAAAAAAAATTATTGTCCTTATCAAAAAATACCTTAAACTCAGGATGAGCTTCCCCCAACACATTGTCATTTTTTTCCTTCCTAAGGAACCAGACAATGTCTATAAGATGCTGCTGGAGAGCCAATTCCAGCACAACTGGTGGTCTGCTTTCCCCTCATCAGTGTTCTGGTATTTTACAGGGTCTGGAAGGTCTGAGTGCTGCCACTTAGCAATCGTTCCCCTTTGTTGCCATTGGAAATAACCACAGATTCCTTTGTTTCCTCTGTGAAGGGCTGGTGGGTGGAAAGGAGCCATGTCCTGGTGGCAGCTAATGAGTGTGTCAACACCTTTCCTAATTCCTCGCCTGCCCCCCTTTGTCGCCAAGGCTGCAGCTCCTCCTCAGAGCACTGAGATTATGCCCTGACTCATAAAGATTAATTAAAACCCAAATTGCCATTTTTAGCTGTGTGATGACAGGGAGGCCCTCGCTGCAATAAATCTTGTAAGAAGATGGACCTAAAGGGAGCTGCTGGGAAAGGCAGCTCTTCCATCAAACCCGCAGCACTGCTCCATGTCCCATTCTCCCCCAAAGCCATGCCATGGCCCACACATGGACACTGCCAGCGTGGAACATGTCTTGTCCCTTAGCTTTGAATTAAAACTCTCACAGAGGGTGACACTTATTCCACCTGTGCATCCTGACTGTTCCTCATTTTCTTCAGGGCTTTCCAGGTGACATTGGCCCACCAGGAGAAAATGGTCCTGAAGGTCTGAAGGTGAGTGGAGCAGAGACTTCGGCTCTGTGTGGGGTTGGAAGCAGCCAGGGAAAACAAAGTGTAGTGGGAAGGGGGAAAGAGAGAAAACCCTGGAGGTTCCTAAAGATTGTCCTGGCCAGCATTTCAGCTTAGTCTGTTTGGTTTGAGGTCCCTCCAAGTGCAGTGTTTTCTTTTTTTCAAATCTTTTTTTTCTGTAACAAAATTGACATTGGAAAATGTCCCGTGGCTGTGAAAGAGACTTTCTCATTTTAATTGCCCTTCTGAGCTTATGTTTCTATTTTCTGAGTATCTTTTCCTTTGGCTCTTTCTCAGGGAAAGCCAGGAGCACGAGGTTTACCTGGGCCAAGAGGACTACCTGGACAAGAGGTGAGTGTCCTGAGCCCAAAGGCAAATTGGATTGAAAGAACAAGGTTGAATTTTGTAGATTAATGCATGCTGAAATGTGTCTGCAGCTTGAAATCCTCTGGTCCCTCTGAAACTGGAAGCAAGTGCTTGTATTGAGTGATGAGAGACACACAGAAGAGAAGCTTCCCCTAAGCTGTGTGATCCCCAGGTCCTGTCATCTTTGCTTCCAGTCACTGCTGGCATCTGCTGATCCTAAACCCTGCACTGCCCTTGCTTTTAAAGCCTGTCCCCCCACCCCCAGATGGGTATTAGTGCCCTTTTCCCTCCACATCCCCTTGCACAGGCATGCCCTGACCTGGCTTTTGCTTTCTGCTCCTTTTAAGTGCATTTTCTTTCAGCTATGAGACCTGCAGCCTCCACTTTTTCACACACAGCGACATCCCTCTGTAACAAGAGTGCAAAAATGGGAATTGCTGTTCTGCAGAGATTCATCAGAGCTTGCAGCTTTCACTCATCACTTCACGTCAGAACTTGAAGCTTCGTTCCACTTGCAGTCATTAAGAAGGGACAATTGACCTTGATTTAATTGTCCTGGAGCTGCAAATATATTTTAGCAGCAGCAGAGAAGGTCCAAGTGCTCTGTTTATCCTGTTGTAACTCCAGTGATTTCGGTGTAGTTTCCCCTCACTTAGGCCAGTGTAAGCTGTTTGTCAGGAGTCATGAGACGTTGTGTAAATAATACTGAGCACACGCATGGGCAGGAGCTCGTTTTAATAGCACTAATAATTCTTAACTTTTTCTGGGAACTCTTCTGCTTGTTCTCTAAATGGGATTAATGCAAATGAGCTCATTTATTTGCACTGAAATAGGGAAAAAAATTATTCTAGGCAATTTACAAAGGGAACCGAAGCCCTGCATTCCAGGTTCAGGCAGGCATGACCAAGCTGCCTTCAATTTACTCTAGTTAGTGAGTGTAAGAGTAAGACCAAAGACATGGACATGGAGTTCGACACGAGCTGTGCCGAAGGACTGTGAGTGTGCACCAGAGCACAGCACTGTGACCTTACAGCTGAGGTTATCCAGGTACTAGGTCAGGGCTCTGGATGACATCAGATTAGAAATGTGGCATGTTGTGGGTGGCTTGTTGGGGTTCCTGACTCCCAGTCCCATCCTCATCCCGCCAGTGCCCCTTTATTATGGCTGGCCACTGAAATGAGAGCAACCAGACCGTGGCTGCCAGGGGCACTTTTAATTTCTCTCTTGGCACTTAGTTTTAGACACTTGAGATAATTTTTTGTGAAGCTTAATTGAAGGTCTCTTAGAAACTGTAGGTCTGATCCTATCGCATTAGAAATTGGGGTAGAGCCAAAGGAGAGGACTGAGTCCAATTGCTGCGTGAGATTTTGTGATAGCTCCATCCTGCAGCATGTGGAGTCCCATTTGAAAGCAAAAGGGAAACCTTCATACAGTTGCCAAATGGTTCTGTGGGAAATTTTGCAACACCCTTTTTTTTTTTTTTAGGGAGGGGAAGGATGGGGGGAAGAAAGAAAAAGAGTGGAGAGCTCTACAGCATTCGCATCCCTGCCAAATCAAATGAAGCAGAGTCATGTCAGAATGGCCAGGGCACCCTACAGGCCAAATCCAGCCTGGTGTTTCCTTGGTCAAATTTTGGATGGCCTTCACTGGCAGGACTTGACTTTAAATCTTTTTTTTCTTGAGATAGGGAAGGGAGATGAGAAACCTCAGAGATGCTGAGCTGCCTGCTCTGAGCTACAGAAGGACTCAGTTGTTAAAGTGTGACAGCTGAGCACACAGCTTGTGTTTAGCTGCTGCTCATACTGCAGACATTTCATTTTTGCTGCCTGTTGAGTCCAAATTACTACTTTGTCTTTTATTTTAATTTCTTTCCACCTCAGGGAGATGAAGGACCCTTAGGACCACCAGGAGTCCCTGGCCCAGAGGTAGGTTTCAGTCATTTACTCAGTTATTACCAGCTCTGATAACCCTGCACTGGAATTGTAGTTAAATTAACATAAGGCTTCAAGCCTCCTGGTTTGGGAAGTAAACTGCCCTACTATGAAATATTGTCATGTCAAGGGCTCTGTCCAAGTGCTTGATCCAGGATGGCTGGAAATCCAGGAAATATCTTGCACAGTGTTGAGTTTATAACTTGCTTGAAGTCTCAGACCTTGAAAAACTCTCTAAATAGTTCATCCTCAAGATGAAGCACATGGACAGGAAACCATCTCTGATGTTCCTCCCTTGATTTATAGTATTTTTCAATAGGTAGAAGGAAAAGCTGAACAGTCAGAGAGAGTCTTTTTGACCTCTGTTACATATCACACAAACACAGTTAGAAGAAGCAAAAAGAATATTATTATATCTGTGAGCTTGCCAGCTCAGGATTTTGTAATGGGTCTGTACATAACTGTCATCACAGGAGAGTAAAATATCCTGAAAATTGGTAATAGGTGAATCAGAAAATAAATGTTTAATCTTTATTTTTTTATCTTGCAATCATATGAGCTACACCATATAAGTTCACAGACACTGCTGTGACCAAGGCTGCTGCAAGCTTTTGATGTTCATGGCTTTTCTATGTATTTCAGGGTCGATCTGGCAGGAAGGGATTTCCTGGAACACCTGGTCCCAGTGGTTCAAAGGTAAGGAAAGAGTTCATTTATGATCAGGAAAAACAGTGGGTGGAAAGGAGGAAAGGAAGAGGGAAATATCTTTTCTGACTGTAACCATTCTTCGAGGGTTCATTCTAGAGAGTACAAGGGAACTGAGGGTTTCTCTTTTTCTCAGAATTCTGGGGTCTCAGTTTCTGCTTGTTCCTTCAGCAAAAAGAATGATGGAGCATTTTTTAAGCCATGTCCTTTATTATAAACAAGTGTGTTCTTCCTTTGATATTAACCAACTCTCCCCTCCATCATCTCCTCTCATTTTCCATTGCTCCTCCACGTTTTTGTTCTAAAACAATGCACATCATTCCTATCTTTGCTGCCTAATTAGCAGCAGGAGCCATCCCAGGGCAGTGCGCTCCACAAACCCACACTCAAAAGGAAAGAGAAAACCCAACAAAAACAACCTCTTCAAACAGTAAATAGCAAAAATGTGGTCTGGCAGCACATCTGGAGTATCTGCCTACTGAGAAAATACAGCTGCTGTTCCGGAGACAGTACTGGTCCGTGGTGAGCCTGGCCTCTGGATGGCCCATCCAGGGGCACTCCAACCACCTCTGCATGCTGCCACAGCTGCCCTTATCCCTGGTGGGTTGGAAATTCACCTCCTCCTGCTTTTTTCACGTTATTCTCGTGCTCTGAACTCCTTCATCCTGCAGTGGGATTTAACTCACGTGAGTTCTTGCTCTGTTTTCATTTGGATGCTCCATGTGACAGTAGTTGTCCCTGTTTGCGATTTTCCAAGAACAGAATCAGGGTTCAGCATTGCCTGGGAAAATATAAGTTTTTTATTACTGTGACTCTTTCACTAGCAAGTGAATTTCCTTGGATGCCTTCTCCTCTGTTGTTCAGGAACATCACCTGCCTATGGGATCTGCACTCTTGCTTTCCTTAGATCCTCAAATCTTCTGGTTAATCAGAGGCCATTCCTACTCTTTTCCTTCTGCTGGTGTGTTTCTGTCTTCATCTGTGTTTTACTCAGTCATTCAGATTGAAATATTATGGGTCAGAGACACCCCAACTTCAGGAACATCCCTGATGGGAACTCATGCCTTATTAAACATTGGGATAAAGCAACCAGGACTAGACTATGCCACAGAACAGTAGCCAGCTTATGTTTCAATGTGGTTCTCTGAAGGTTATTTTACTACAGCAGGACCAGCTGCTTTGGAGGCATTTCCCTCCAGAACAACAAGTGTTTGTGTCAGCTGTGTTTCTTGCTTTGAATTATCTTTCAAGTCACAGTTGTTTTTGCAAGATGTTTCTCACAGATTGTCCACAATTCAAACACAGCAGCCCAAATCATGAGTGCACAAAGAATCATGTTATACGGAGGGTGTGACTGGCAGCACCAAGTAACCCATGTGCCCTGTCTCCTTGTCCTGCAGGGTGAGCCAGGAAACCGTGGCCGACCGGGGAAAGTTGGTGAGCAGGTAAACTCCTTATTTTCTTTGTCTGTTTGGCAAACTCCTGCATACAGTATCTCCTGAATGTCCAGAGCAGAGGCAGAGTACAGTGGGCAGGGGCTTCTGGCCACCTCAAAGCTGTCCACAGCCCCTGTGCTCCAGCTGGGTGCTCTGAGGGGAAGAGAGGCACCGAGCTGCGTTTCATTGAACTTCCATAGAGAACGTTCAGCTGGGGCAGCCCAGGACATGCATCATCCCCGAAGGCTTCAGGGGAACCACAGCCATCAAGGAAAAAGAAACAATTTTTCCCATGTCTCTCTGATTGAAACCAACCAACTTGTCCACCAACAACCCTGAAATTGCAGCCACGGAGCCTCCAACATGTTCTGTGCGTTCCCACATGACCACACCAAGCTGGCTGTGGCAGCCAGCCCTGGCAAAGCGGGTGTTGCATCTCACCACAAATGTCCTTCCCAACACTTTCCCTGCTGGATGGTCAGCCATTTGGGTTTGGTTTAGCTTGTCAGCCTCTCTGGCTGTCCTTTCTCCTGTATGTAACAGCTGGGGATCTCTTTTTCCATGGTTTTCTGACCAAGCAAGTCTAGGAAGCCAAAGTAGACCTTTTTCAGTACCAGCAACCTGATGAGTCTCAGTATATATCAAGGGTGATTATTTCTATTTGGAAATTAGAGACGTTTTTGTATTATTGTTGTTAATTTGCTCATGAAGAGCAACTACTGAAGGAGCAAAGTTGTTCCCCACATCTGAGTTCTAGGTGCAGTTTTATCAAATAGTACATTATCTCAGGCAACACCTTCCAGTCCTCTGTTCCTCAGTTTCCTTTTTTGTAGAAGGTGTGAGACAGCCCTGAACAGTGCTTAGCCCAGTGCCTCCTGTTCTCAGGCACCTGTGGGTGCTGTTAAAAATGAATATTTAGAAGTGCTTTGAGATCCTTAACAAGATGTTGTCCTTGAAGGACAAAGCATCATTAGGATTATTATTCTTTAGCATCCCTCAGGACTGACCTTGAATGAGAACTGTAGGCACTGTTCATTGAAAAGAAAACACAGCTGGCCTCTGCTGACACTGAAACCAGCACAGTGGTAGGAAAGCTGCCTGTGTTATTCTTAGTCAATTAGTCTCTGTCTAGAAATATCACCCAGAAAGAGTTTCCATTTCCAAACCAGTCAAGTCATTAGAACAAAAGCATCTCACCAGATTAATGAGAAATAACATCCTTTCCCATCACACCTCTGCTGAATGATACTGGAGTGTCAGGGTTTCATTCTTCCTTCCACTTAAACTTCAGCAGTTGATGTTGGGACTGGATTTGTTTTTTCCAGAGCTCTGAGAGGTTGGGCTACCCAGGTCACTTGGCATTAAAAGACACAATCACCTCACCTTGTTTTCTCTCATGGAGACCTTGGTGTTTTCTGTTCCACAATAGGAGTGGTCACTTTTTTCAGTCCTCCTGCTCTGCCCACCACATGGGTTCTCTCAGAGTGGAAACCCTTGGCTTAACAACGTGAGATCAGCCATCCATCTCATTGGAGCTTTCTTCCCTTTCTCAGGGACATATGTCTAGGAAGACATGGGAGTTTCCGTAAAGTTTTCGGTGATCTTTGAGCTTTCATTGAAAAATGAGGTTTTAAGCCACAGGGCAGTCCCTGATGCACTGTTTTTCCATTACAAGGACACAGACTCGGGAAGTTCATTCATGAGATGCTTGTTGTCTTCATGTGCTGGAAGGGTTCCAGCTGCTGGGCGCCCCATTACCCTGGAAATGTGTGGGTTAACCCTTCCTTGCCTGTAGATGGAGTCAGAAGAATATGAAGAGGAATACGGGGCCTCTGGCCAAGGCCACCAGCCTTCCTGTCCCAGCACTGGGAATGCACAGCAGGAGGATGTCACCAAAGATTCCATGCTGAAGGTCAGACAGCCCTGTGGGAGAAGCAACACCCTGCAGCAAAGATGGCAAACTGGAGAAGGGGGCTATCCATGGACCCCCTGCTCAGCACTGGAGACTGGAAATACCCGTGAAGAGTTGTGCTCATGAAGAATACCCATGAAGAGAGTACCCATGAAGAGCTGGAAGAGGCTTCGTTTGACTAACATCCTTAATGGGAATGAGGAGGTCCCGTCACAGCAGGAGCAGCTGTTTTGAGTCCCTCCCCCTGCACAAGAAGTGACAGCCCTGCTCACTTGCAGGGCTTGTCAGGGTCAGCCACGCACCCATCTCACTGTGCTGGGAAGGGCAGTCACACCATGGCCCCTTGGGGGTCTCTCATCCTTTGAGGGGGAAGCATCTTGTCCCAATACCAATATTCTAAAATAATTTGTCAAAGGACACCAGCGCCATCAGTTATCTCCTTAATGTGTTTTCCCTTACGAAGGAGGAGAGGGAGATCCCTATTGACTTGGCCAAGGTCGAGTGGGTTACCAAGAACCGAGCAGGGAATTGCAATGGCCTTTCCCACATCTTAGAGCTGCGACTTTCCCAACACATTTACCTTCCCCTCTGGAGCGTCTCTGACCTCTAGGCCTCTCCTTCAGGGATTTATGGGCACTGTTGTGTTCACGGCCCCTTTGATGGGACACGGTGTTTTGACAGCATGTCTCCACCTTCCCTTCCCTCATGGCAGGAGCCCCACGCGGCCCCAGGGCACGGCTGAACCCAGAGCACAGGGGGTTAAACCACATGGCTGTTCTTTGCGGGTCAGAGCGTCCTCCCTTAAACTGTGATATTTACTGTTTTACTTTCCCTTTCTTTCATCTGAATGGGAGGATTGTACATTTACTCCCTCCCGTCCTTTGTCCCTGGTTTGTTTTGTTTTGAGTTCTAGCGAACCAGTAAAACAGAAAGGCCGTGATCGGTTCCCGCTGGGAGCGACTGGCGGTCCCGTCCCTGGGAGACCCTGCTCACGCTGGGCTTGCCGGTCGGTTGTTTCTCTCAAATGGGCTATGATTTATTCAAGGCTTCATTGCTGACTTGCTCTCTGTTGATGGAGCCAAGAAGGGGGGCTTAATTATGACAGGGCTGGACAATAAATGGGGAAAGCGAGACAGGAGTTAGGAATTACAACCCACCAGTCCCCCCCTTTCCTTCCCCTCAAGCCCCCAGCAACTTTTTAACAATCTCCATCCCTTTTCCGCCATGCCCTTGGCTGGGGAATACAGCAGACTGAATCACGAGTGACATGCTGAACTCCTCGTCTAATATAAATGTTTTACATTCTTTCCTGTATACTGTGGGCCTTTATCCGGGCAGCCACCGCTGCTGGGACTTCACGTGCATCATTACACACACTGCCTGGAGTCGTGTTCGATGCAGGCCCTCTTTTCAACCCTGGGAACCTGGGAAAAATATGTTGCGCCGGAGCCATTTCAGTGTAATGGCCACAATTCATGTCTGCTCTGATTAAACATTTGCCATCGGTGGCTTTTCTGGTTCTTAAAACCTAAATGTTTTTGTGTTAAAACCTAAATCTCCTTGTGTTCCCTTTAGTGTCTATATCCCATTTTGGCCGGCGAAGAACGTCATTACCCAATCTCCCCCAGTTGTTTCATGTACTCCCAATAATTTACTGAGATTTATTTGGCCTAGACATATCTATCTCGATTTGTGTCTGCTCGCAGACACAGCAAGGTTAGTTAGTTTAGCCCAGTGCAGACAGTGCTGGCTGCAAACACTGCAGAGCTACTGTGCTGGAAGCCTGGCCACGCTGCGGGGTCTCTGCTCTGCTGTGGGATGCTCCTCTTGCTGGGCACACAGGGAGCAGGGACATCTTCCCCCAAGCAGAAACATGATGCACCAGCATAGACAGAATTTTCCCTGATTTTGGAGTGAAAACCAGAAATGTTGGCTGTGCTCTCCTTCCACCCTGATGTTTATCCATGCAGCAGGTTCATGTTTCTGCACAAGCTGCCATAACAAACAGCACATCTGTGACAACAAGAGGGGTCTCAGGAGTTTGTTGGGGCTGGGGGGCTCTTGGCTTGCTACAATCCCTGCAAACCCATCTGCAGAGCACCAGCAGACTGCCTTGGGAAGCACCACCAGTACATCTCACTCCATGACCCAGATTCCTTAGAGACTTTTCAGGGTGGAAGCTGATGCTGCCATGGACAGTGTGTCAGAAGATTGGCCTTCAAGCCTGACCTTGGGTATGGAGGGCTTTTGAAACAGTCTTGTTCTGAATGGTATCAACACTTGCTGCAGAGCAGGGATCTATCTTATTCTGCTGGGACTGACCTGAGTAAACAGAAATATCTTAAAGAGCATCTTCCCAGGAGAGACAATTCTGCAGTTTTCTGAGAAATTGGAAATGAAGCAACAGATCCGTTCTTTTTGCCGTATTGTCTATTTTTGCCTAGCAATGCATTTCCTGTGGCATCTCATTTCTTTGCCTTAATGTTTGGATCTTCATGGCCTTCAGCTGCAGGAAAATTTCAGTAACTGAATGCAGTTGATTATCTGCACTTGTGTCTAATCGAAAGGATCATTGATCCAGCAGCCTTCAGCGATGCCACCCGGTGGCAACCTCGCATAGGCAGATGTTGCAAATTTTCCTGCTCTTCCTTTGGTTCCTGTGTCTTGTCCATGCAGCCTGGCTGTGATGGCACCCTTGTGCTCTGAGACTGCCTCAGCTTCAGACACGAAGACTGACTCAAGTAAAGACTGTTTCAGCGTTGATGTCAAAAGGGTTGGTGAAAATCAATCCCTGGATATTTCCATTATGGTGCAGTGGCACACCAGTCCCCTGGACACCATCTCTGCATGAATTTCCAACACGAGCATCTAACTCCGGGCTCTGATGTCCCCACTGAGCTCTTTGCCTTCTCTCATGAGTTTTTCCAAATACTTTTCACCTGGATGTTGCTCCCATGCCAGAGTGACAAGTGCGACTCAGAGCAGAGCATGTGGCTGCTCCCTGCAAGAGGTGAAGCCAGCTGAGTGTCTGTGAGCAATGCCTTTGTTGAGCCCCTCAGCATGTCTCAGCGAGGAGCTTCTGTCTCCAGAGATGCTCAAAGGATGGCTTTTAATTGCACCACATGAGGAATGTTAATGCATGAAGCCTCTCAGTGTTCAGTCATCATCAGACGCTGTTCTCTCTAAAAGTCATCTGAGGGTGACCCATATTGTGTCTTCTGTCTCAGAATGGGTCTGCTGAGCCTCACACATGTGGGAGAATGATGAGGCTGGTTATTTTGTGCTGTATCTCTGCATTGTGAATGTAACTTTATGGGGAGGGAGGGGCTTTTGGTGGCAGGAGTTGCACAGCCTGTGAGCAGCTGCTCTGGGCACTGGGTGCTCCTCTGTACCTGGGCAGGATCAGCTCACCCTGTCACTGCACGGGTGCAAACAGACCCACAATGATGCACAGGCTGCAGAGAGTTCATCTACAAACTGCACACGTGTCAGACCAGCTGGGAATGGGGAAAGCAATGCAGCAGGAGTACAGAGAGGAAACTTTTCCTTCTTTTCTCACTGTTTCCCTCAGAAAGGAGACAGCGGGGTGAAAAGCTCACCCTCTTCTGAGATCACATTCTGGAAGTTGCCTTTCTGGTGAAGCTTTTCCCCAGTTGTGTTTGTTCTTGCATAGAGGAACTTCACAATTTATCATGAAGATTATTCTAAAAAAAAGAAAGAGGAAGAGCAGGATAGTACCACTGGAAAATCCATCTCCTGGCTCTGACTTGCTCAGTAACCACCCCTCAGCACCGATCAGACTGTTGCCTAAAACCAAACAAGCTGGGGCACAGCTTCATTTGACAGCACCCATGCCAAGTGTGGGCAGGTTATGAAGTGTTTCAACAGGAGGTGAATCCCTTTAAGTTACAGACTCACTGGAGGAGCTAAATATAGATATCTGTCTCCCAGTGACCCTTGCTGGGGCTCAGGACAAGGCCATGAGAACCATGTAGTGAGAGCGAGCGCCTGTGGTGGCAGAGGGGACGGTCCCTTGCATCTCCAGAGCCAGAAACCGCTGGAGCTGGTAGGGAGGCTGCTCTATATTAATTCTTGGGAATCCTAGCTTGAGATTGTATCTGTTTCCATCTTCCTAATTAAAAGCAGTTCTGTTTGCTTCTTCGTTATCCCGAACGTTGTTAAATCCCAAGTTTAGGCTGGAGTATTTTTCCAAGATAGTTTCTGAGCAGTGTGCTGGATCCACTGCCCTGCTGGCGTCTCTGGCCGAGGAGACCTTTATTTCCTACTGGTATCCCAGCAGCGTGACACTATCCAGGGCAAAATTACTCTGCACAAAGGGCTCAGATTAACCCAGAGGAAGTCTTACCCAGTCCAGCAGCTAAAATGATGGCGAGTCTCCGTCTCCGTGCAACCCAGGAGCTCCCGCTATCGATGCTCTTGGAGAAACTGCGCTGGTGTCTCGGGAAGAGCTCGCAAAACAAAGCCACACTATGGACTCGCCCTTCCTACAGAACATGCTTAACTCATCCCCTATACTGTGTGTTGTGGTTCTTGCAGATCCTAGTGCTGCCGTTCCAGCTGGCGCCTAAAGCAGAACCAGCTGTGGAGTTAGACATTCCCATGGCCGGGAGCAACTCCGTCCGCTCTGATAGCCAGTAGGAATTACTGAGCATTATACGAGGGATGCTGTGCTATTGCAACAGCAAGGTGGACCAAAGGAACTGTTTACTTTCTCAGCAAGTAAAACCGAAAATTAATTGTGCTTTTCTCTTTCCCCAGGGTCTAATGGGTTTCATTGGTCCGGTGGGGGAGCCTGGAATAGCGGGAGAAAAGGTAAGATTGCCTGCAATGAAATGGTTGTTGTAACTTATGCAGGATGAGGGAGACTGGGGCAGGAGAAACATTGTGGAGATTTAAGATTTCGTGTCAGTGCAACACCCAGCAGGGAATGCAGCACGTCCAGGGTGTCTGAGCTAGTCGTGGGCCAGGCCAGAATCATCCATGTCTCATTTAGGAATTAATATGCGCTGCCCTCCAAGGAGATGCTGTCAAATATCCTCTGAAAATTTTACTTTCCTCATTCATAATGTGCCAGACAGCTTGTATTTAACAGTTAGTTCTGTTTTTTAAGAGAAGGGGGGACCCATCAACCCTGTGTTCCCAGTCAAGGGAGGAGTCCACGGGGTTGAGGTTACAGATCTGTGCAGAGATGTGCTCACAAGATCACACTGAGTAGCCAGTGGGGTCGAACAAGACCAGGGCTGAGGCTGCGTTGAACAAGAGGTCTCAGCAATCTCCCAGGTGCAGAGAAAGTGCAAGAGTGCAGCCACCCATCTGAGCAAAGGCTAGTTCAAATATTTCCCTTTTTATTGGATGAGGACTATCCCGTCCAGCTGGCCCTGGTTGCATTGGGCACACTAAGGGCTGGTGCCCTCTTGTGTACAGTACAGATACATGTTTCTTCTGGGTGGAAAAATGGCTTTATTTTCCATAAAACTGTGAATGGACATTAATTTGTTTTCCATTAGAGTGTAAAATTTTATTCAGAAGTATCTTCCAAAGACAAATAATTTATGTCACTCATCGTATCTCACTTGTAGGCTGCTGGTTTTCATTGGTGGTTTAATTATTCACAGTCCAGCTGTAAAGATAGTAAAGAGCGTAAAATGATGCATTCCACACATCAGTGCTTTCTTTCACTTTTATTACTTCAAGCCCTGTCCTCTGGGTAATGATGTAAAGACTCTGTGACAGTTATACTGTGTTTGCTGCAGATGCATTTTATTGTCTGTCTGCAGCAGCCTGTGGAAAGGCCATTCCACACTGTGGACTCTGGTGGGGCAGGAGCAGGAGTTGCCTCAGCCCAAGCTGTCAAGGCACAGGAGAAATTACACTACATGAACTGCATTTTAGAGAAGGAAAATAGAGGAATAAAGAGCCTGTGATGTGTCCAGGGTGGTTACAGAGAAAATTGGTGCCTGATTGAGCTGTCTCAATGGCAGCTGCAGCCCTTAATTGAATGAGGAATAAGGGGTTTGCCATGCAGGAGACATGGGAAGATCTTTTTTCCCACTCCATTAAATTCACATCTGTCCCTATGACTTCCATGCCAAAGCCTTGACCACGTGAGCCATTCTCATCTTCCAGATCAACTCTGTAACACGATGATATGACATTGGTGTCAAGGCAAACTCAGGCTGTCCTTTGAAAATCTGCCCTTGGAGATGCTCAGCACAGCTGTGATTTCTATCAGACTTCTCACCAGGACAAACTTAGGGATGACAGAAATAACTATCATCAAATCAAAACCTCAACCAGGCCTCCAGTTGGCATAGTATCCTACAGCTTACTATGCTCTTGCGAGCTAAATGAAGTGGGAAATATGCTTTCATTAGACATAGCTGAGTCAGCAATCTCCATCCTGAGAGCTGCAAAACTTAAGACTGAAGCCAGTAGAATCCAAAGATTGTCAAAGAGAACAATACAGTTAATACATCCTTAATAAAATCCACCCATTCAGGGAGAAAAGAATCTGTACGTTGATTTACAAGGGCCAACTGGTGACAACACAAACTCGGGGGTTTGTTTTTAATAAGCTCCTCCGAGCCCAGAAAATATTTCCCCTTACACTTTAGCTGTTGGAAGGTAGGTCAGACTTTGGGCGTAACCTACTTGGCAGCATTTGCTAAATCCTCCTTCCTCATCCCCCTCGAGCACGTGAATGTAGCACACCTAATTCCCAGTGCATCACTGGGGCTGGAGGGAGGGCACAGGCTTGTTTCAGAAGGAGTGGTATCTTCAGGATGGGTTGTGGAGTCATCTGCCTCTGAGCCCCTCATAAACACAGGCCTACAGGTCATCGTTGACTTCCAGGTCTCAGTATGAACCATAGGACAGGACGTTCCCCCACAACACCTACAGTCTCCTCTGAAAGCACCAGGCTCTGCTTTTTGACAGCTTGACCCTCTGCTCTCAGCAAGGCCCCATGGCAACAGTTTTCAAATCCATGGCTCTGAAAATGCCAGCACATGAAGGGATTATGATGCTGCAGAACAGGGATGACATGCCTGGGATGGGAAGGGCTGGAGATCTCCTGGGTTTCAATCCTAGCACTGTTTGGAATTGAAAGTGGTCTTCAGTGTGTGGCCTGTTTCCTTCAGACCTTGGTGGTTTGATGGCAAGAGTAAAATCCCTTCACTTTGGATATGGAGGATTAGTTAATTCTTCTTGTAGTCCTTTAACTACACTGATGAGATGGATAGAAAGAGAGTGATGATCATTCTGTGCTGGAAGCCTTTCTGGTAGAAAGCTGGTGGCAGAGACATGAATTTGTGGATTTTTAGATTGTTTCATTGCTCTAGATCACCCTTTCCTATGCACCTGTCTCTCTCCTAGGGTGACCGTGGCCCAGTGGGACCCCCAGGCCCTCCAGGAGTCAAGGGGTCGATGGTAAGGAGTAAGTCTGCATTCTCTCGCTCTTGCTGCTGCCTCTCTGTCTCTGTCCTGGCCAAGGGTGCAGCTTCTCCTGGTCCTTTAGTTACATGACAACAGCTGCAAGCTCTTCCTCTCTCTGTGGGAGTGAGAATGGCCATCTGACTGACTGGATATCGAGGTGTAACCTCTCCCCAGCAGTTGTGTCCTGCAGTCTCCCCTTCAGAGAAACAGTGGGTTTGGAGGCATGTTCTGCAGCTCCATCAGCTGAGGACCTGCTGTGTCAAGTGGAGACAACCAGGAACTCAAGGATTGCCTGTTCCCAAGCATCCTGGCTCCTGAACAGTCACAGTCTGGGAACAGGGCTCTGCGTGCACATCCCAAGTTGCCTGAGCAGCTGGAGGTGCAGGGTGCTTGGGCAGCACTCTCAGTGTCCTGCTGTGCTCTGCCATTCAGGGAGCCCCGTTTATGAGTTTAACAGAAGGAACATCAGCAGGACCTTGTCTTGCTCTGACACTAAGTTCTTATCTACCTTAGTGCAAGACCCAAAGGCAGATTTTCCTGTTAGTTCAGCCCATTCTCTTCTGGGCTGTTCAGAAAATCTCACTTCTGATATCAGTGGCCAGGTTGGAGCTGGGCTATCAACAGCCTGGCCATCTCTATCAGCCCCTGAAACATTTTATCCTGACTAATATTAGACCTGCCTGACCTTGCAACCAGCCAACAATGCCTTTTTTCCTGTTTTCCCATTTGGAGGATGCAGGGCTGAGCAGATTCTGGGCATTCACACCAGGTGTGTTCTTCTTCCTTCCCTTTTAGGGGCACCCTGGGACGCCAGGAGGAGTGGGTTTTCCTGGGATCCCTGGACCAACAGTGAGTAAAGGCTATCATCACCTTATAATACCATATCCTAGACACTTGTAGGCTAAGTCAAGCAACTATATCCCAGTTTACTTAAGCTTGATATGAACAACAGATATAGGGAAAGGAATGGGGCATGGACGTGAGCAACATGGAAGGAGATGCTAAAAAAAAAAAAAAGCAGTGCTTAATTCAAACTTTTATAGCCCATTTCCCTAATTGGGGATGCAAAAATCACAATCCAGCCTCAGTCTTTTAGAAGGACACAGGCTCACTAGCTCTAGGTATTCCAGGCTGGGAATTGTTGGCACTGTGGTGATCACATCATGCGGTGACCCCGCCGTGCGCGGTCAGAGCCCTCACTGGCGTGAGAGGAGCAGCAGAGCAGCTGCCCCAGATGGACCCTCCATCTGGATGGGCTCATCTGGCACATGTGCAGCTGTGGCTGGAGCGTGCAATTGCTGTGGAGGCAGATTTGAGCCCAGCTCCAGTTTCCCACAGCCGTTGTTTAGACGGAGCTCGGGCTCTCCCAGCAGCACAAGTGCCGCTGTGTGCTGTTCGCTGGAGCCAACAGAAAGGCAGCTCTGGGCGGGTGCAGGGAATGGATTTTGCTCAGTGTGTGAATTCCCACAGTGCTGTTAATTAGGAGGAAGATCACAGTAGTAAAATGCCTGGGCAGTGCCAAAGGCTTGACCTCCAGATCCAGGGTCAGCTGTGCCCTGTGCGGGGAGCTCGGGGATGCTCCAGGTCCACTGGCTGCAGGCAGCTGCTGCCTGGGCACGGATTGCACAGTTGCAAGTCAGTGGAGGTGAGGGAAAGAGAAGGTCTGAGGTCAAACAGTACCTCGGGGTGACCCATCTCTGCCTTAAAAGCAGAAACGTGGCACCCACCAGGCCCTTACAATAAAAGTAGGATGATGCTGCCAGCAGCCGCCAGCACTGAGCTGCTCTGTGGCCCCTCGTGGCAGCACTTGCTGTTGACAGAAGCCTAGGAGGCAGCTGGATATCTCTAAATATCCCATTTTTAGCAACTTTCCCCATCAGATTAGCTGCTGCATGTCTTGGGGATAGCTGGAGCATTAGGCAGGCTCCCACCAGCTCTGTGCCTGTGATCACCCTTGGCCCAGGCAGGTTCTGTGCTGGCCCCGTGGCAGAAAGCTCCTGAACACCGTCCAGTGCACCACTAACTGCACCTTTAGTTGAGGCTGAGTTTTGTCTGACTTCACTGGGGCATAACAACACTATCAGTTGAGGCATCAGCTCTGAGTAGAGATGTCAAAACCTCTCGGCAGAGCTCTGGGAGCTGAGACCGTCCCCGGGTCCTTCCGCTTCCTTCAGTTCCCTCTTCTGCAGGCAAATAACAAGTTCATCCAAGCAAAATATTTCCTCCAAGGCTGCATTTTAAAAAGTCATAATTCAATAAGTCAAACTTCCCCACAAAGCCAGTAAATCAAATAATCCCCTAATATCAAATCCCTGCTCATTAATTCCAGCTGTTTCTCCATCAAACGTTCCTTATTTTCTTTTCAAGCCAGACCTGAGGCATGCTGTTGTTGTTTGTCCTGAACAGTTAAAACCTTTGAGATTAAGCTCTCCAGAGAGATTTACAGCAGTCTGATGGCTGACTAATTCAATGGAGGGTAATTTGGAATGGGAAGCAAAAGTATAGTCAATGGTAGGAAACTTTGCCCTTAGCTTCAGCTCACTGGGGCCTGTGAATTCCTTCTCCTTCTCCTTGCTCACCATCATGGTGTTAATCTTCTGTGTTAATATATATTTTTTAAAAATAATATATATATACATAGGCATATTAACAGTCACTTATCTTCTCCCAGGCAGTTCCTTGAAATTCCCCTAGTTGTTCCCTCAACATTTTACCATCACAACAAGTGCTTCTGTACTTGTATTTTCGTAAGCTGTTTCAGTTAGGCTGAGACTTCCAGGAGGATATTCCAAATGCCAACAAAGTATTTCATCTCAATATGTGTTTATCATAAAAGTTTCTATAAAACAGGCATCTGACACATGTACTGCCTGTCAGTGCCAGTCACTACTGACCTCGCTACCAAAACTGAGATTTACTGTGATCGCAAATACAGTTACAGTCAACTGACTTTTCCATCTTGAGTGGGAACAGCTAAGCATTTGTGTTCTCAGCATCTCCGTTCCAAAAGCAGAATCTTTATTAGTGGCATTGGTATGAGCAGTAGGAAGATCACAGCCCAATTTTGTTCTGATCCTTAGCGGAGTGTGCTGGGTTGACAGTTGGTAAAAGCTCTTATTATATAAATAGCCAAATTTGATGTGGAATGTTTGAGAGAGTAAGGATGGAATGTGTCATTTTGAGGTTTTCTTTTCTGACAGCAGGAAGGCACTAATTTTAAATATGCGGTTTCAGAGTTATAATACAGAAGTAAGTCCTGTTAATTGAACATATCCTTTATTTTTTTGACACTGACAAATATTTTAGCAGGAAAAAAAAAGCCTGGTTTTCTGCATTTTCTGTATGCACATTAATGAATCAAGTGTGTACAAATCCAGGTGAAAAGAAAACCCGAAATCTTTCTGTAAATGTAAGAAGAACAGGATCATCCACAGCACCAACAGTCCAAATGAAATTAGCATCTGTCTGCCAGTATCAATATTTATGCAGCACTAACAGGGCAAGATAAAAATCAGTATTTGGCTGAAAAGATCAAACTTGGATACCCAAGATGAGGTGTCTGATTTTTTTATTTGGACAACTCAAAACCAGATCCTGGTTATTATTATTATTATTTTTGAACAGATGCTGAGCAACAGCTGCTTTTAATAGCTTTGGAGGGGATTCTGGATGTTTGACTTCACATCACACCACTGACACAGATAACAGGCTGCAGGTCATTAAGCATACAAACCTCAGCCAGGATCCTTGGCCTAAATGTTCATAATCCAAAGACCATCAGTGATTTAAAAAAAAAAGACCATTTACAGAGGAGTAAACGTGGTAATGTGTCTGGCAAGAGTTTAATGAACCAACCTGCTGGTCGAGGGACTTCACTTGAGGCCCCTGCAGATCATGTAGGGACATAGGATCTTACCAACAGCTGCTGTCTTCCTCCTCCTTCATCTTCATTTTGTTTCCCTTCTCCCCTTCCAGGGTCCAGCAGGAGCCCGTGGTGCGCCAGGGATAAGAGGGATGAAAGGCCGCAGGGTAAGTGCTTTCCAGGAGCTTTTATTCCTCTCCTCTTTCAGCCCTTGGAAAGGCAATCTGGTGGATTAGCCTGGGGGTGTGAAGATGAGCAGAAGCTGGGCAGCACTGCCACAGCCATGTTGCTGCTGTGCTTAAAACATGAGGGCTTCGAAGGAGTCTTACCAGGGATGTGAATACAAGTGATGTGTATTCACACTCACACAGAGGGGTGTCCAGTGTGGAGGTTAGCATGGAAGCGATCCAGTTTGTCTTTTCCAACCATTTGCAGTGTCAAAACACTGTTTACAGATGCTTCTTGTGAGAATGGTGTAGATTTAATCATCTGGAGACGTATCTGAGTCGGGAAAAGGGTACAGGTAGAAGACCAGAAAAGGTGCTTCTGTTGCCAAGGGAGAGAGAGCAGCTGAGATGTGAAGTGCTGTGATTAACCAGAGGCAGATAAAGGGAGAAATGGTATGTCATGACATAGAATTAAGAGATGATGTCAGCAGAAATGGTGCTGACAGGGAGCTGAGCAGCCTGCTCTTCCCATGTCTCCCTTTCCAATCTCACAGGATCAATAACTTCCAGCAGGGCTCTGCAGGGCTGTAAGGTGTGCTTTGCACTGTCAGCAAATCAAATTATAAGCACATCCTGTGTCTTTCTATGGGTTTTTCCAGCCCATAACACAAGGCCCTGGTTTTATCTGGACATAGCTCAACTGTCCCACACTGTAAGCATGTGTGACTCCCTAGAAAGGGCACCCCCAGCCTAGTGCTGGGTGATGGTACCAACTGGCATCACTGCCAGTGCTGCAAGTCCCTGTTACACCAATAAATACCTCCCAGGCACTCTTGAGTCAGCTCTTGTGTGGTGCTTCCTGCTCTGTTTGGGTGACAGCCGACAGCAGAATGACCTCTGGACCTGCCAAAGCTGCTTGTTTTCCTGCCTGTGACATCCAACCCACGTCCCGCTGAGCTCTTCAATCTTTCTTCTCCAACTGGATATTTATTGCAGGAGCATCCATCCCTGCTTTGGGTTGTTTTTCCCTGTCCAGCTGCTTTACAAAGTATTAATAGCGAGCACACATGGGTTCTTGCTGAAGGCCCCAACAACAACATATTTTGCATTTCTCCCTCCAAGGATCTGTTTCCATGTTTCATTTTCAAAGAAACAACGCTGGAGTAAACTATACATTTTACCTACCTCCAATATCTGCTTCTACTGCAAGTCCTGCTTGGGGAATTTGGGACAGCCAAGGATTGCATATGTTTCCCTATGCCAGAGTGAATACTCTCTTCAAATAGCTGTAACCAGCAAAAGGAAATGAAATAACCAATTAGGAAGCTTTATGACCACAGAGTTATGTACCCTGGAACTGCTCTAAGCTTTAAAATCACATCTAGAAGGACACCAGTAACATCCAAGCTCGGCAGATGCATGTCAGGGTTCAGCTTTTAACTTGTGACTGGGAAGAACAGCTTCCATGCCTCTGTTCTCCTTGGTGGGGAGGCCCATGGAGTTCATTCCCCAGCTTCACTCTCAGAGGGGCCCCTGAGGAGTGAGGTTCCAGGACATCCATGATCCTGACGGATGAGAAACTGGAGGCGTTCCCTCATGGGAATGGGAGGCTCTGAATGGATGGTGGAAAACACCTCAAGGTAAAACTACAGCACAGAGTTGAACAGGAAACACCTTCTGGATGAATCCAGGCTGCAAATGTGTGGGCTCTTGGAGAGGTGGGTCCTCCAAAGGGATCAGATGCTTCTGCCATTGCTTTTAATGTTCGCAGTGACAGAGGAATCCCAAGCACTGCCTCATCCCCACTGCCAGCCAGGAATGCCAACCACATCCCTGGCACTGAGCTTCTCCTTATGCCAGGCACCCCTGGGCAACTGCAGTGTTTGGCTCTTGGGCTGTGCAAGATTCCCTTACATAAAGCTTCTTTGGCTTCTTACATCTGCCTTGGCCTCAAGTCCTCAGCCCTCCAGGAAAGCAAAGCCAACCAGGCTGTTTCCAGTTCCACTCCTACTGCCAGGAATGACAAAGGGAAGTATCTGTTATCATCACACAAGGTAAAACCAAGAGCAAAGCTGAATTCAGCTCCTAGGAAAGGAGTCTGGCTGGCACAGCAGGTACCTGCCTTTGGGTGTAGCTGGATCCAGAGTGCCAAACCCTCTGGAGAAATCCTGCAGGACTGCAACTGAACTGCTGTCAGCACTGTCCATCCTCAAAATGACATACCATGTAATAGAGCCCTTCAGCTTCATGGCCTGAGTTTACATTTCCTCTCCAGGTGTTCAGTCCAGCAGACCCTGTGCCAGTCGCTCCCTCTGGACATTCCTCCACCAGGGAACCCAGACTTTCAAAGCACATCCCAGCCCTGCAAACCAGAAATGCAGTGGTGGAGATCTGGTGTGTCTGAGCACTGCAGTGATATAATCAATACAGGATTTGTGGGACAGACAGGCATCCTTTCTAAGATTCCCAGCAGAGAGGAGGAACTTGGCCTTTGCTCTGAAATCCTACAGATTTAAGTGAATATGATGTGGGGAAGTCACTATTGTAAGGACCAGCAGATCTCCTGCCTGGAGAATTTCTGGTTTGTATCTCTCTTGCTCATGTTTTCTTTTTCTTCATACTCTCCAAAGATATTCCAGGCACATAGTATTCTATGTTTGCTTACTTGGTCCTGTGACTCCAGCTCTTGGTTTTCTCAGGATGGGGAAATGATCCCCCAATTGTAATTTCAGACATTAGCCTCTGTCTATCCCAGCTTACAAAAGGGATGTAATTCAATTCAGAGTGGAAACATGAATGTAGCCCCTGCCAGATGTTTATGAATTCCATGAGCTCTGTTTATGGATGCTTCATTAAAGCAAATTTGCTTTTGAAGGAAATGTAAATAGCAAATATGGTTTTGATTGTATAGAACAATGGAGACTTTTAGGGGTCTGCATTTATGATGTGATAGCTTTTGTGCTGTCAAGATATGTATATTTTAAAAAGAAAATTCTTTAAAAATTGTAACCTCCTTTTTAGTCCTGACAGAGCTGTTATTCCTTCACAAGTCTTGTTTAGTCCACCAAACTGATATTGAACAATCTTCCTCAAACGTGGTTTTCCCTCTGCTCTTCCCTAAGGACAAGAAACTTGGACATGTGAGCCCAGGCTCATTTTCCTTCATCTATACTCAAGTGTTAAGCACTTGAACATGTGCTTAACATTCAGCTAGTGACAGCTATGTACATGCTTAAAACTAATTATTTAACCAAATCAAGGTTTAAATTTGGGGGCAGCTGATTCAGCAACTCCCTCACCCTATCTCACTTAAATCCTAAAGCACGTTTCTTCTAATCAGCTCCCCGCAGCAGGAAAATGCGTGGTCTGCAGCATGTTCTCCTGAGGAGAATGTCACCAAAAAGACTGGGAATCTCTGCAAAAGGTTAAATATCAGCCAGAGCCAGGATTTGGCTACTCAGATCATAAAGCTGCACCTGAAATCCTGCTTTAAGTGCCTTACCTTGCCCTATTCTCCTGGCCAAGATGCCTCTCAGTATTTCTGGAATGTTATCCTCTCACTGCTGGGTTCTGGCTCAGGTGATACAAGAGAAGCTTTTCAAATCCCAAATCATATTTCTCTTTTCCACCATTCATCCAGCTCCTGCATTAACTGCTGCCCAGGTGAAGCCTGCAAAGCTGAGATAAGGGGAGAACACCTGCACTTCCAAGCCCTTTGCTGCTCTGTGCCAGAGGGGAGGGACCACTGCCCTCTGCCACGTGGACCCAGCGCTTCCCAGCATCACCAACTGCAGACATTTGTAAATGCCAGGGATTTGTAAAGTGGTGTTATCTAAGCAAACCTGAAAATAGTTACTTTCTTCCAGGCCCAGCTGAGTTTTTTTTCATGGAGACGAAGCAAGGATGTATTGTTTTGCTTCCAGAGATCTTTCTAGTCGACTGAGAAAGCACTGGAAGTGTTTGAGGACAGGTTCGCTCCAGATCCATGGCCAGCGATGTCTCCCTTTGGCTTCACTCAAGGCACCTGCTGGCTTTTCATTTGGCCAGACTGTGATAGTGAAATATCAGTATTTGGATAAAGGGGTAAGGAGGAAACTTTGGGTTTCTGGAAAGGAGCTACTGACTGCTCCTTCGTGCTGCAGTTCACAGGCTCATCACTGTCTCTCTTGGAGCTCTGAGTAGCTGTTTGAACAGGGGGAAATGCAGTGCTGCTCTGCAGGAGCACCTTGTTGAGTATTTAGTTCTGCAGGAACCTTGTCTGCTCTAGCAGCAGGATGTATCCCTGTTGCCTCACCTGTTGCTGGTAGAGCTGCACATCTCAGGGAAATCCTGTCCTGGCATGTGCACCCACTGACCAAGGGGCAGTGAGGCTGCAAGGGCAGCCCAGGGGCTGTGCTCAGCCCTGCCTGCAAGGCCAG
The DNA here is from genome assembly GCF_003945725.1 of Corapipo altera. Classification (NCBI taxonomy): domain Eukaryota; kingdom Metazoa; phylum Chordata; class Aves; order Passeriformes; family Pipridae; genus Corapipo; species Corapipo altera. The sequence continues at coordinate 6,273,022 of NW_020884901.1, read as the reverse complement.
GCTGCCAGGTCTGTGGTGGGAAGGCACCGTGCTGTGCCTTGCAGTGTTTGGCATTGGGATCTCCCTGGAGAGCTGCCAGGACCTCACTCACTCATCTCTGACCAGTGGTTGTCAGTAATAGAGAGTTTTGAAGATTTAACTAATTGACTAAATGTAGCCTTCCCTGTCAGGATGGATTAGGGAAAGCCTTTGCCCCAGGTTTCAGCCCAGGAGGCTGGAGAAGATGAAGTTTACCATGTGCATCTGCGAACAGAGGTTCACCTTCTCCTTCCTTGGGTCAAATGCTGATGGGTTGTGTTGCGATGGGATTAGGCAGGTGACTGCTGTGAAGTGAGATTACCCTGGCAGATCCTACCATGCTGATGACAGGGTTCTGCTGGAAGAGACGAGGATACTGGAAACACTCCCCCAGCCAGCCAGCCCTGCTGGGTTGGACCACTGAGAATCACAGCCCTCACTTCCCTCACTGCTGTACTGAGGGCACCCAACAGCCTCCACCCAGTTTAGGGAAGCCCAGCAGTGGCAAAGGGGCTGGACAGGGCAGGATGGGCTACAGAAGATGGGTCTGGAAGGGCCAGACACATCCCAGTTTCCTTCCTGACAGGATCTGTCTTGGAAGAGAAACCTCTAACCTGGGTCCATCACTGTCATTTCCACGTCCCACTTGCTTCTGATTCCCACTCCTTCTTCCAGGCCTGAGCTATGGACTCCTCCCCATCTGCACATCCTTCCCCTGCTTCACACACAGGTCACCACATCAGCTTGGATAGTAAAGGTGTAATTGCACAAAGTAGTCTGAGTGACTGCCCAAAGAGAAGGGAAACAGTTTGTTTTCCAGGGAGGATGAGCAGTTGGGTAGCAGGGTGCTTTCCTAGAGTGCCAGCATCATAACCATGCTGACACCTTCCTATCCTATGGGCAGGTCTGTGTATTTGCTGGGTATCCCAGTCACCCCACACAACCCCAAGATGCCTCCAAGCCCTGCTTTCCCACCACCCAAACTTACAGGGCTGTCTGACTCGAGCTGTCAGTAGCCCTGCTTTTAAATGACCTTCTGGTTTATGTCATTGTGCTTTGAGGTTTATAGGGACATGGATTAATAAAACTTTTGGTCTTTACTGCTCTCTGATCTAGGAGCCAGCATGAACCACAGCACTTGGGTGTTGGGCTGGTGCGAGCTGCCTGACGTCAGTGCAGCAAAGCCCCAACCTGTGAAACACCCCCTTTGGTTGTGGGGTTCCCATCTGGGGCACAGTCCTTCTCTGTCCATCTGTCCTGGAGACCAGGCTGAGCATTCTTTAGAGTTGTGCCTTACTGGCAATGCAAGACAGGCTCTTGGTTATTTAATCTCAGCTCTGCTCAGCAGTACAGAGCTTTGCCAAGTGCAGTAGAAGTTTTTGCATTATTTTATATTGACAGTGTTTGTCTGCTGTAATAATTTGGCTGAGGTTCCTATACATTTCTGCTGTACAGTGCCTTTCTTTGTGAGTCTCTCTCTTTGCCTGTCATCCTGGAGTTGCTTTTCTAAGGCATTGGCTCCCTAGCCCTGTTATTACTTTTGGCACTGGGTTTGCATCCCGATTAAGCACATTGGCTCCTGTTTTCTCTCTTTCTGTGTTGGCCAGCTCTCAGAATTCCTCTTACCACTACATTCTAACACCACCCTGTGTTTTTATTTATTATTTGTATTGCAGTAGCGCCTAAGAGTCCCAACTGAGCTAATGACCTGATTATGAACATGAAGCCCATTAATAGTCTCTTGATATGCCCTTTTTAACTGTTTTATTTTCTCTCACTGTGGCTCTTTATTCTCTGTCAGTGTGACACACTGGTTTCTGGGGGTCAAATGGTGCGGAGGGTTGTGTGTTCAACTCTCCTGAAATTAGTGTGAGAGCTAAATGGTCTTTAAGGTCCCTTCCAACTCAAACCATTGATTCTATTCACAATCTTCCCCTCTTCCCAGGGCTCCCCTTGCTTAGAACTCTGGAGGAACAAGGACACCCCTTACCCAACAACGCTCGAGCTGTGCCATGAACTGTTCATTTTTAGCTAATCCCACCTACTCATTTGCAGCAGGGTGCATGTCCTGTACACCTCCTGAGCTCCTCGTGCCTTCCACACACTCGCACATCCAGGAGGAGATGCCAGACATGGGACCAGACCTGCTGAAGCAGGCACAGCCAGCTGAACTCCTCCCTACCTGCATATGCATGAGCACCTGCCTGGTCCCTAACAGCAGCCAAATCTTTAAATAGCAAGGAGCTGTAGCTGAAGGCTTGGAGTTCAGCTGCCAGCAAATATACCCTGCTCTTTTTGAGGAATTTGGGGCCCAGGACAATCTGAAAGTATTGTATGTTGGGGGCTTGTGTGCCTCTATATTTTGTAGATCTATTGCCCTGATTGTGATGATGAGATTGTGTGGTATGCCAAGTGTTAAGGGCAGAGGCAGTTGGAAAAGCAAGGTTTCTGGGAATGCAGAGGTTTGCTATCAATAAGGCTGGAACTACAAGTCTCTGCCTTGCAAATCTGTTGTTGTGTAACTGTTGTCTGAAAATAAGGCTGTTCCTGGCCTGCTTTTCTCCTCTGGCTTTGCTTTGTGGCTGGTAGTTGGTTTAATAGGAATAAAAAGTTCTGTGTGCTGGTAACGGTGCGAAATGAAGCAACAAAACACAGAAAGAATCTTTTGAGTCCTGGGCTCTGAACTGCTGTGCTCAACACAAGCAGGTACAGGTTGGCTTAGCCAGGACTGATCTCATGGACTGTCCTGGTGGCCAAGACTAGAGTGACAGCTGGATTTTCCAGTGAGACATAGCTTCTGTGTTCTTATTTTTGCCTCCCTTTTACCTTTTTCCAGGGTGCCAGAGGGCCTGATGGACCAGTGGGCGAGCCGGGGTCACGAGGTGTCAAAGTGAGTGCCAAGGCTGCTCTGAGCTGTGCTGTGAAATGCTCTGGGCAGGATCGAGGTCTCATCCTCCTCCTCCAGGGCATGTTCAATTGCTCCATGAGGAGCAACCAGCAAGGATGAGCCTGTCTTGCCACTAGAGTAAAATCTATCCAATGTTGGCATCAGGACCCTTACCCACACTCCCTGCTGGGTGGGGTGTTCCTTGGGGCAGGATGGTGGGCATTTGTCCTCTCAAAAGCTGCAGGGAACTGGAGGGGATATTTACTGGAAAATGTGCAGGAGCAGATGGGCTGGGGCAGAAGAGCATCACCAACAGTTTGTGCTCCTGCTGACGTGACTTTGTCTTTTTGCTTTCCAGGGCCGACCAGGGGAGCCAGGCAGGCCGGGGCCAGATGGGCTGCAGGTATGTCCTCTGTGAGAGCCAGAGCCTGCCAAGCCTGGCACGGTGTCAGTCCTCTCTGTGGGGCACCCACATGTTCCCAGTGCCCAGGGAACAGCAGCTTCTCCTGGCCAGAGTGCCGCGGGTGTGTCGGCACATTCCCAGCTCCTGATTGCTGTAACTGTGTGTTCACAGGGCAAGATGGGGGAGACTGGGGAGGCTGGAGCACGCGGCTTCCCAGTAAGTGTCCGTCCCTTGTGCTTCCTTCCGTAACCTCAGGTTCACTCAAGTCTGTAAGTTTTGGGTCCCGGTTCAGGAGGGAGAATTTGGACAGTGTCTCACACTTAAAAGGGCACCTCCCCCCTTCCTTTTACTGGAGCATTTATGAGATGCACGTTACTGCTGAAAGCCATGAACGATTCTATGGGGTTGGAGCTGACCCTGGTGTTTTTAATTTTTCCAGGGTATCCAAGGACCTTCCGGACCTCCAGGAGCAAAAGGGGCTCCAGGCGACCCGGCAAGTGTCTTATCACTCTCTCTTCCTCTTTCTTTCCTAGAGCACACACAGACACTTCATTTCTTTCTCTGTCTGTCTCCTCCCCACCACTTATCCCATTCCCAGCCTCTCTGTCCTTGCCAACTCCATCGTGGTCAGAGATGTGAAGGACTTGGCTAGAGTCCTAGGAGCCGTAAGGAAAGACAAGGTCAGACCCCTGAAAAGCAAAAGGGGGCCATGGATCAGCCAGGGAGAGCGTAGGATACAGGCTGGGGTGAATTTTTGAAGGGAAAAAAGAAGGGCAAGATTGGGGCTGGGGCAGGGCCAGATGTAACAGGAGGAGTTGGAGTGGGCTGGTAGGTTGAATGGAAGGGGGACCAGGAGGGAGGCTGATGGTGTCAGAACTGAGCCTACAGCTTGGGAGGAGGCACTGGGGGGTGGCAGGGGAAGACACAGACCTCAAGTAGGGCCAACAGGACCACCAAAGCAAGAAGAGGGATCTCTTCCTACTCTCTGTGTCTGTGGGGACCATCTTGGACTGTGAAGGGAGTGGGTAAACCAGGCACTTCCAAGTTGCCAACTGCAGTTATTTTGGATGGGAGCCAGAAAGATGAAAGGTCTTCTGAGCTCTTTGCCTGCTAAGGTGCCTCAGCACACCCATTGCTTGCCTCTCCATCTCACTGGCCAGCTCTTGCACAGTGCATAACTCCTCTGACGTGTGGGGGGGAGCTGGTGTTTTATCTTACAGACCACGGAAGTGATGGCCCTTCAGAAATGAAGACATGTATGAAAGGAGTCTTGTGTGTCTGTTTTTCAGGGTCCACAAGGACCACAGGGGCCACCTGGGCCTTTGGGAGAAATTGGGCATAAGGTAGGTGTGATCTTTGCTCCCGTTTGTTTTCCCCTTGCATCAAGAGTGGCAGGACTGAGGGAGGAGTAAATGTGCAGGGGCACATCCTTCCGCACCTGGAGGTGTGGAACTATCAGGAAGGATTTTCCTAATGTCTGAAAGTCAGCTTCCAAAGAAAACAGTGGAAATCAGAAATTCGAGCATCACTTTAATTGCAGGCCACAGACACCCAGCTGGAGGACATGCAGACCCATCTTCACACCAAGGGAAACCTTTTAAGGGTGACCGCACCACGGACCAACTTATAGCACCAGGGTGCAGAGTCAGGGACCCAGCAGAATAACAATTCAAACTGAGCACTGGCCTTTCCCCACTCCCTGGTGCTGCTGTTGACATGACAAAGGTTTGCCAGCCTGCCCAGATTGCCATGGCAGCCCCAGCACAGCTCAGAGACGCCTTTGCTGCTGACGGTGTTGTTGGGCTGTCGTTGCCATGAAGCAGTGGCACAAACACACCACAACCGAGCAGCAGCTGCCAAACAGTGCCCTGATGGAGTGCAGGGAGATGCCTCCATGATTTCCCCCTACCTCCTCAGCAGTTTTGGCTCCATTTCACTCCCATTGAGCATTACACTCTTGGCTCTTTATACCAGGTGTGCCAATTCCCCTTTGGTAGCTTCTCTCCATAGGTCCTGAGCTGTAACACAGACACGATGTTTCACTCAGTCGTGAAAACAGCAGCAAAGGTGGCCTTTAATGCAGTCTGTGCAAAGGGTGTGAGTCATGAAAGTTTCCATTCTCATGGCTGCTAGACTGGATGGAGCGAGCTCTCAGCGTGGTAAACCACACTGGGGAGCTGGAAAGCTGCTACCCAGCCACTCTGGATGTTGCCAACCAAGAAAGTACAGAGCTTCATTCAAATCCGTGACTCTTCCAGGAGCCTTTCTCTGCACTGGCACCTCTGGAGAAACCAAAGCAGGATTTTTGCTTTCATTGGAGCTTGAATTTTCTCATTGCGTGACTTGACCATTTGTTCACAAACCCAATATACACCCTGCTCCCTCCTCTGCTTGAATCCATTTCAGTAAGCCAGGAACTGGCTTTATTCCCTGGGCAGCTCCCTTGACTATGTGCTCCTTTTTCCTTTATTCCCAACTGTAAAGAGAAGGGAGATTGTTGTCCGGAATGCAAATATCATAAGTAAATAAACCACTCAAATCCTTTAAAGAGAAGCTTTACTGTCCCATCTTTGGGCTTGTTTTGCTCATTCCCCACGCTTCCCAGAGGTAAGAGAAAAATGTACAAGGATTAAAGCTCCCAGTAGGTCTCAGTACTAAACATAGCAAACGACCATGACCCGGCTGTGACGGGGCTGCACATGGCACTGGACACTGAGGGAGTACAGTTTGCAAGGTCATTCTCCCATCTTCCTATCTTGCTTCCCATCATTTCCCAGGTCAGGCACTCATTTTTGGCTCTCTGAGGGATGCCAAGCCCCTCTCAGAGGAACGAGACACTTTCCCTCTGCTACTCCAGCCTGATTTCTGGTCTGATCTCAGCCATTGGTATTCAATGTTTTCTGGCCCAGTACAGCCAGAGACAGTGAGTGAGGGTTGTCAGGGCTAACCTGGCCAAAATTTGTGCTGAAGGATTCAGTGTAACCTTGCTGCTCTTGGCTCCCTTTAGCTGCCAGCACCATCATGCCCCTGGCTCTCTGGGAATAGGGGCCAAAGGCTCAGCCTGAAGCTGTGGAGTCTGGGGCAGATAAACCCTCAACAGAACAAGACACGTAGTGCAGAAAATTTGCTCACACCAGTGCTGATGGAGAAGTGGGGCTGCTGGGAATCGGGGAGCAAGAGCACAGCCAAGCATTTTTGTTACCCACTGTTAACAGCCAGTCTGGACCCTGGTAAAGGGCTTTCAAGTCTGATTCTGGACCTTTCCCAGCTAGTTCCAGTGTGGTTACCTACCTTAGAAAGCAGAGGGGCTGGAAGGGGGTAGGGAAAGGTGCTTGGCAGAGGAGGCTGGAGAGAGGGGAAGGTGTGAGAGTTGATCAGAGCCCTCCCAGAAAGCAGGCACGAGGGGTCCTGAGCCTCTTTGATGCTGCGAACCCCGAGCCAGCTCCAGGGAGGTAATTGCATTGCAACCAGGGCTCGGCTGTCCCAGGAGGGCTCTGCTAAAGGAATTATGTCTTTGATCTTGCTTTCTACTGAGTTACAATGGCTTTTTCATTGTCTTGGATTTATTTTTTTCCCAGGGACCGCCTGGCTCAATGGGACAACCTGGCCTTGCAGGTGAACCTGGCATGAAGGTAAGAAAAACCCTTTACTGCAATTCCTCTGTCAGACTGGGGAGATAATAGCAACTTGTGTTCCTGCAGGACTGAGTGACATTGCAGGTTTGCCCTCCAGCAGCTAAAGCAGAAAGTGCTTTCAACAAAAGATAAAGTTTAAAATATAAAATCCAGTTAACTTTAGCCTTTGGTTGTGAATTCCTGAGCCCCAGCCATCAGTGCTGGGGAGAACTACCATCCCAGGGATCTTGTGCCTCAAGAACTGTGAAGGGCCTTGGAAATGAAGCTCAGCTCTCTGCAGATCCAAAATCTGAATGGTGAAGGGAATCCTCAAGACCCAGAGATCCAGGCAGCTTCTGATTTGAAACCAGAAGTGTCTTAGGAATGTCCCAAACTTAAAAATACCTTCAGTTTCCAAGCCTCAACTCTGTGGGGACTGAGCTCCTCTGATGGTTGCAGGGAAAGGGTGCCCTGCTCCAGACTATGAATTCTCCTTCTTGTCCTCATGGAAAGGCCTATAAAAGCCATCTCTTTGTTTGAATAAGATCCCTGTGCTGAGCAGCTCAGAGGAGTTTTTATTTCATTCTAACTCCCTTGGTTTGAAGGTTCATTCCTGCAAGCAGAGCTTTTGAACAGACTCTATGTGGGGATTAAATGCAGTTTCCTCCATGCTGCTCTTCACTCTCACCCCCAGCCCCATCCTTTGCCATGTTTTCCTTGGCAAATCTTCTGACACTTCACTGGAGCTACTGTGCCTTTGGCATCCTGATACCGTTCGAGTGTTTTCAGCTCCTGTGCTCCTGGCTGCCCTCCTGGGGAGCAGGACACAATGGTTTGCACAGACACCCCTTTATCCACTGTCAGTGCAACAGGTCCTTGCGGGAAGTCGGGGAGGGAGAGTCCTGTCCTGCTCCTTCTGGAGCTTCCAAGCTGGAAGGAGCTGAACCAAGGCTGGTCTGGGCAGTCATTGCTTGCAGACCAGTTTTCTGGTTCTCTCCTTTTGGTGCCATCAAAGATTCAGGTTTTCCTCCAGGAGCTGGGGCTCAAAGAGCTGTTGGGTCTCTTCTCCCTCGCTCTGGTCGTGTCTGCCACCAAACCACACTGCACCCAGCATTGCTGCTTGTCTGGGAAGGACCATGCCCAGGGAATACCTGCAGGCAGCACAGACCACTCCTTGACCCCTGTCCTTTCAAGCTTTATTGCAACAGAGCCTGTCAGAGGTGTCCTTGTGTGCTCTCCCTATGCTGGGCCTTTGGACCCCCTTGAAAACTGAAGGTGTTTGTGTGGGAGAAGGAAAGAAAAAGTCAAAATGAGGATTGCAATGGGACGTGCTTCATGTTCACTCACCATCAGCAAACAGCTTGTCTCCATACCTGAGTTTCCTTCTTTTTAGGGCGATCCTGGCCAGCTGGGAGTCCCTGGAGAGCAAGGTCTCATTGGCCAAAGGGTGAGTATGGCCACCTTTCCGTGGGGCTTCTGTGCCTTGACAGTTCCCCAGAGGATCTGTCCCTACTCAAACACAGCTGGGCAGGCAGACCCTGCCCTGGGCATCCCGTAACCCTCATGGCCATGTTCCTTCTCTGGGAGGTGGAAGCCCCTTCCCCACAGAGTCTGTCAGCCTGAGATCACCAGCCTTCGTGAGCCTCTGGGGTGCCATGGTGACACTGTGACACCCTCTCGTGTGAAAGGGGCAGTGTGGGAACAGATGTGGGAACAGACCCCTCCTGTTTGCCAGGGGCTGTGTCCACACGGGGCAGGGGATGCTGGAGCAGAAGGAGGCATTAACAGGGAAACACTGGCTACACTGTGCACGTGTGGGAGGGAGCTGGGGTGGGATGAATGCATGGATTGAGGCTTCCAGGGTCTGTGTCCCTTCTCAGGACTGAGGTCGGTTGTTGGAGCAGGATGGGGAAGCCCCAAGTTACATGAATACAGACTGAGCCCCTTTTCACACAGGGAAGGAGGTCTTCCCACAGGCCAGCAGCAGGTCCATGGAGGAGAAACTATGGCTCAGAATAAAGCAAGAGGCTGAATTCTTGCTCTTGCTCCGGAGGAAGCTTGTTCAGCATTAGGGTATGGGATAGGACACATGTCAAAGTGCAGGGTTGGGCTCCCATTGCTGCAGCCCCACTGCTGCCATGAGTCAGCTGCAGAAAGCAGAGGGAAAAGCATGTTTAGCCACAGCCTCATGGTACTTCCTTCTGTCTGCAGGGAGAATCCGGGCTGGAAGGGGACAGCGGGCTGCCTGGGCCAGATGGGATCAAGGTAAACCTCAGTCTCGTGGAGTGTCAGCTCTCACACACATCTCTGTGCACTCAAGTCCCTGTGATCCCTAGGGCCAGCATGAAGCCAAGGGGGTTACTGGGTCCTCTGTGCAATCAGCCTCTGCCCTGCTCTCTCCAAGGACTTTTTTTCTGCAAGCACACATAACAAACTCCTCCTGTTTCACTCCTCTACCCACGTTTTTGGCATCTGATCAGATCTCCAAAAAGGTCAAGTTCTTCAAAATCTGGTTTCCAACAATTTGTCTGTTTTATTTGAGTCTTTACAGAACAAATTTCCAACTAATCAGGAATTCCTGGGCCTGGCAAGGGGAATCGAGAATTGCCCATCACTCTCCCATGCACCACTGACCAGAACAACGTTAGCAAGTAAAGAAACCAGATCCCTCTCCCCTTGGCAGAGCCCCAGGTGCTCACTCAGGGCTCATTCTGTATCTAACTGCTGTGAGTTTGCTACCTTGCCTTTGGAACAGGACTCTGATTCCTGTCCCTGCACAGCCAGCCTTTCCAAACAGGCCAACAATTTTGTTCCATGGAAAGAAAGAGCAGCCGATCCCACAACAATGCAGTTTATTTCTTCATTCTAGTTAAGCTATTTGCCATGTGTCTCTATTTCTGCTTATCTCTGAATGTTGGACCAAAAAAACTCTTCCTTAAGGACAGTTAAGGCTTCTGTATTCTCTGACTGTCCCCAGGAGCTCTTGAACCAAATCAGTTCTTTCCAACCCAAATGTGTCTCTGGACAGTTAACCAGATGTGTCTCTGCTCTTTAACCAGACAAGATGTTGCTGAGCTCTCACCATGCAGATGCAAGAGGAAAATGACTCAGTAAAGGCTGGTTGGCTCCAAAAGTGCAGGTGCTGATCCCAGTATAGAACTGGAGTGGTAGTACTGAATAATGCGAAATACTGACAATATTTTATTTGTCTTGATAGAAGAAAAACAGCTCCAAACTTACTACTTCTTGCACTTCTGTGATTGTATTTCTGGTCTGCATTCCAGTTGGTTGTCATTGATCCATACTGAAGTTTCATTATCTGCCAGGTTTTTTCCTAAATTTCCAAGACTGGTTTCACCAGGGAAGGTTTAAGCTAGGCATTAGGAAAAATTTCTTCACAGAAAGGGTAGTCAGGCATTGGAATAAGCTGCCCTGCCACAGAAAGTGGTGGAGTCACTATCCCTGGAAGTGGCAGCTGAGAACATGGTTTAGTGGTGGGCTTGACAGTGCTGAGTTAATGGTTGGACACACTGATCTTGAAGGTCCTTTCCAACCCAAATGATTCTATGATTCTGTAACTATAAGAACAGTGATTTGACAGGGCACCTACTGTTCAGACCATAAATCCTTCACAGGGCACGGTGACACTGTTTTCCAGAGTGTTTGTCTGAGCCCTGGACTGATTCCTATTTGGCAGTGAGAGCCAAGCAGCCACTCCAGACAAACCCATCCTATTAAAAGTCTTCCAGCATCCCAAGCTCAGGGCTTCTGGGTGAGGCGAGGCAGGCTTTCAGATCTTGTCTGCCTGCCTCATTCACGTGGGAGGTTCAGGCCTTATTGCAGGAGAAGCAAAGAGGTTCAGGTTACCCTGTGTAATGGGGGGAGTTCCTTCTCCTCTAGCCGAGAGATTTTAAAGAAAAGAAACCTGGTTTTGCTCCTTTTTTAAATGTCAAGTGTATTATGACTCATCCTCATTCATCCTTTTGCTTTGCAGGCTCTTTTCCTCTCAGACTCCTGAAATATTAATTATGTGGTGGGTTTTTCCTTGCAAGAGGCAATGCACAGAGACCCATGTGTTGTGTGGGCATGAAAACCTCCCACTCTCCTCTCTTCCACAGGGGGACAAAGGAGAGCAAGGCCTGGAAGGAGAGAAAGGAGAAAAAGGCAACGAAGGACTGAAGGGAAAAGAAGGACCTCCTGGATATCCTGGAATCACAGGTGTCCGAGTGAGTCTGCGAATCCAGCCTGTGGGCGATCCATGGGTTCCCTATGGTGATGAGTGTGTGAACCAGGACACTGCTTAGGGCAGGAGGCCGTCTGAGATGTCACTTGTTGCAAATGCTGTCGTAAAGTATGTCATTTTTGTGAAAAACTGCATCTGGGGGCTGGTTTGGTCTTCCAGTCAGGACATACTTGAGATGTGGATCGCTCCTCTGGTCTGCCACAGGCTTTGGGACAGTGCCTCCCTCCCACACATGTAAGATGGATCTGGCAGGATGTTAAAGAGGGAGGTACAGAGGGCTGTGAGAGGCTGAGTTTCCCCTGGCTTGCACAGCTGACCTGGGCCTGGAGCCTGGAAATGACCAACCTTGTGCCTTCTCTGATGATTACTTGCTTGCTTCTGGTCTTCCTTTTAATATTTTATATTTAATTTTATATTATCTATATATTTTATATATAATTCTATATTTAAGGCTCTCCCTTAAATATAGAAAACGAGGAGGTGAAATTAGCAGGAAATTATTCCTAAACCTTCAGTGACTATCAGGGGCATGTGTGGTTTGCTTGGATGTCTGATCCCAGTGCCGTAGAAAGGAAAAGTGTGACTCTGGCCCTGACACAAGAGGGAGCCAGGCAGGGTCTGGCTGGGGCTCATTCAGTGGTGCCAGGTGAAGGATTGCCCAGTGCCCCAGTGGGCTGCTCTAAAAGTCAGGCCCTTCTGGTTGAAATGTGGGGTTTATCAGCTTAATGGCATGGTTTATTCATTGTCATTGTTGTCGTGGATGTAAGTTTTCAGAAGCATGGGGCTTGTCCTGCAAAGGGATGGCCCAGCTGTGAGTGGGATGCAGCCACCCTGACCAGAGGCCATGCCTGCCTGCAGCACAAGTCTCATCCCTTGTGCAGCTGCAGAACATCCCAGCTCCCACCCCACACATCCGTGGGAAAGAAATGAGTAGCCCATGTTTGGTGGCAGCTCTGAAATCCCAGCCTGGGATGAGAGGGAGGCAGCAGAGCAGACAGGTACCGCCAAGCGCTGGGTGGATGCTCAGTGGTGAAGCATGTTGATTTTCCTTTTGGTGACGTTGTGGCTGGCTAAAAAGAGAGCAGGGAGAAGGGTGTGAGGGGATGGAAGCAGAAAAGGAGATGGATTTATGTTATTTTTGGGCTGAGGTTGGGATTTGAACACTGACTCAACTAGAAAGTGGAAACTGGCTTAAAGCTGCGATGCAGCACCATAAATGTGCAGAATAAGCCTGTAGTCCTGTCCCAAATAAGGCCAGCCTTGGCCACAGCCCCCTGTACCCACAGGGAGCCCTTTCAGGATTGGGATCATACCATGGGGTGGTCCCCACTACCTCAGCTCCCTCCCAGCTGCAGGCTGGCACAGCTGAACAGTCGCCCTTCATGTGCTGTACTTCTGGCTGGTTCACATGTTTATGTTGTGCATGTTTTAAGAACCAATAAAAATATTAAAATCATGCAAATGCCATATTAAGTTATAAAATATAAAATATAGATTCTCTCAGACTCAATCCCTGCTGTTTGCCAGCATGTCCCTGGGAACATGATGCTGTTTTCTGTTTTATTTAAAAAAAAAATTGAGTCAATGAGCCAAGATTCCTGCTCATAATCACTCCCTTTTGTTTTTTTTACTGCAGAGTGCTATATTTCCATCTACTATTTTAATATGCTTCTTTGTATATCCTTATGCCTAAACTCAAGCAGCCTTTCAGACCTGCACAGGCTCCAGATAGTGCCGCCTCCCCTGCCAAACTCTGTTACCTAATACACAGGCTGGTGTTCCTGTGCCTCACTCTGAGGTCATTCAAATCTGGAATTCCTCTGACAGAAGTACAAATAATTTTTCCCTTCCTATTTTTTTCTTTTTGAGACTTCCATTCTACCTTCCCATGGAGAGTACAAATACTGGCGGGATCTCCCTTAGATAAGGTTTGCAGAGATGCAAACAACTACAGATAACTTCAACCCCATCCTTTTCAGCTGAGGGATGGCAGCTGGAATATCCAGCCAAGCCATGCTCTGGAAGACATGCAACAAAAGCCACCACAAACTGCACAGTGCAAGGGAGGCTTTAAGGCTGCTGAACAAAGAAAGCAAAAAAATCTTGTCGTGGAAAAGTCGTGAAGGTGTTCACCCAAGGGCAAATGTCAAGGTGACAAACTCCCATGCAGGATTTGTACAGTGGCTCAGAAATTGCTTGGGGAAGGGTGTTGGAGGTGCTTGGACTGTGGGGAGGAGGCATGTTGGGTTTGGGTGTGCTGCAGATACTGTGTGATTACACATCACACATGTTGCATATGGTTTTAATACTTGCGATGTGATAGTGTTGTGCTGTCCAATACTCAGTTCAAATGGTTCAAAGGTTCTTCATCTTTAGCTATTACATCTTCATTTGGTCTCTCCTGGCATGACACCCAGGAGTCCTTACATCTGTGCTTCACCACATTCCTGCCTGGATCCACTGACGCTTTCCTGGACTAGAGATGTTGCCTCTGCTCCAGTATTGGGATAGCCTGCTCAGCTACAAAGGGGACAGGGGAGATGTCGATGCTTCTGTGCTGTTCCTTCTGTGTGTGTGACACACACACCAGGATCTGTGCAATCACATGTGACAACAAACTGACCTCCATCTGGGAGTTTTAGCTCATCTTCAGCTTCTGGAAGAGATTCATGTTAACTTGAGGATGCTGATGCCCGTCTGCAGTCATGGACACAGAGACAAGCTTTTGCTATGCCTTGGCTTGGCCCTGTTGTGCTGGAGGGAACCCACAGAGACGTGCCCTGCATGGGCAGCAACAGCCTCTGGAAAAACCCTTTTCACCACAAGTCCCTGCAGTAACACCACGTCTTGAAGATTTGTCCTTAACGCCAAGGACATGTTTAGTCTTAATCTGTATTTTGCTTATGTCTACAGGAATGTGGCACTTCACTCTCAAGTGTCCTCCTGACAGATGTAGGAAATGAGGCGCCTGATGGCTCTGAAATGATGTGACTTCACTGCTGGTACATTTTCAGCCCATTTTGTATATTCTGGCCTGGGACAGAGTCTCAGTGCAGTCACAGAACAGGTAGGAGCTGGGGAACTTGGCGGGACACGTACCAGCTCACATGCCATGTGGCAGCGGGCCAGCACAACTGAGGGAAGGAGATTGGTTCCTGGGCCTGCACAATCCTGGAGCTCCCTGGATCTGGCAGAGGAAGGGATGTAATGGAGCACCCTCGAAAACTGGAGAAAGCTCAGAGGGTCTGTTCAGCCTTTCTGGGTCATGCAGAAGAGAGACATTCACCCAGCAATCAATGGGATCAGCAGGGACACATCTGGCTTTGCTGGGCAAGGCTTCATTTTCCAGAAAGCCATCCCAATGCTGATACAACGCCTGAGCACAACCAAACTTCCCTCTGCATTCAGGAAACGTTTTTCAGGGATCGTTAGCTTTAATTTCGCTCAGCCATTTCCAATATTAACATATCTGAAAACTGGTTTCCACTGTGGTTTTGAATCTCAAACAAAAAGCATCAGGGAGGCCCCATCCGAGTCTTCAGGGGCAGTTTGTACGTGTTTCAAAGCCAGTGGATTTCAGCAAACAAACCTGGCAGCTGAGATGGTCCATGAGTCTCACAGCTGTGGCCGGCAGGGCTTGAGGCAGCTGGAGCTGAGATAAGTGAGTATCCTCTATCTTTTGGTCACTTTGTCCAAGTTCACGCTGCTCCGTTCAGCTCCAGTTCCTGCTCAGTGGAGGAATGGGCCAGTTGCCCCCTGGTCATAAGAGAGAGATCAGAGCAGAAATGCAAGATCCAGTTGAAATTTCCAAACTCACATCAGAGATGTGCACCTTTCCTGAGCTGCTGACTCACATTACCTCCTCCCAGTGGCTTCTATCTTCTTCTAATCCTAACTTGTTGCCTTCTCTTGCCCTTGACTCTCTTCTGAACGTGGCTCTTTGTCCTCTGGTGGCTCCTTGGAGCATCAAAGAGCTGAAAATCCCTTCCCCTTGTAGAGAAGGGATTGTAGAGCACCAGGGGCTGTTTGGGTATCTGCATTCAGAGAGACTGGCTGGAGACAAACCTCAGGGTCCACAGTGCAGGGAGCAGGAGTCGTGCCCTGGAGATCCAGGTTTTCTCTGTGGGCAAGGCAAGACAAGGATATGCCTCCTCAGTATGTGGAGAGACTGAAAGGTACAACAGCCTGTTGAACCCTGGCAAGGCACCCATCAGCAATGCAAATGTCACAGTGTGGTTGGCCAAAATAAAAAGATGATTTATCTGCTGACCTGTAAGGCTGTGAGTGGATGGTCCACAGAACCTGAGAACATTGCTAAAGAGGACCATGCATTCACAAAGGATCTGGCTGCCCATCAGTGCTGCTCATGGCAACAGAGGATGGTAAGAGCCAGAGGTCGAAGTCACTGGTGTGGAACCAGCAACCTGCTCACAGGCAAGTGGGCCCTGAGAACGACCTCTCTGCCCAAAAAGTGCTCCCCCCCCCACTGCTTCTCCTCTCCACCGATGGAAAATTCGGCATTTCAGCCCTTCCCTGGGAGGACAAGGGATCCAGCAGTGGCTGAGGAAGGCCCAAGCCATTTGGCAGCAGGGAGGTGGTGGGTTTCCAGCTGTGCTCTGTGGCTCTGCACTGTGGTTTTCATAATGTGCTGGTTGTCATACATGGCAGACATCTGATAGCAAGGGTTTTACAGTTCCAGGAAAGCAATTGGAGAGCCTGGAAGTACTGAAATGCAACATGCTCCGAAACAAGAAAATCCCTCATTGTTCAGCAAAACTGGGAGTCGAGTTCTTTCCACTTCCTTTCTAACCTGAAATCCTATCTGCAGTGTCATTCAAGCCACGTCAGGACTCGGAAAGCTTTGAGCCAGACGCTCCAATGGTCTAAATTGCCATAAACAATTACATCAGAGAAGGTCTGGCTGCATGTGCCGGCCCTGCTGTGTGGTGCAGATGTGCACCATCAGCCCAAAAGAGCTCAAAGGGCCGTAAATCCTCTTGCTCTGGTGCAACAAGATCCAAAGTCCTTTCGTTTGCTCTTCAGGAGGGTAGAGTGACAGAGCTGGGCTGGGGTGGAGATCTGAGAAGGCTTTTTGAGGGAACTTGCAGTGCTTTGAAAAGGATTAAGCCACTCTCCAGCCCAGTACAGAGCACGGAGTGAACTCTTGGCTCCAACACTGTGGTCGCAGACCCATCACTCCCTGCACACAGCACTGGATGGTGCCCCAAGGATCCTTCCCGTCGTGTTCTCATCTCTGCCTCATCTACAAACTATAATCCTGAAGTGGAAGGAGGACTTGCTGGCCAGGATGGACCTTTTTCTCTGAGCTAGCAGAGCTGCTCCAGCAATGGCACACTGTGGTCCCGGCTGAGATGAGGCTGGCGTTTGGGCAGAGCAGGAGCCCCTTCTCACCCGACACATTGCTCTAGTACAAAGTTGTCCAAACATCACTTACAGCAGAATTTGTCCCAGAGTGGTTTTTGCTCTTTGTTCTTTTCTGTTTCCTGCCACTGAAAACATGATTCAAAGGTTTTCTGCAACAAAGCTCCTCGCTCTGCTGTCGCTGAATCCAGCCATTCACTCTGCACAGATGAGCTCAGCGACAGCTGGCAGCACCACATCAGTTCCATGGCATTCAGCTCCCTGAAAACACTGAGGCTGCTGAAGGACAATCCTGGAGTCACTGCTGGTTTTAATCTCTGCTCTCCACGCAGGAATTCATACTCTTTTTTCTTTTTTTTTTTTTTTTTTGATAATGTGCTGAGCTGTTGTTTCCTGGAAAAGCTGTTTTTCGTGCCCTGGACCATGGGCTGTCTGTGGAGCTCTTACTTAAAAGAAGTTTCTTGAACTCCCTCAGCTGCAGGGTGTGGGGGGTCACCCACTGACTGAGCAGGGGAAGGAATGGAGAACACTGGACTCGGTGTGGGCTGTGACAGCCCTGCAGGGTGTCAGTGGTAACTGAGCTCTTCACGCCCTTAATCTTAGGAAACGAGTAGTGTTACTCCTAATCTTGCCCTTGATTAACGTGTTAGGAGTAGGTGCACAAGGTAGTAAAGTGACTTGTCCAGGGTCATGCAGGAGGTCAGTTGGTGGTCGAGGGGGACCAGGAGAGGACACAACAGGCCATACTTGTCCTGCCCTACAGCCTGTCCTTTCCAGGAACTGCTACATCAGCAAGGTCAGATCCTCTACTGGAGCCATTTCCAGGGCTGAAGGTGCTTGCACTTGGCCATGGTGTGTCCTTGTGTCACAGCCTTGGGGTATCATTGCTTGTGCCCATCAATATCCAGCAAAGCCATAGGCAGGTATTTGTCTTGCATCCAAAACCAAAGGTGAATCAAGGTTCTCAGGAATGCAGTCAAATGTGCTTTGAAGAGGATGAGGCCAAGGGTCAGGGTGATGCCTCTCTGTGGAGCTGCAGTCCCAGGTCTCTCTCCTTCCCCTTTTAGAAGCAACATGGTCATCCCTGGGCACCTCTGCCCATATCTGCAATCAGCTTCTCCCCATGCTTCGATAACCAGTGCATTGCAGGTGGCCTCAGGCTCAGCCTTTTCTGGGAGTCTAAACATCCCATTTTATGGAGAGGTGCATGCTGGATTTTGTTGTTTGGGAGATTTTATTGTGGGGGATTTTTTTCCCCCTTTTCAGCTATTCTGCTCTCTGTGACTCAGTCCATCAAATCCACTGAAGCCTTTGGGGTGGACGTGAGTTTCCTGTGAGCCCTGTGAACCCTACAGGGAATCACAGAGCTCTCCCAATCCCCAGGGAACCTCTGCTTGCAGCAACCCAGGCTGCTCTCCAGCAGCTGAGGGGCCGTTTCGCCCTCACAGCGAAGCTCTGCTGCTGGGGAAGGCAGGCTGATCCCAGCTGGTCTTCGTTTAGAGTTAATAGGAGTCAAAATGAGCCAGAATTTGAAATAAATCCCATAGACTTGGCATCATTTCTTTCCTGACTCAGACTAAGGAGACGCACTTTTTGGGCAGTTACTCCAAGATTCCCCTCCTTATTGCAAGACAGGATTTCATTCCCCTCCTCTTCCACAACCCCAGGGCATCTGTGTCCTTCAAAAGGAAGATATTAACCCTTAGTGTTTGGGAGAGTGTAAATCAGCATTGTGCTGCCCAGGTGCTCTCTCTATTCCTTTCTTCCCCATTGTCAGCTTCCAACACTGGCTAATTTTTTTGAGTATTTTGGTGTCATGTGTGAAAGCTTCACAGCTCGGTGGGGATGAGGCCTTACACTTTTCCTGCACTTCCCACTCATCCATCAAGTCTTTTAGTGGCACTTTTGTCTCTTATGCTTCTTTAGAGATGAGGAAACACAGGCAAAGAGAGGAGGAAGAAAAGGGATTTTCCCAGAAACAATAAATTAGTGGCAATTCAGGGCTATCAGACCAAACTAGACCAGCTCAGAGCACTGCTCTGTACATGATTCTCTTTGCTGCCTTACACTGTGACTGCTTAGGAAAACCAGGTTAAACAGACCTCCTCCTCCTCCACAAAACCAAAAGCAGCAAATTTCAAAGCAACAGCTGCATGCAGATAAGAATTTGCACTAAAGCAGAGAGTTTGGGATACAAGATTTTGGGGTTGGATTCCCATTTAAAGTCGAAGAGCTCAGCTGAAAGGAAAGTCAAAGTGACTCTGGCTGTAGTCTTTTCCAGCCCAGACCTTTTTATAGGGTTTCCCCAATTTGCTGTTCCTTTGAATGCAGCCAGCCAGCTCTACCTGCACTCCCCGCTCGAGTTTCCACAAGCAGGCCAAGAGCCCATTACTTCCCAGTGATCCCAGTGAAAACCTCTGAACCTCACAGTACAATCAGGTCTTTCTTCTCGAGAACAGTTGAGTCTTTCTTCTTTCCCCATACTCATTCAGGAGCTGCTGCCCTGTCTCCTCCCCTTCCAAACTACTGCTAGGCAGAGTGATTATGAAATGTGTTTCTTATAAATCCAAAACATTTATGTCTTCAAATGCCCGGCCCCAATAATCCCACTAATTTCCTGAGTGCTTGTGAACTGTCTTCCATGGGGGGAGGCTTCTCTCGATCAAAGTTTATTAAGTGGAGGTTCTCATATGGAGACGTTGCCGAGCGGTAGGAAATTATATGGGGCTTTTTCATTTCCCTTTAAATGAGCTCATTGGCTGGGCCTGGACAATATGGGCATGGTCATCCTATGGTTCATGCTTCCTACCTTTGTTCCTGCTTTAGTTTTCCTGCCCTTTCTACATCCACTGTCTCAAACTAGCACTTTTTTTTCCCCTGTCACAATAACCACTTTTTTTTCTTTACTCATTAGCTGTGTTCTGGTTCTTCTGTTTCTTCCTGCCTCATTTTTGGTTGGGAGGAGTGCCCTCAGACCTTCATTCAGTGGCACCCAAAAAAAAATACGCTCCTGCTCCACAGCAATCCTGAGCCTGTCTGAGACAGGCTTTGGGAAGTTCTCCCATCAGTTCTGTTCCCTTGAGAGCTTCCCTCATGTGCTGTACTGTAAGGCTGCAAGGAAAGCAGGAACACATCCACCCTCTGGAATGCCAAGAGCCACAGTTCCCCTGAGCCAAACCAGGATGGTGAGTCACATCTCTTCCCCGGACCCAGTGCCTGTAGGCAGAGCATCACTGGGTGTGGGGGAGTTTGGGTCAGGATTTTTCCCTGTTTGTTGTTTGGCTCCATTCGGGCCATATCTCTCTGCAGTTCATTCAACTTCCTTATTTTGTTTTTCTGGATGCTGTTGTCAGAACACAGATTTCAACTGTTGATGTCTTGAGAATTTAAAGCTGAGCTGCTCATCTCTTTGCTCCCAGTAAATGTTACTGCTGTGCTGTGCAAGAGACCTGACTTTGCTGTCAAGGCCATAAGCAGCTGAAAACCTCTTTTTTTTCTTTCAAAATGAACTAATTTGCATTAAAAAATAAACCACCCAGCTTTCCCTTAGGGGAATATGTAAGGCCATACTAAAAAACCCTTATAAATCTGAGTCCTTAGTGAAGATGGCAATGAAATTCCAAATGTGCTAGACCTCAGATTATAATTTTTTTGCTTCCCTTGGATATTTTGGCATAGCTTGAAGGCATGTGACTTTGTAAAACCACTGGTTTCCACTGTCCCTGGTCACAAATACCTTCATCATCTGGAGGCACTGATATGCTTCTCTAGTGAAGAATGCAGCATAAAAAGAAATCACCATTTAAAAATAGTTCTGCTCGAGGAAGAAGCTTGGAAAGAGGATTTGTTTTCTCAGCAAACCAGTAACCCAAAGCATACAACAAAATGTGTACAAACCCCGAGAATAAAAGCATTGAGTGTTCAGTGCCTTGGCACACTAACCCAACTGATGTGAGTCCAGCAAAGAGAACTTGGATTTAATTATTTTGATGTGTAGGCTTTTGTACATCTTCTCCCCATCATTGCTATCTCTGCTCAAGAGAGTAGGAATCCTAGGAACCTCAGGAACCTCACATTGCAGGGAAGGAGGTACCAAATGGTGCTACATTCCTCATGTGCTGTGGAGACCTTGGATAAAGACATAATCTCATTTAATTTTTTTATTTTTATTTTTTTACCCCCTGATCTTTCCATCCTTGGACAGATGAGTCAGAAGAACAGAGAGGAAAAGGATTTGGCTTTTTTTGAAGCCTACCAGAACTGTTGCTGGGCTTTTTATTCCCTGTATAATGTGTGGTAGTGCAGTGATTTCTGGGAACTGTGCAAACCCCTGCGTATGTGCCCTGAGAGCATCGGGAATTGCAACAGCAACCACATCTGGATTATCACAAATAGAGATATCACATATCTGGGAACCCCAGACAAGCGTTGAGCTGCCTCTAAATTCATCTGGGCAGAATTCCTGTGCTGTTGGAGAAAGCACATCCAGGAAAATCAGACACATGGTAGGCTTCCCACTCACCAGCAGAGCTCGCTGGCCAAAGTCCTAGAAAGCGTGCTGGGAGAGCACAGAAATATCCCTCCCTGATAGAGCCGATTCTGCTCGAGGAGGTGACTCAGGCTGCGAGATCCGAGCCACGTCCCTGCCCATGGTGTCACCAGCATGGTTTGACCCGTTTATTTCTGCCAGCAAAGCTTTTAACCAGCAGACAGGAGTTAAGGGAGGCTCGAAGGAAGGTCTCCAGGGCTCACTGTGAGTGACAACTCATCCCACAGTCGCTGACAGGAGTTGGAGATGCTCCAATGTTTTTTCCTGCGGCGATGGAGAAGGAGCCACACCCCAGCTGGAGGACCCAGGAGAGCCTTCTGGAGAAGATGAACATCCCTGCTCCATGAGGCCGATGCGTCATCAGGGGAAAAGCCAGTACATGGAGTTTATCAGAACCCATATCTGTGCTCAGGCTCCACCAACAGGGAAAGACAAGCTGAAGGAACCCAGAGAAAGCTGAGAAGCTGTTTGAACATGGCACAGTCTTCTGTGAATCAAGTTTATTTTTGGGTGCAGGACTTGCACTGTGAAAGTTGGGGCTTTGTTTTGTTTTTTACCCTCTCCCATGTGACTCCAGTCCTATATCTGTACTCCATGATTTCGGGTACAAGCAAGAACTTGAATGCTGTCAGATTTTAGGAGCAGTGGGGAAATTTTCTTTCTCAGATGGGAAGATTTAAGGCCTGAGCTTGTCCTCCCAAAAAGCAAGGACATTTCCCAGTGCAAGATAGAAGCAAATTTCAGTCATGGGACTTCCATGGGAGATGTATCCAGGTGAAGGGAGACAGGCTGTACTTCAGACTCTTCTGAAGTAGCAGTAAGATCCTCGTGACCTCCCTGTGAATGGGATCCACCTGCCTTGCACAACAATAAAGGATATGTTTCATCAACATACTGGAGTCTGAATCTTTTACAGACAGTGTAACACACCTCAACCTGGGGATGGACCCATAACATGGAAGTCTTTGTTTCAACCATGACAGGTGTCACAGCACAGCAACTCAGGAGTGCATCTGAGTGTGCAAAACTACTCTGCTGGAGAAGATCAAGGGCTTGGCCACCACCGAGTCAGGAACAGATTTAACTTAAAGCAGGCTTTCTCCCATTTGCAAGAAACATCTATTGCCTGTGCTTCCAAAAGCTCTTGGAGCACAGTCCAGGGAGACTGATGGAAAAACACTATGCAACTAATTGGAAACCCCAGTTGGGTATTTATTCGTTCACATCTTGTTTGGACAGTGAAGTTCTGTGAGTGATTCCACTACTCACTCTCCAAATTCTCAAGCCACTAAGCTCTACAGCAGGACCTGTGGGAGTTACTGCTGCTTCAGACCCAGGAGTGGGGCTGCTCAGGGCCCTGGTACCAGCTCTCAGAGTGAGATGGGGGTGGCCATCCTGCTGTAGAGCTGGATGGGGGTGGCCATTTCTCAGGCTGATGCTTTCATTAGTGAGGATTTCTCTGTACTCCTGTCAAAAGTGTAAATCATGTGGGTGACGCTGGAGGCTTGGCACCCATCATCTGCTGCGCCTGCTCAGCATCTGTGGGAAAGTAATTCCAAAAGTGATCTCTTGGAAAGTGGCAGCAAAAAATAGCAAACAGAAACCCTGAGCAGTATGGAAGAGACACAGAGCAGGGCTCAGCAGGGACCTGTCCTTTGTGAAGTCTAGTATTGTTGGCAAGGTGGGCTCCTGAAATGTTTGACTTAGGTAAAATGGAGCTATTCCCTTTGGGAAAGTGAACTGGCACAATTCTTTAGGGCTATAAGGAGTCTGAATTGCTCCTTTGTGTTCAGAGCAGGCACTTCTAAGGCCCATGTTTCAGATCAGAGTGAAAACACCCTGATACGTCTCCCTTTATAAGTTGCTTTCATTCATCTGAGACTGCAACATCAACCATGATGAAAATTATACCTTCTTAACTGGTTGGAGGGAGAGCAGGGGGAGAGATGCTGGGCTGATGTGGAGATGCTGTTGAAAAGTTTGTCACAATTGCCAAAAAGTATGAGTTATTTTCTTCAGTGATACTTCTGCTTCTTTCTGTCAAATCCAAAATATTCTGTCTGCCTTGCAGCCAACAGGGTCAAACACTGAACAAAATGAGCTTCCTGGGCTCCCTGAGGAGAGGCTGCTGTATTTAGCTGCTCCTCACAGATTGATTCTGTGGTGTGGGTGCAAGGAGGGGCAGCAGGTTCTGCACCCACACTGAGTGCTGAAAGCAGCCCAACATTCCTGTCTCTGCTTGCCATGGCTCCCACCTGGAGTTTTGCATCCCACTCCATTTCTAGATGCCAGATCAGTATATCGTGGTTTCTAATACAGAGGGAAGGGGTTTCCAGCGTGAGCAGAAAGCTGTGCGTGGTAGGTGGATAGAGAATGAAACCACTGCCTGTTTTCACAAGGGAAAAATAAGGATAATTGCTGTGGAGGCAATGGTTCTACTGACAGCAGCCTTAAACCATAAAAAAAAAAAGTGTCACTTTTCAACTGCGTTGCCCAATAGTCAGCTGAGCACAGAGATCTTTACACCTTTAAGAAATGAGGTTTCCTTCTCCTCCGTGTGTTGGAGCAGCTCAAAACCAAACTCAGCCATACCCCAGCTGTAGGACCTGTGAACTGTGGTCTTAACTGCATGACTTCCTGGTCTCCTTGATGGCTTCCATGGGAATAGGATAGGGTGGGTGAGGATGCTCTCAGGGTTGAGTGTACCAGGGAAGTGGCCTGGGAGTGGCTGGTTGGGATGTGACTTCTTTGTTTTCCCATTTCAACAGCTTTTTTTTTTTTTTCCTTTCCTCCGGGGGACCAGAAGGGAAACCAGGAAAACAGGGGGAAAAGGGCAAGCCTGGCCAGAAGGTAGGAACATCTCCTGCTGAGAACGTCTCCCTGGACAACCCTCTGGATCTCCTGATCCTTGCTCACCTTTCATATTTATCTGTAGCAGCAGCTTTGTCCTACACTAATGTCAGTGCTTTTGTTCTGCAGGGCAGCAAGGGCTACCAGGGGCAGCTTGGAGAGACTGGATCCCCAGGGAAGGAGGGGCCGAAGGGGAACCAAGGCCCTAAAGGATCCCGAGGTACCCTGGGACCTATGGTGAGAAGAGCTCTGCAAATGGTTGAACACAACACGCAGAAACGTGACTGGCAGTGGTGGGCACGGGCCTGAATGAAGCAGGGGCTTCAGAGCACAGAAAGGGAAATGCTGTTGGATTGGTTTAATTGGCCAAAAGAGCTTAAGTTGCTCTGAGCAGCACAGAAGAGACTCCACAGAGGTGGTTGGGTTGGTAACCCGTGAGCCCAGCTCACGTTGCACCGTGGTGGTTTTTCACAACTCCCCAGATGGGCTGAAATAGCTGAAATATTGGGGATTTTTCCTGAGCTGAGTGAGCTGATAAGCTATTTTTTGCTAAGATCTTTCCCTCTGAGACTGCACACTCATGGCAAGAGCTGCTTCCAAGTCGAACTCTGTTAATATAAGGAACTCTGCCTTGGACTTCTGCCCTGTTTCTACACCCACTCCTGATCTACTTATCTAAAACACTTGGAGCAAGAAGAAATATAGCATGGGAAAGGGTTTGAACTGGGGACTGAAGGTGAGGCTTTCAGCGAGAACAGTAATAATATGGCAGAGAGAGAAGAAAGTTAATTTGCTTTAGGCACATGAGAAAAATGCCTTGGGACAGAGCAGTAAGTAAAAGTAACCCTCATGCAATGCAGGCTGGTAAGGAAACTTCTTGCACTCTGGTAGAACTTAGTGAAATAGCAGGAGTTATTTATGAAGCAGGAGTCATGGTGGTGTTTCAGAGCAGTAGCAAATGAGTGATGGAGTGATGGTTCTGCTGATAGTGTTTCCCTGCACTAAAAATTATGGCCTCACCATATATCCTCACTTAATATTCTTTGGCAAAGCCTCCATGAATTATTTCACAAGGAAGCAAAGAAACATCTAAACAGCAGCCTATTGGGCTGGACACTTCTGTGTCGTGTGTAAAGGGCTTTCATCCACAGTAAATGGGATTATATGGAAAGTCTGTGGCTCACTTAAATCAGATGATCTGATTTAAACCCTTTTGTTCAATCTGCTAAAGGTGTGATAAACAGCTCGTGAAGTGCCCCCATCACAGTGCAGAAAACTCACTTCTTGGCTTCAGAACCTACACTGGAAGGTTTCCTCCCAACAGTTTAGGATTAGGTCATGCAAGAGCAAGGTCTCACTGGTGGACTTTCTAGCACAACACTAGTTTGGATATAGGGATGTTTCAAAGAGCAGATGAAGAGCACACAAATGCAGCCATTTCTGGTAGCAAATCTGAATGAGGTGGAGAACCTATTGCTGCAGGCTGGCAAAGGCATAGAACAGATTCCTGACCTCCCTCTCCATGTGTAAGAGGTTAAAGCCAAGCAAGAGCCCTTCAGGTGGCTGCAGCAGAGCTCACAGGTGGCCAGGAGGGGCTACCACACTCCCACCTGGTGCTGAGCTTTGCTTTGCACAGCCCAGTGCATCCTCTTCTCATGGGGTGACACCACGGGCTGCTCTCACAGTCCCTCTGTGCTTGCCTCTCCAGGGTGCTCCAGGAAGGATGGGTGCTCAAGGGGACCCAGGCTTAAAGGGTTACCAGGTAAGGGTTTTATTTTCATCTTCCAGCTTTTATCTGTTCTCAAATGCAACAAAATGGTCACTCCAGGATGTAAGTTGTTCTTGAACTATGATTTATTTCTGATCCTGAGTTTAGTTCTTTGTCTAGTCTCCATTTACACCATCATGGCTTCTCCATGTGCATTTGGTCCATCCCTGCCACAACCCACGTGTCCCTCTGAAGCTGGGATGCACCACACAGGGTTTGTGAGACCTGACAGGGAACCAGGGAGGATTTTCAGTCCAACAGCTCTTTCCTGCCTCCTCACATGCTGTCTGCTCTCCACAGGGACATGCAGGACCACCGGGGCCAATTGGACCACCAGGGCCAAAGGGGGAAAAGGTAAGCTCAGAGAGTTTAGCCATCTCATCTCCCCTTGCTGTGGAAGCTGGGCTGGCCATATAGATAATTGTCCTGCTGCCATAATTCCTGTGCATTCGTGCTCTCCTCTCCCTACAGCAGAGGTGCCTCCTCAACTGCACAGTCACCAATGTAAGCCCTACAAAAAGCTACTAAATAAACAGCTTTACCTCTGCAAATCAGTGCCAGGACACCCATGCCATTAGCAGATGCTTTCCAGACACCACATGCCCTTGTGCTGGAGGCTGAACCGCCCAGTAAATGTTCTGGGGGCACGTTTTTCCTGCACCCACAAAAATTCAGCTCAATCCCCAAGACCAAAAGAAATCAGACTCAGTAGGTTTCTGTGATCAGGTCAGAATCACAGCCTGCACAAACGAGCTTATGTTCAGCACGCTGCCTTGTCTGTGCTGAAATCAGCCACCGCTGTTTCTCCTCATCACCTGCCACCCCCTCGCCTCGCTCGTCCCCCACCCCTTGACAAGCCCCCTTGTTGCAGCTGCCCTGACTCAGAGCCACGGTGGCTTTCCCCTGGTGTTTCCCACTTTTGCTGAGTCAGCAGAGCCATAACCAGTTCGGGCTGGAGCAGTGACTCACCCTTTAATGGTTTCCTGTCGGCGGAGCTGGGAGCTGGACGGCCCAGCTGGCCTTGGCTGCTCACAGAGCTGATGGAACCCCTCACGTGCCTTCAGCAGCGATGCTCCCTCCCTCCTGAGGTCTCCCTGGAGAAAGCTTCAGGGAGAACTCATTGTGACCTTCCAGTACTTAAAGGAGGCTCATCAAAAAGTAGGGAGCAACTTCCTACACGGACAAATAGCGATAGGACAAGGGGGAACAGTTCTAAACTAAAAGAGGAGAGATATAGGTTAGAGGTTAGGAAGTTCTTTACTCAGAGGGTGGTGAGGCACCTGCACAGGTTGCCCAGAGAAGCTGTGGCTGCCCCATCCCTGGAAGTGCTCAAGGCCAGGTTGGATGGAGCTTGGAGCAACCTGTTTTATTGGAAGATGTCCCTGCCCACGGCAGGGGAGTGGAACAAGATGAGCTTTAAGGTCCCTTCCAGTCCAAACCATTCTCCCTATGATTCTCCCTTGGTGTGGGAAGGGAAGTGATGGTGATGCAGACTAGTCAATCATGAGGTCCCCATGAAGAGGAGAGACGTGTGAACTCTTTTTGCTCATTTTCTACTCCCCATCACCAAGAGAGTGTTCAGCCTTGCCTCTGGCACACAGTGGGAGTGCAGCTGCAGTGCAGGCAGGAGCTTCATCCCTTATAAAATGATTTTATAAGGGCTTGTCTTTGCTGGGGCTTTGAATGCACCCTTTCAAGCTCAGGCTCCTGCTGTCAGGACACCCTGTTCACACCATGCTCTGCCTGGAGACTCCCTGTGCTGCAGCAGCAAACCCCTGTGCTGGTGGCTGGGAGTCATTGGGGCAGGGTGAACCCTTGTGCTCCACTAACATATTCACATGCCTCAGAAATTTTGCTTTGGGGAGGAACAGTGGTCATGCTGCTTTTTCTCTCATTTCCTGCTGCTGAGACACATCCGTGGAGGAACAGCTGGTGATGTTCCTGCTGCTCTGCACCTCCATCGCTGCCTTGCTGAACTTCCTCTCCACTCCCAGCCTTTCTAACTCTGCCCCATCCACCTCCCAGGCTGCACCTCTTGCTCTTCCAGATTTCAGCAGCATTCCTCCTCAGGTGTATCCCACTGAGTGGCCGTGTGGGGAGTGGCAAGTGTTAGCCAAGCACAACCAGCCCTGGATAATAATGCAAGAGCTCGTGACCAGGCCCATTTGTCAGCTGAGAGCCTGCCCAGAGGTTTCTCACAGCCCCACTGTTGAATTTTGAGCATCCTGGCAAAAAGTTGTGAGTTGACACTACTAAAAGCAAAGTCAGTCATTGACCCTGCAGCAGAAGGAATAAGGCATGTGCAGATACATATCTCTGTTGCTTAAATTGCAGCTGTTGCTTTATTTGAAAACTTAAAGTTGCCATCGTGAAAGCTCCCATAATTTCGGTTGGAAGTGATCCCAAAATTATTAATCTGAAGCACTCAATGAAGCACTCAAGATATTCTTCTGCAAATGGACACTAAGAGCACTCCCTGAGTGGATCTGGTGCCAACAGAGTGCAGCAGTGTTATGATAAATGAATTCTACATGCAAGTGTCCAAGTTGAAGCCTGGCGAGGGCACTAAAACATCTAATGCATCCTGCTGAGAGCAGTCAGCTCTGTTAATGGCCCCTGACAGCTGAATCTCACTCATGTCTCCCTGGAAGGCCAGCAGGTCTGCCAACACCTTGCTGGGCAGCAGAAGGAGATGCTGAGTGAGGAGAGCACAACATCATGTGCTGAGCCTCCAGCACTGCTTCCTGCACCATCCAGGTGCTCCACAAAAGTCTTGCATCTAAGTTTTCTTATCCATCTTCCCTTATCTCCTAAGAGTTGCCTGGATCCTAGCCTAAACATAGACAGATTCCTTCCCTCCAGGCATCTGTAACCTCTCCCACACGTGTGAACGTGGAAATGGAAGCCTAAATCTGAGAAATTAAGAGAAAATGGAAATGGGACCACGAGTGCTCTGTGAGCTTTAAGCAACTTGGTAAAAGGAGCTGTGCTGAAGGAGGATATGTAACTATGGGGAAGGTCTTCCCTTCTCCAGAGAAGAAAGCAGCTTGGTGAGAGGCATTGCTGTGGAATTCAGCTCCCCTGGCCATACCAGGCAGCTACTCCGCCACATTTAATACATTTGCAGCTCCTCAAAGAGGCCTTGCTCGGAGCAGACGCCTGCACTTGGCAGCTGCTTAAAGCAGTCCAGATGGGATCCTTTTAAAAATTACAAACTGGTGTATCTCACTTTGGGACAGGAGCCAACAACAACAAGCCTTCCCTTCTTCTCCATGCATTTTCCATTTGTATCCCAACATGTTTACTTTGCTGCCCTTTACTCTAACTTTTTTTCACTGCAACTTTCCGAAGAATTAGTGCAGACCTTTCATCTCCCTCTTGAGCAGCTGAGGCATCAGGAAGCTCTGGAGGAGCTCAGTTTTGCAGTCCTAGAGCTGACCAGGCTGCAGGATTTTCTCAGGCAGAAGGCAAGGACAAGATGGCAATTAGCCTCAAGGGGGCCCAGAGCCACAACTCAGCTTTGGGGAGAAAGTCTGTGAGTCTTGATGCTCTTCAAGGGTCCCCAGAATTATGAGCTTTCTTTGAGTTCATCACGCTCATCTCAGCTTCCAAATGGCAAAGGTGTTCACATCCTGTTTGGGAAGAAGGAATCAATGCCAAGATTTCTGCACAGTAACACACACACACACTAGGATTTTTTTTTCCCCCGAGAGCTGAGAAGTAGAGGCTTTGTTTCCCTTCTAGCCAACATTCCTTTGATAGTGGCTAGAAAGCAAACCAGTTGCCAGGTATTCTGCTTCTGACTTCAGGCAGCAAGTTCAGTAGCACTGGAAACCATCAGCAGAGCCTGTGAGGCTTTACTTTCCATCCTCTCCTCCTTGCCACCCAAATTTCTCCATCCACATTGCTCAGTACTGTATTTTCAAGCTCTCCTGGCACAGTTTCTCTCTATATATTCCTTCTGCCGTGGCTCCCCGAAACCCCAGATAAGGAGGTTGGAGTTCCCCACCCAGCACACAATCTCTAAGGGACATAACCAGTGGGTCTCTATGAACTCCTGGCAAAGTTCATCCAACAGGTCACAGCAGCAGAGAGAAAAAATGCCATTGTCATCAAGCACATAATGGAGGGAGATGCACTGAGCTCTCTTCTACCTGTTGAGGTGCAAACTGTAAGGGATTTTGCCAAATCTTGAGCCTCATTCAACCAAGCTGTGAATGGCAATACAGGTGCTCAGCCCATGAGAAGTCAGTGTGTGTCAGTGTGTCTCTCCCAGTGGTGGCACAGCCCTGATTCCAAGCTGTGACCCAGTTCCCACAGAAAAGAAGCTCTTGTCTCCGCCAGTATTGTCTTCTCCCAGAGGCAGGATCATCAAGACATTTCCCAAGCATCCTTACTACCAGCAGCTGCAACTCAAACAGGAAAATAACCCGGGGAGAACATCAAAAAGAATACTAAATACACCAGAGAGGGTTGGTGCAACCACTGAGAATTACAGAAGTCTGTGGAAAACTTGGCACTGCAATGTCTGGAGATTTGAATGTTCAAGGCTCTAGGAGCACCCCAAGCACACCAAATACAGCAGCTTCTGTGACAGAACCCCCCAGACCCTCTCTGTCCAGTAGCTGCAGCATCAATGAGTTCTGAGGCATATTCATCCTGAGGAGCCAACGTGCCAGAGACTCTTATGCAGAGGAGTCAAAAACTGGAGGAGCTGGAATGCAGTGGTCTTCCAAGGGGAGTAAAGAAACAGCCATCTCTGAGCTGGACTCCAGAGAAAACAGGACATCATGACCCTGAGTGACTTATACACAGAATCTGAAAGGATAATGTCTCTATTAAGTCTTAAGGGATCTCTCTATGGATGTTTTAGAGAGACCTCAGCTATAAATAATCCGGGTGATTTTATCTCCCAGCCAAACCATGAGCTCTGAGCTTGTGCTGTGGAGCATCCCATCAAGGAGAGGAGTGTGGAAGGGGCCAACCCTCTCACCTGGCAGTGGCAGACAACCCATCCAGACCACCCATGTTCCCGTGATAGCCCACGCAGCACTCAACAAGGGTGGGGAAATGCTTGATTAAAGAGTTTGGTTGGGCTGTCAGCAACAAAATTCAGAGGCAGGGAGCTATTTCCCATGTTGTCGTAATTACATCCTTCTTGCTTAGTTTTAGGAATTGTAAAAATAACCCTTTGCACCTGGTTCCTTGCGGGGGAGGGGGGGGTTAGACCAGGCAGAAACAACCACCAGAAACCAGGAAAGCAATGAGAGGACTCAGTGTATTCCAGGCTGCGAAACAACCAAAAAAAATTGTTTAGTCTTTCTTTGGATGAAAAATGAGTAAATACAACAGAGGCTTTGACTTACGAGCCCGTGATACAGGAGGACTGGATCAGGTCTGTACAGAAACATCTGCTGTAAAATCTGCTGTCTGTATTAATATTAACATTTTTATTCACAGGGAGAACAAGGTGATGACGGGAAGGTAGAAGGCCCACAGGGACCACCTGGAGACAGAGTAAGATGTTGAATCCCTTCTCTAAACAATCCTGGCCTGATTTTTGTGGGTGGATTATTTGGGTTGCTTCCTTGCTTGTAGAACATGCACAAGCCATTGAGATACTGCAGATGAGGGGTTGTTTACATCCACCTTAAGTCTTTGTCCTGCTGTTGTAGGGCCCTGTTGGTGACAGAGGCGATCGAGGGGAGCCTGGAGACCCTGGTTATCCTGTGAGTCTTATTCCAAATGCATGATTCAGGCATATTTATCTTGGGGAAGTGCTTCCAGCCCACACCAGCCCACAGAACTGCCCAGCAGTCATAATTCATAACTCACCATTGTCCCAGGTCATCTGTGATTCAGACAAGGAGTAAATCAGTTGTCTTTACCTAAAGCAGTAAAAATTTTGCTGAAGGCAAACGTAGGCCCTGCAGGTCAGCACCTCACCCTGCCATGCACCTGCCTGAGCACAGGAGGCTGAAAGAATGAGCAGGACCATCTCAGCAAAGGTCTCTGTGATTGCTGAGGAGATCCCCCGGGGAAGGTGTGCACAAGAGAGGTCATGTCAGTGCTGGACAAAATTCAAGACTGATATGCCCATGGCTGTAGATTTTTCCATGGGAAGATCTCTGTTAACTTGGAGGTTTGGCAGCTTCCAAAATCTTACTGGGATTTCTCTCAAAAGCAAGACCAGGGTTATGAATTGTTTCCCTGTGCTCCTCTTTGTGGGACATTTCCATTTTCCTTTCTCATTGCCACAAAATTACCCAAGAACAAAGACGTCTTCCCTCTCTGTTTTTTATTTAAGGGTCAAGAAGGGCTTGATGGAGAAAGAGGAAAACCTGGACAGCAAGGCTTACCTGTAAGAGATGCTGCTTTATTGTAAGCTCCCCAATGCCCTGTGTCTGTGAGAAACAGATGCACAAAGGAAGGCAGGTGGGAAGGGCTGCAGCGAGGAGCGTGTGGTGAGCTGTGAAATGCAAACGTGGGCATTTCCACAAGCCAAGCCTGTGGAATGGGCATTCTGAGCCACATTTGAGACTAATGGTGAAACAGGGAGTGCTCCCAGTAGTGCCTGTCTCCAAAACTGTCTTTTCTGAATGGTCTATGAGGATCACTAGGAACCTTAGGGGATGGGTGGTGGGAGATGACAATGGCAGTGGAAGAGTCTGCTTGGAAATGATCCATTTGACATGCTGTTGGTCCAGTGTGAGGAGAGACCATATTATTCTGCCTGTTTCCTCTCAGACCACTGAAAGACTTCATGAAAGACTAAATTAAATCCAAATTTAAGGGAAGGACTCTTTATTCCCTTGCTATATACGGTAGCATCTGATTTTTATATGTGACTATTGCAACTGTGAGTGCAGCAGCACGTTGAATGTAGTTTGTATTGGAAAATAAAGTTGAATCAATTCCCACTTTTTATAAGGCCACTGGGAGGAACAGATTCTATTTTGGGGTGAAGTCTTAGTGCTTTGTCATATGGCCTAGGAATGAGTAGAGCTGCTGCATTCCCCAGTGGATGTAGTTTATTTGGGGAGTGATATCCCCTCAGATGTCAGTGATTCAGATGGCAGCAGATTTGGATTGCCCTTGGTAAAGACCCATTAGAAATACATGGCTCAAAAACAAGCTGAAGAAGGAGAGCTCTGCACTGAGTCCTTCCTTACCATTTATTTCTTCGATGTTAGTCCAGAAATTGCCACTGACACAAATACACAAGACAACCCAAACCTGGACAGCCAGGAGAAAAGATGGAGATGGGTGTGATGAGGAAGAGTAGTGAAATACTCTCTCTGCTTTGCTCCTCCGTAGGCAACTCTCTAACACCTGATATCCAGGTGAAACCAAGGAAGGGGCTGCAGCAGACCCACACTAACGATGTAGTCACTGTGCAGACTACTCATTCTGCACACAGGCTGCTTCCTGCCCACTTCTCAGCACTGTTCTCCAGGCACCATCTGGAATTTGGTGAATGATTTCCGCAAATACAAGTACCACCCAAGCGAGGGGTAGACTTGCTTCATCTCCAATTGACACCCTGTTAAATGCTCTCTGGAGACAGTTCCTTTCTCCTTTTTCCCCAGGGGCCTGTCTGAGCACAGGCTGTTCCCCTGAATTGTTTCCATACAGTCAGTGTTGTTAGGGCACAAAAAATGCTGTTCTTTGTACTTCGTGCAAGATACTGCCAGAAGAGAATTTTAAGCAGATTTTTCTTGCTTATGTTTTGTAGGGGGATCCTGGATCACCAGGCAAGCCAGGAGCAAAGGGATCCAAAGGTGATGTGGTAGGTTTCAGCAGGGTGGATTTACAGTGTCTCAAGTTTAAAGAAAATGTCTAATTAAGAGGACTCTCATGTGTGATTTTTCCCATGGTCTGTGCCCTGAAAGGCTGTGGAGAGCCTCGTGGGAGGGCTGTAAACATGTGTTTGGGTGTCCAAGCCCAATGGTTTGTTGGCTTTGTGGAGCTGGAGAGGACCAAGACAATTACAGCCCCAGCACGATGGGTGACTCCTGGGCAGGTCTTTGGTCCCTGCCATGGGCTGTGTCTTTCCCATGCCCCAGTTTGTGGGGCTTCCAGCCACAACAGGCTCATCTGTCCCAAAGGAGGTCTGAGCCAGGCAAGAGCCTCTCTCTTTCACTTGAACCATAAACTTTTCTGGCGTGAAACCTTCCGGGTTTGGAGTCCATTATCCATGCACTTATGTTTCTTGGAAGAGTCCCTCCAGCTTCTTGTCCTTATTGAGCAAGAAAACACAACACACATGGGTCCTTCGGGGTTCATTGGGGCACCTCATACCTGCTCCTACATCTGGCTGTAATGAAGCTTGCTAATTATTCTCGCAGATTAGGGACTTTATTTGCTGAAACATAAATATGTGAACTCAATACTCAGCAAATTCCTGCTCTCTCTTGGCAGATGTCAGGATTTTTAACCTGACCCTGTTGGGGTAATGCCAGAAGATAGTTTCAGGTCTTTTTGGCATAAAGCATACAAGGTGATAAGATAAATAAATTCTGCCCATCAATGGACAATCTGGAACTGCCTTTGGGCCTAATGAATAGCAGGGAAAGCACCCCCAGGAATATTTCTTTCAGGACCAGATCTGCCTGGTCCTCTGCAGATGGAGAAACAATGCACAGAAAATGAGTTCTTCGATTTAAAAGTGCTTTAGTACATGACCTCACTGAGGGAGCCCCGGTGAAGGTGGTGAGGCTGAGTTTTCCATTCATACTGCAGAAATTAATCCTTTTTACAGCTAATAAACCTCGGGAGTATTTCTTTTATGCCTTTGTCCACAAAACAGCATTGCAAATTTCAGAACCCATTTTCATTTCCATTAACTTTCCAAAGCAGAGGAGGCTACCTCTCAGAGAGAAGCTCCCCCTGAATGCCCCCAGAAGACTCTCCAGGTCCTGGGTTCAGCACCACACTGTCAATGAACCGATGGAGGACGCAGGGTTTTAAGCATCTTGTTCTAATGTTTGCCAGTGTACTGAGTCCTCCCTCGAGTTCATCCTGCTTTATTTGTCCTCATCTGCTCTGTATTAGGAAAAATGTAGGTCCTTGCCTCCTAGCTATTCATTCCTGCCCTAGGACTCTCAGGACATACGAAGAATCACTTGTAATAAAACTAAATAGCAGTTCATTCCCCAGCGCTGGAGCAACTGACTTTATAAATCTCCTTTTTTTTTATAAAACTCTTTCCAGTCATTATCCAAAAGCACAGCCTGAAGTCAGGCTCAAAAGTGGAGTTGTGCTAGAACTGCTGCAATCTTAGACGCCTTTCTTTTTTTGCTTGCAGGGTCAAAAAGGAAAGCAAGGAGCACGGGGCAGTGCAGGGAGCAGAGGCTCACCGGTAGGTGAAAATTCAACTTTCTACCCCAGGTAATGCTGTCTGGGAGCTCCATCTCTAACACCTCTGTGATTTCAGGGCATCCTTGGGCTACCAGGTCCTCGAGGAGTGGTGGGAAGGCAGGGTCAAGAGGGAGCCCCTGGAGTGGACGGAGTGCCCGGGAAGGACGGTGTGCCCGGAATCCTGGTGAGTTTCAATTACAGCCTTTTGGCATCAATAACAAATGCAACTTGGGAGCTGGAAAACTAAAAGGGAGCACAGGAGAAATTGTGTTACCCAGCTCTGGATATTCCTGTTTACACGTACCCAGAGTGGATCCTCCTCACATCTCACACGCACACAGAGGCAGCAGCTGCCTTTGCATGGTCAGGTCTGTAAATGAAGTGGGGTTTGTAGCCTGACAGACACTTGCATGCACAGAAATCTGTCCACATCTGCAAACCCGCCCCTGCCCAGATGGATGGTGCCTGCTGAGAGCATAAGCTGTGCAGAGGGTGAAAGAACATCTTGTTTCATAACCTCTTCTGGGTTTCTTTTCTAGGGAGAGCAGGGGGATGATGGGGAAGAAGGTGTGACTGGGATGTCAGGCAAGAGAGGGAACCCAGGTGTACCAGGCCTCCCCGGGGCACAGGGACCACCAGGATTCAAGGTGAGTTTCTGACTCCCTAAGATTGCTGTGAGTAATCCAGTCTGTAGCCTGATGTCTCTAGAGGTGGGAATCTCCAAGGTCTAATATAGTCTCAGTTCCTCCTGCCATCTTTCATTCAGCTAGAGGTTCTGTAGGCCTCTATCTATCCATCCATCCATCCATTCATCCATCCATCCATTTTCATGGTGATCACAGCAGCTGAATGTCCCAGAAACCTTTCCTCCCTTGTCAAAGGTCACCGAGCTCAGGAACCTTCAGACACACATACCCACACTACAAACACTTCCATCTTTTTTCGTTAGAATCCTGGCTAGAAAAAAATTGGAGAATTTGCAGAGGAACTGCTACAGCCCAACTGTAGAATGTCCAGGATGGACAACTCCATGGGAAATTCGAGTTTCCTCTAGCTGCTCCACGAGGCCTGAACTGCTGAAGGGAAATTTGTGCTGCTTGGGTTTTAGCATATATTTACTGGGTAAATATATAATATATTATATATTATATATTATATATTATATATTATATATTATATATTATATATTATATATTATATATTATATATAATGACTGGAACCAGTATGGACTTGGACATCACGCTGGGTGGAAGCAGGGCTAAGCTGCTTCAGTGACCTCGGGGTTTACTCCTGGTCCTTGCCCTGATCCAGACTGGCCACAGGACCTAAATTAGACCCACAGCAATTCAGACTTTTGTAGAGAGACTCTGTAAATAGGAAGACTCCAGCTGGGTTTGGAGAGGCTCTGGGATCTGATTTAAATTAGGGCTCCACAGCACATTGCCCTTAAACTGTCACTTGCTGCCCTCCAGCTGCCTTGGGCAGAACAACAGGCTGTGACCAGAGGTGACTGACAGACCCTCCTGTCCTTGTCACAGACTCATATCTTGCCTCCAGGGGAAATCGTTGCCCCTTTTCCAGCTGTTCAGCCATCCCAACCTCTCACCTGATGCACCTCTTGTTGCTCCTGGCACTTGTCAAGGGGAAGAGGAGGGGAGCAAAGTGTGGTGCTGGGTCACAGAAACCCCTCTCTGGATTGAAGTTGTGGAATTAGTGCAGGGGAAAATGTTGGCTTTTCAGCCTCTGGATTGAAGTCCTCCAGCTGAAGTCTTGGCATGTCTTCAGCATTTTCCATGGATTAATCATCAATTGCCAGCCTGCTGGGGGGAAGAGGTTATGGCAAGCTGCAGGGCAGGACAAAGAATGTACAAAGTGCAAAGAGAAGACAACTCATTCCCATTCTCTCCTCAGCCCATGCAGGCAGGACAGCTCTGCTGAAGCTCCTGCTCTGTGGGGAACCCAGGAGGGGACATGGCCAGGCCCACCCTGCTCTCACCCTGTGCATCCTGAACAACCCACCTCAGCAGACCTGGGGCATCCCCTGATGCAACCACATTTCTTATCCCCCTGAGCCATCTCTTCCAGCTTTCCATCTATGGCTATTTCAGCTGAGTGTTGTTATATTTAGCTCCTGCCCCTTGGAATAACAGGAAAATCTGTTATTTTTAGGGTGAAAGAGGATTGCCTGGACAGACTGGCCAAACAGGGAAGAGAGGATCACCGGGAGGAACGGGCCTTCCAGGGAGCCCCGGCGACCCGGGACCCAAAGGACAGCCGGTTAGTGGGGATGGAGCTGATCACACCTGACTCCAGGCTGTCTCCTGCAGGAGAGGGTGCGGATCCACAGGCTGGGACAGCAGGGTGAACCCTGGGAGGGTCTTTAGGGGACCCCATATCCGGCTTGAGAGAGATTAGGACTAATGTAAAACAAGGCATGAGGTGAACCCCAACTACCTCAACTAAAATACTTTGTATATTTTACGTAACACCCTGTGATGGCAGTATTCAAGCTGAAGGATAGTAGCCAACACCACCATAAAGAGGCCATTTAGTCTCAGATATCCACAAGTGACACGTTCATTTGCCCTGTATTGCCAGTGCTGCTTTGCTGCAGGGACAATGACCAGGTCCCCTTGGCTGAGATGACTCCATTGTCTTTAAATCCTTCCAATTTCTTTTGCTTTCACCTGAAATTCCTCTAAAAAGAAGGCTTGATTGATTCTCCTAATGCAGGGAAGACCTTAGTCCTCCCTTAGTAGCAGTTTTGCTTTCCAGGATCCATAAATGGGCAGTTAAATCAATTTGTATCCTTGGAAAGTTTCTTACGCTCCACCGAGTCCAACCAAGCCCTTCCTTGCCAAGCAGTTTCTCACTGTTGTGGCAGGAAAAACTTCCTAACAGTGAGATTTCTAAACTGACTCTGGAACAGCTTTGTAACAGAGGTGGTGGAAACCCCATTGCTTGGGTCATTTACAGCTGGGCTGAACAAGTCATTGTAAAACACCCTGTAAAGCACAATCCATCACGGGTCACACAGTCCTGCCGAGAGGCCAAACAAGCTTTTTCCATCTCTGATGTTCCTGAGACTGGAGATGAATCATCTGGTGAAGGTTTCTGACCCCCCCTTTTTTTTTTTTTAACATTGAATCATTTTGCATTTTGACATCTGAGAAGCTTGGAAATATCAAAGGACAAACATCTCAAACATGGTGAAAGGAGAGTGTTTACATAAGGACATGCTACCCAGGGTGGGGTTTTTATTCTCAGAGTGCAAGCTATGTGCTGATTCAAGCTTGATGGCCTTCCAAATATTTTATTATTATTTTTCTTACAAAATTGAGCAAAAATCCCTGCAGAGTTAAATAGGAAAAGAATTAGGGGGCATGCATGGTTCTCCTGGGTTTGAGTGGGAGGTTATATTGTAGGAACACACACTTTTTTAACAGCTTGAATGAGCATAGTTTGAAATTATCCTTTAAAAGGTCAGTTCAGTTGGTACTAGAAATAAAAGAAGAGTTTGTTTTAAAAGGCTTTGAGGCTATTTTTTTTCAGCATGAACTTCCAAGATCAATCTCAGAGCAGATGCTCTCCATCCTGCTTCCACTGATTGTGGGCCAAACCAGAGAAGCATCTGCTAGAAATAGTGCATGTGTGCCTCCTGTCTGGGGGCAAAAAGGTTTAGTCTGTGAGATCTAAGTGATCCACAGGTCTATGAGATCTTCTGGAGTTGCTTCTAGATTGCTGTTTGTGTAGTTCCTCCTCCAGATTTCTTTCATACTTCCTCCTCCTCACTCCTGCTTAGACTGAAGGGTAGTCATGGATTTCTCTTTGAAGCAGCTGAACTCTTGGTGTGTCTCTTAAGTGACCAGCCATCAGTGTGAACTTACTGTTGTGCTTTGTCCTTGTATTTGTCTTGGCTGTTACTTGCAGGGAGACTTCGGAGAGGCAGGATTTCCAGGGATTGCAGGCTTGTTTGGGCCAAAGGTAAGAGGCTGCTTGTGATCAGCTGGTTTTCTGGTCCTTCTTTACTGGAGACAGACAACACAATACTTGTTGCAAAGACTTTATTATCTGCTCTGCAGAAACTATGGAAATTGAATCATGATCCCAACTTTTTTTAGTTTATGCCTCTTTATTTGTTAAATGAATGTGTGTTAATATATATATTTGTTAAATGAGTGTGTATAAATACATGCAGGAATTTATTCCTGTTAAAATGGGCAGCTGTTAGAGGGGAAAAAGGCTATCCTAGAGACTCCATGGCTGTTTTTCCCACCTGAACATCTTTCAGACCTTTGTATTTCCAGCATCTGTCATCAGCCTGCACCTGAAACACCGATGTGCATCCCTAACACTGAGCCTTGATTTGAAGTTTAGACCCATTTTATCATTATATAATTTTCCTGGCGAAGGGGGAACTGTCTTTTTTTGGTAGAAAGTAAAGGCCTTGCAAAACAGAAGTGGGAAAAGAATTTTTAAAAACTTGGACCTTCCTATTCCCATATAGGAGACAGCACCTTATCCTTGCAGCAGAGCTGTAAGCAAGGGCATAAACACGAGGTCTGGTTATTTAGTGGATCTCATTTTTGCTTGCAGGGCCCCCCAGGAGACCTTGGGTTCAAAGGCATTCAGGGACCACGTGGGCCACCGGGTCTCATGGTGAGTGGTTTTCCAGTTTGTTGATTTGGGAGGATTTTCTTCCTTCCTCCACCCCTGTTTCTGAGGCTCCAGGGTGCTGTGAGGAGCACAGTGCGCTGCTCACAGCTCTAGGTGACCACATCTGCACGGGGCTTGGGCAGTCATGGTGCACAGACCACTCCAGCTACACTGAAACCTTTCTATTTCTGGAATTTCCGAGGTTTAACATGGGTTGTGGCAACCATACTGTCTCTTTGGACTTGCACTTTGAAACAGCCTTTTATTCCAGCTACAGCAAATACCACCATCGTGTAGCAAAGAGGCTCAGTGTCTTCACTGAGTCTGCCCTGCTAAAAGTGACCATCAGTTCCCATGTGATGATTCACACATATCTTTTCTTTTCTAGGGAAAAGAAGGAATTATTGGTCCGCTTGGCATTCAGGGTCCCACGGGAAGCCCAGTAAGTGTCTGTGCTTTTTTCTGCCTGTATTTTTCAGAGGAGCACAGTGCGTGAGATCCAAGATGTTTGAGGCCAGCATAAGTAAATCCCATTAAATGAGGAAAACAAAAGGGGTTTTAAGATCAGCAGCTTCAGAAAAGTGCAGGCTTAGTCTCTGGCTGCATAGATGGTTGCAAGAAGATTATTAGCTTAAAAACGAGGAGCAACTCAGCCTAAGTGTAAGGTTTTCTGTAGATTGGCTCAGAGGCAAAACTGTTATTGCAGATTTTCAAAAGCAAACTGTCAGATTTCCCAAAGAACTTGGCCTGAGGGGGTCAAAAAAACACAAACCAAACTGATAAGTGTAGTAAACTGGCAAACATTTGATTCTGGGAAGTGTTGAACATCCCTGCCTGCCCCAAAATGCCAAAAGCACTGAACACAGACTAAAGGTCAGGTCAGTGCTTCATAAAAACATGAACATGACACTACTCAGAGTTCAGTCCAGAGCCTGCTACTGGCAGAGGGGAAAACCAGCAAGATGAACTTGGGCATTCCCCAAACATCCAGTAATGGTGCTTTTGTGCCTTGGGATGGAGGGGCCAATATAACAACCTGAGCTGATGTGTCAGAGATGCACTTGGGTCCTTGCAAGGAGCTTCTGGGGAGCAACACTCAGCAGTGCAGCTTGTGAACAGTCACTGACAGACACCTCGTGTGTTTTACAGGGGCCCAAGGGAGACAAAGGCAGCCGTGGGGAAATGGTAAGTGCTGGTCCCACCCCTGGATGTCCCTAAGAGGGTCCCTCCCTTTGAGCAACCAAGAGTCACACCAGGCTCTGCTGCACCCACCCGGGCTTGGGCTCAGGGTGGTGACATCAGGGTCCCACGAGGGAACCTCTGGTTCTTCCTGCTCACACTTCCTACCTCCATGGGCACAGCAGAGGACACTGTGATGGCAGGGACCTCCACCCCAGAGTGAGTGTTCACTGGTGCCAGGGCCATCACCATCCTCTGCAATAACCTCTCTGCTGTTGGCAGACCCCCTGTCCCTCCAGTGCAGCACCCTGCCCTTGCACAGGCACCTTGGGAACAGCACATGGGTGTACAGGGAGATTTGGGATTAGTAATGAGCATCTTCTGACAGCTTCTGCCTTTTTTTCTTCTTTTTTATTTTTCTGCAGGGTCTGCAAGGTCCAAGGGTAAGTATTCGACATCACTTTTTCTGACTGATATCTTGCATTTAAATAAAACAGTTGCTTTTACAGTTTAGCAAATGTAAAGCTGCAGAGTGGGTTATTGCGCACACAGGGAACATGACAAGTACCTGGGGATAAGGAATTAATGACAGCTGAGGAGCTGGAAGGGCTGGGAGCAAGGGATGCCGTAGGAATGGGCCAGAAGAAGGCAGATTCACCCACAGCTGGGATATGGACAAAAAGGAGCCAACTCCTGTCTCTTGAAGGGTTTGAGGGAGAAGCTGCTGTGAGGTGTCAAAAATCCAGAGGATTTCAGCTGGGAACAGATTCCTGCTGATGACAACAGGAAT
The DNA here is from genome assembly GCF_003945725.1 of Corapipo altera. NCBI lineage: Eukaryota > Metazoa > Chordata > Aves > Passeriformes > Pipridae > Corapipo > Corapipo altera. Next base: position 6,231,322 of record NW_020884901.1, on the reverse strand, counting down.
GGAAATACAAACTGGAGATATTTCACTAACTGATGCCACTCTGTCTTTAGGGTCCTCCAGGCCCACGAGGACATCCTGGCCCTCCGGTATGTATATGTGGAAAGAGTTCAAAGACATTATTGAAGCAAGCTAGAATTATTGCCATGATATTCTCCAGAGGGACTGTTCACTCACTGGAAATTATAGCTTAGCCCCATTCCTCGTATGCAAAACTCTGTGTGTGAATGGACTAGTGTTCCTTGTGCTTTACTCCAAACCATCTCCAAGTGTTTTATAGAGACAGCATTGTTGCCTCTCTCACTCCTCTGCATTGAGGGGCTCCAGGGAAATGAGGATTTCAAAAGGCCATGACTGAATATCTGTGCAGTAGTGACTGCCCAGCTTTCTGGCTGATGCCCCTTTTTCCCTTTGATTTCCAGGGACCGCCAGGAATTCCAGCCTTGTTTGTAAGTTGCCATTTTCTGTATGTTTGTTAATGATGACAATAAGTCCTGTAGAGCCCAGGTGCTGCTGAGACCCTGAAGGCACACACTCAGGTCCAGCAGAAACTGCTGTGTTGGCAGGGCAATGCTTGAGTTGCAGTCTTAGATTGAGAAGCAGCTGTTTGCATCAGGGCATGTTCAGCTTCTGGCAATCTCAGTTACCATCTTCTTCACCCCCTCCACTAGCAACAAGATGGCTTTGGGACAGCTTTCCAGACACTGATCGACTCGAACACCGCGCTCAAGACAGAGGTAAGAGTGAGTTTTTAAACTCCTTGGTCTTTGCTGGAGCTGGAGGCTGGAAAGAGTTTATACACACAAAGCTCTGATTTATTAATGTTCTTGTGGAATATTTGGAGTTTATGTATGCAGAGGTCCAGTTTAAAGGATATGGTTCTGTTGCATCACTCATTTGTGAAGTTTCAGACCTCATGACTTTGCCGGTGCTTCAATGATGTCCTGCTTGGGACAGCAGGATCCCAGACAGCACAGCCTGTCTTTGACCCACTGATTTCCCCACAGATGATGCAGAAACCCTTGTGGTTACAGCACCTGGTGTCCCCAAGGCACCCCTTTTCTCCTTTTCTCTCCAGGGTTACCAACATCCAGACCTTCTCATGCTGGACCATGGAGGGGAGATCTTTAAGACTCTACACTACCTCAGCAACCTCATTCAGAGCATCAAAAGACCCCTGGGAACCAAGGAAAACCCTGCACGAATCTGCCGGGACCTCATGAACTGTGAACAGAAGATGAACGATGGTAGGGAGCCCTGAGTGTGCAAAGGCTGTGTCCTCCACAGGGCTGTTTCATATGGCCCAAACTGGTCTCCTTCGCTGGGACCAGTCACACAGTAACCAAAACTCCCCTTCTCTCATTCACAGAAAAGGTTAAGTGTCCTTGTTAATCCCCAAACCCTCTGTTTCTTCAGGTACCTACTGGATTGACCCAAATCTTGGCTGTTCCTCAGACACCATCCAGGTCACCTGCAACTTCACCAACGGTGGGCAGACGTGTCTCAGCCCCATCACCGTCTCCAAGGTAGGCACAGCTCAACCCCAGAGTGGCATTTCCCATCCTGCTATTGCCAAATATTTACGCAGGGGTGTGTTGTCCTGGGACACCAGACGGTGACCACAATGACACAGCACACAGGTTTCTCCTCAAGGCAGAGTTAGTGCAGCTGTAACACTGAGAACTGCTCTGATGTGTTAAAAAAATACACCCAAGACTCTTATTGACTTTTGTCAAGACAGAACTATAAGTTCTAGTGATGTTTAATGAACCCATAACCTTCACAAGACCAGTAATTTTGCAAACACGCTGTTCCCAAATCCTTTGTTGAATTAATTTATGTTCAGGTCACTCTTGCATTTTGCTTTCTGCCACCTGAAAAAGTGAGGTCAGCTTAAACATACAAGTTTCCAGTGAAGTTAGTGCTACAGGGTTTTCTTGAGGAAGCACCTGCACCAGAAATACAAATATCAATATCTGGGTTCATTTGCAGATGAACTGGCACCTGCTGCTTTGCAGAGATGTGTAATGAAGTCAAACTTTACATTGTTTTCCTTCTACTTAAGGACCTTCCAGTTTTGTTCTGCAAACTAAAGGACCAGCTGTGTCCCCACGAAAACTTTCCAAACTGATTTGGCGTCTGGCCCTTACGCCCATACTCGTGCCAGATCCAGCTCCCCCCCAGCCCCTCCGCAGGGCACCCCTGACCTCTCTGTCACCTTCACAGCTGGATTTTGACATCGGTAGAGTCCAGATGAACTTCCTGCGCCTGCTGAGCTCCGAGGTGGTGCAGCACATCACCATCCACTGCCTGAACACCTCCGTCTGGCGGGAAGGCTCCTCCGAGAAACCCTCGGACAAAGCCGTGCGCTTCAAGGCCTGGAACGGGCAGATGTTTGAGGCAGGGGGGCAGCTCAGGCCAGAAGTGGCAGCTGATGATTGCAAGGTATGTTGATCCTAAAGAGAGAAGTGGTGGAGAGAAATGCCAGGCTGAGCCCACTCAGGGCTCACAACAAGGCTCGAGTTACACCTGTGCTGCTCATTCTACAGAGAAAGGGGAGAAGGGTCAAGTTTACCTGCTCACCACTAATTTTCCAGTCCAGGATGCAGTAGCAGCTCCTGTGAAGTAGATGGCCTTCAGACAGAAAGCAAAAAACTAAATTCCAAAGTTACACATGAGAGGTAGCAGCAGTTAAATGGCAGAAGGGGAATGGCCACCCGTGGGTGGTGGACGTGGCTCTTGCCTGATGCCATGCAGAGCTGAGAGCCACGGGGCTGCATTTGGGCTCATTGAATTAGGAGTTTGTGTTGGTGGTACCATCCAAATTGTATTTTCATCAACCTGGTAAAGGATTCCCCAAAATGCTCTCTAAACCCCACCCCAGACTGTTCAGCCCGAAGAACAGTCCCTTTTGTCATGAAGCACATTCCTGTCCAGCAGGATTCACCCCCCAGCTCATCAGCTTTTTCTCTGTCCCCCCTCCCTGCACAGATCAAGGATGGACGCTGGCATCGGACTCTCTTTTCGTTTCGGACACAGGACCCTCAGCAGCTGCCAATTGTCAACATCTACAACCTCCCCCCATCCGAGCCAGGAAAGCAATATCACCTCGAGGTCGGCCCCGTCTGCTTCCTTTGAACCAAGCCATGGAAACCGGGCTCCGAGGCTCCGACCCCACGGTTGGCCTGTCCTTACACAGGCTCTCCCACCTCTCTGCAGCAAGGGCAGCTGGGCTGTATCTTTTGGGTCAACTCTTGCTCTGAGCCTTTGGCTCAAGGTCTCAAAGAACCCGTGATCTGCTGAACTCAGCCGGGTGTTGAAAGGAGGAAGAACAAGGACGTGACCAGTGAAAAGGGATCAGGGGACTGGAGGTTGCGGTTCCACACACAAAGCTTTTCCCATGACCAAAGAAAACATTGAGAGAAACCTCAAGCGACTTGGAGCGTGTGGGTTTTTTCTGTTGTTTCTCCCCCACCACCACCACCCATTTTGTCTGGTTCCTGAGCTACCAAATGTTCTTTCAATTGAGAAAAATAATTAAAAAAAAAAAAAATAGAGCTTCCCTCTCAGAGCTTGTCACCTTCTGGACGGCCACGTGCTGCATCAGGTCTCCCAGGTGGAGCTGCAAGTTGAATCTGGGCTGCTCTGTGTACGGGAAGCATTTTGATGTGCAATATTAGAAGAAACAAAATATATATATTATATTATTTAAAGCAAAAAGAAAAAGGAAAAAAAAAAAAAAAAAGCTAAGTTCCTCCTCCTTCCATGAGTTTGATCAACATCCCCTCTCACGTGTGGTGTTGGGGTCGGGGGAGAGTCCTTGAAGCCAAGAGTGGGGAATGGAAGGAGGAGAGGGGAAGAGATTGGTGCTAAAATAGGGAGAGGGAATGGGCTCGTCTGATTTGTTTCTACCTCTCACTGTGAAATCTCTGGTGCTCTTAAAAAAAGTGTGTTATTTTATATATATATGACTTTAAACTATTTAAGGTTGTGAAGGTGCTACAGTGTCTTGCCACAGACCCAAAAGCAAAAAGCCCCATAGGATCACCTCTCTCTGGGAAGAGAGGAGCTTACAGTCCACAGCTAAATCAGAGAAACAAATCACCTTAAAAGGGATCCTTTAGTGGCTGTGACAACTCCCACTGCATCCAAAATCACCTACAGGATATTTTACAAGCAAATTTGCTTTTTTATTTTTTTTTTTCATTCATCAGCACTTCACGGCTTTGGGAGGGGAGTGAGGGACACAGCTCATCTGGAAGTGTTGAGCCTCAGAGAGCTATTTTTGAGTCAGTTGTCGTGTAACTAGTTGGGCTGTAGCTGCACTGGCCCCATGTCCATGCCAGCTGTGACTCCCTGGGCTAAGCTCATATTTAAACCCAGCTCTGCAACCCTTCCCTCGGCCCCTCTGTCAAGACTGACATGATGGTACCTTGTTTCAGAACCCAGCCAAGCTTGGAGGGGTTTTGTTTTGTTAAGTTTTGTAGAAATTTAGTCTCTATATGTAAATTTGGAGGATTTTTTTTTTTAAAGAGGATAATTATGGTAATCTTTAATTCTATATAAGGAATAATATTGATGTAATCAGAGCTGTACTGTATCAGAAACTTTTCAGTGCCTGTTTGGAGTTTTCATGTCTCATATGGACTATGGAATTTATTTTTTTTGGAGGAAAAAAAAAATTATCTGTGAGTCTCTCTTTGTGTATTCTTTTTTTTTTTTTTTTAACTACTGCCTGCTGGTTGGTTTCCAACAACCATCAGAAAAGGTTAACAGGATCTGTCCCAAATACCTCGCCCCCCCACGCAGCCCCCTGCCAGAAATACCTCACCCCCAGGCCAAAATCACCATCACCCATCACTCACTGCCTCCCTGCACACCCCCCACACTGCAGGTCTCTCCATCTCTCATCCCTTGCCATTGGTTTTATGTGTTTTCCTGAGGCTGCAGTTACCATTTGTTCTCAAAGCTTTTTTTTCCTTTTCTTTTTCTTTTTTTTTTTTTTTTTGACTTTAAATAAATATTTAAAACTGAGGCAATGAAACTGGACTGGAAAATGTTTTTTGTTTTTTTGTTTCTTTGTAGGCAAGAGGTGCAGAAATACACACACACACCCCATCTCCCAGGGGTGACAACATTGGTGTGACAGCCTAGGTTCCCCCAAACACTTCCATGACCTGCCCAACCCTCAGCATGATGCAAAATGCACAACGAGGTTGGGATCCTGATGGTTCCCCACTGTTGTGCATCACCCCATCACCCCATGCCTCATCCATGTCCCCATCCTGACACAGTGCCCAGAGCAAGAGGGAAAGAAAAAAAAAAAAAAGAGGGGGCAAACAAAGGGGGAAAAACTGGAGGGGAAAAGGAGGAGAGGGAAAAAGGGAAACAAACTGTAAGGGAAACAAACTGTAAGGGAAATTGTGAGGCCGGGAAGAAAGGGGGGAAAAAAGGAAAAGGGGAAAGAAAAGGCAACATGAAGGGGCAAAAAGAGGGAGGAAAAGAGGGTGAGAAGGGAAAAACCCAGTTATGCTGCACCACAGATGCTGCCTTGGCTGGTCCCGGTTGCGACAGGAGCAGCGGGAAGGGGCTGAGCTGTGTTTGCTCACCCACTGCTGTGCCCTTTCCCAGCAGTGCTGGGACATCCCAGGGCACAATGAGGTGCTGGGTGATGGCACCAGGTCAGCTTTGGCACTAAAACCCATCTGGGCTGGGGCTGTCCCTCACACGAGCTGCCAGTCCTCAACCGCGCTGCGATCAGGGCTAAAGCAAACACATCTAATAAATCATTCACCACACTTAAATACAAAGCTGACATTAGAGGAGCTCTAAGGCACTGTTAAATGAGGAGATTCTGCATTTGAAGAAGTTGTAATTTATGTAGTTTGTTAAAAGCCTGAGCCCACTGCACTGGTGGGTCTCCTGCCTCGTACCCAAGGCCCCATTCCCCACGGAATCCCCCCCAGCATCTGCCCCCCAAGAGCACATGTGAACCCCTGTGCCAGCCCCGTGCCCTGGCAGGGAGCAAGGCCAGTGTGAACTGAAGCCTAGGGGTCAACAACCACCACCCATCCACCTCTGTGGAGGTTTATTTGCCCTCTGGAGGGAAGCCACACCCAGGTCCCCTCAGTGCCCTCAAGGCCTCCAAACACACCTGGAGCTGCCAAGTGCTCCACACCCACAAAATTAGTTGCAGTTTCCGAGGGGAAAAAAAAGCCTGCATTGGTGAAGCGTTATGGTGGTGGGGTTTTCTCATCTTCTTCTGTTGGAGAAATCCAAGATTTTGCAAGTTGAATTTCCTCCACCTGCTATTGCTTCATGCTTGAGCAAACAGCCCAGCAGCGCAACAGGCACGTTGGTGCTGGGAATGTCCAGCGTTGCTGGCAGCTGTATATAAGGGACAGAGCTGATCAACAGCCTGGCAGAGCAGGAGCATCCTCCCAGCTGGCCAGAAGATGCTGGCCACCCTCACCCTCCTCCTGGGGCTGCCCCTAGCCCTAGCCATCGAGCCCCCCAGCTGCGCCCCGCTCGTCCCGATCACCTTCGACAACACCACCATCCCCAGGGTAAGCCCTGCCCTCCCCTTTCCTGTCAGCATTCCTAGCCCTTACAGGTCCAGGAAGAGGTTATAGACTCATCAGCTCTATGCTTATCTGGCTGGCTATCCATGCTGCTTTTCTTAAAAAAAAAATCCAGACAGCTGTACCGGGGCACAGGGAAGGGGTGAAGCCTTACAGCTCTGCACCCATAATCTCATGAGCAGGCACTTTTGGAGGCTCCTGCTTCCATCTCCTCGTGCCAGCCAGGCTGGGCACCACCATCCCAGTGCCTTGTCACTCTGTTTTAAGTTCTTCAAGTGGTGGTGACTCAGGTCACGAGCCTCCATCCGCAAACTCTTCACTGCATAAACAGTATTTAGTCCCTTGGGAGTGTTTAATGGGAGGAAAGCAATGAGAACTGGGCACTGAGCAGGAGGGACACCACCACAGAAAGAACTAGCCATCCTGGGAGCTGCAGCAGCACTTTGGCAGAGAGGGGACAAAACTCAGGGGATAAAACCCCTCACCCAGACTGGATCCTGCCCCAGGGTGGTCACCTACCAGGGGTCCTCGTGGCAGTGGGATGGCAGGACACAGCATCTGCTTTTCACTCACGTGGTGCCCGTGGGTGAACCTGGTGTGGCTGCCCCAACCTTCCCCACTTCCCTCCCCTCTGCAGCTCCTGGGACAATGGTTCTACATCATCGGTGCCACCAGGCACCCCCCTCACCTGCCAGAGTTAAGAGCAGCAAAATTCTCGGCTTTTTCCTTCTCCCCTGGCAGCCACGAGGACGAGCTCAACATCACCGAATTCATAAGACTGTAAGGACAGGCATTCATCCCCTCACCAAGCTCCCCCAACCCCAGGGGCATTTCTACCTGCTGGTGCCATCCCCTGGGCTGAGGCACCCTTTCAAATTTGGGACTGGAGAGCAGCTATGCCACCTTTATTTAAGTTCTGCAGTCTCACTCAAGTTCCAAGTCCCTCAGGCTTGACAGGGACGTTTGCTCCATCTGACCTCTCTGCCCCACAGGAACGAGACGTGTGTGGTGAGGAACAGCAAGGTCCAGGTCTTGCAAGAGAACTCCACCCTGGTGCATGGTGAGGCCCAGTCAGAGCACGGGGAGGGGATGCACCTGGGACTCTCCTGCTTCTGACCCCCAGAACTGGGCACCACAAGCCCTTTTACACCTAAAATAGTGTCTGGAGGTGGGGGGAAAATTTCTTCCACCCCACACCATGAGTACAGCAGCACTGTGGGACCAGGCTGGTCCCCGCTGGGATGAGTCTCATGGATAAAAGGGGATGAGCAGCCCCTGCCAGCTCTGCCCAGGGTGAGCCCCAGCACAGGGTGATCCCACTCTCTCCATGCCTTCCAGTTGATGATAACCAGGTGGTTTCCATGGCCAGACTGATCCAAAGCGACGAGGACCTGCTGATCCTGAATCACATCAACATCGACTCACCAAGTCTGAGCCTCTCAGGTGAGTGGATGCTGCCTGGATATGTGGGGCAAAGCCTTGTCCAGGGACAAATCAAGGGGCACAGGCACCCCCAACCCTCACAGGTAGGGCAAAAAGCCCCCTTTCCTCTGATACAGAAAGGGGAAAGATGGGGGCAGGCAGGCAGTGGGCTCCACATCTGCACTGTGGGGATCACCCAGGAGCAAAACACCCCTAAAACTCCCTTTTGTTCCCCCCCTTCTCCATTCCTCTGACAGCACGGACACACAATGTGAGCAAGGAGCACATGGAAGAGTTCAAAGCCCACCTGCACTGTCTGGGCCTCACCGAGGAGGACATGTACTACACTTCCATAAAGGTACCAACCCCTCCCCAGGGTGGGTGAGCCCCAGGCCAGCTTCTGCCTCCAGTTGGGATGGGGTTCTGGATGAGGTGTAAGTGTTGTTCCCCACTGCAGCTTCCCCTCTGTGCATCTCCCCTCCTCCCTAAGCATCCAGCCCGGCCATTCCTTGTGGTTTTGGGGCAGAGGGGTACTGAAAGCCACTCTCCCCTCTCCTGTAGGATGCCTGTCCCCCGCCTGGGGAGAAAACAGGTGAAGGTGATGCAGATTCAGAGCTGGGGTAACCCCCATGGACCAGTTCAGCTGCTCCATCCTCATCCTCCTACAGCCAGGCTCAGTGCAGCCTCAGGACCTCCTATCCAGGCTTTGTTTTTATCTCATGGATTAAACACCCAGTTTCACTGTTCTCATCTGGACCCAAAATAAACCCCTGTGTTACAATCACCAGCTGCTCCTGCTCCATCCTCTTTGGCACCATGTGCAGAACACCCTCCTCCACACCCTGCCAAGGGTGCTGCATCTCCAAACCTGCCAAGAGGTGTGAAAAGCCCCAGACAAAACCCAGACAGGGCCAGGCGTGGCAGCAGGCACAGAGATTCTCATCCCTCACGCCAGCTCTGTGGTGTCAGGGGATCCCAGCCTCAGGATGTTGGGATGTGAGCACCAACCCATCAGCCCCAACCCCATGGGAAGACACACAAACCAGCCAACCCCCTCGAATCTCCTCCACCACGACACTTTTAGCACCTGAATATCCCACCCTCAATTTTCAAGCCAAATCCCACAAGGCTGCATCTGCACTGGGACATTGCACAGAGGTCACAGTGGGGTGGGGTGACAAAAGGTGACATTGTGCCTTCCCTGAGTGTCTCCAAGCAGGGGAAAGGGGAGACAATGGGAAAAACCATCGCCCAGGGTCGGACCAAGGGATTCAGGGAGGCTTTGCTACCAGAGGGGAAAAGGTAAACAGAAATAATGCCAGAGAAGCAGGTCCTGCCCAGACCGGCTGCACAGGGACAGCAGTGGGACAGGGAGGGGAAATCAGGGAGCTGCTACAGATCTGTCCAGCAGCACGGGGGTGAGCTCCTGGGACCCATCAGTCCTATTTTTATGGCTGGCACAGCAAAAACACGTTCCCTTCTCTTCAAAGCCGCCCTGGGCTTTTCCTGAGATGGGGGGAGCTGCACCGTACCTCATTACCAGAGCAAGGGGCAACTACAGCGGCCACTTGTGGGGGGGGGGAATTGGGCAAACTTAGGGCAGATTTAAGTTTTAAATGCAGCAATTGCATCGGCCCCATCACCAGCAGCCCACACCTACCCTCTGCTGCAGCCGGGGCCAGGGCGAGCGTCGGCGCCTAAAAGGTGCTGGTTGCATCACCAGTGCGGGGCCGGCAGCCCCGGGCACATCCCGTCCCCTCCCAGCAGGGCTGCAAGAGCCGAACGAGCTTGTCCGTCTGTCCGGGGTTCGGGAGCCATGGCCGGGATCGCAGTGTCCCTCGGGATCGCGGTCACCCTCGGGCTCGCGGTGCTGCTGCCCACGGCCGCCTCCCCCTGCGGAGCCCTGAGCCCTGACAACGCCACGGCCACCAAGGTAGGAGAGACACGAGCCCCGGGGGGCTGCCCCGCTCCTACCAATAATTTGTAGGTGCTCTGCCAAGCCTCCCTGTCCGCTGGGAAAGGGGGAAACCCCACCTTGTCCCCTTCCCGGCACACCTGCCAAGGTGCCCTGGGTGAAACACCTGCAACAAATGTGAAACATTTGCTTTCCAAAACACCCCCGAATCGCCCGGTTTTCTCGTGGCACCCTAGCAAGTCCCAACAGCAACCTCCAAAAAAAAGAGGGGTGGCTGGGTATTTTTTGGGCTGCCCTGACCCTGCTGCACCAGCCAGAGCACCCACAGCCGGCACCAGCACCTTTCCCAATCCCCACACGCAGCCTGTTTTTTTACCCCGGTGCAAAGGTTTCATCCGCTGGCTGCCAATGTAGTGCAAGGAAGAGAACTCGCAGAGATACCAATTCTGCCCCGGGGAGGGTGGGAATCTCCTCCCCACGGCTCTTCCCTGCAAACCCAGCAGCCCTCACCGCCCTGCCCCTCTCTCCCCACAGCTGCTGGGGACGTGGCTGTACGTGGCCGGGGCTGCCCAGTTCCCCCGGCACCTCCTGGAGATGCTGCTCATCGACCACGGGCACCTGCACGTGGAGCCCCTCACGGATGGGCGGGAGCTGCTCATCACCCAGCACGTGGCCGCGTAAGATGCTGCCCCAAAACCCGTCCCCTCCCACCTGCTGCAGCCCCACAGCCTTTCAGTACAAAATACAACCACAATTTCTCCAAAAAGACTCTCTCCTGGCTGCCCTGTGCATCCTCTCCCATCTCTTCTCTTCCTCGCTCCCTTCAATTAATTATTTATTTCAACAGTCCCCGAGTTTGGGTGAATTTTGCAGGGCACAGAGGTCTCACAGGCACCAAGCCCTGTGGGCAAGGAGAAGACCTCTGTGAAGGAGAATTCTCCAGTGCCACAGCCACTGATTGTGCCAGGCACCAAAAGGTGTTTCCCTTGCCAGGTCAGACTTTCAGGGGGTGATTTTTTTCTGTGCCAACACAGGCAGCAATTTGTTGTTTCAGTTATTTCAGGGTGGAAAACATCTCACCACCAAAGAGTGGGGGCAAGGCAGAAAAAATGCACAGGAGAAATGCCCTAATTTTAACAGTGAGAGCAATTAACCCACTGAAGGAGGTGGCAGGTGCCTGGTGTGGGCTCAGGAGCAGGGTTGGGTCTTCACTGGTCCTTTCCAAGCCCATGGCATCACCCCCTACCCCTCTCTCTCTCTCCAGGGGGGACCAATGTCTCACTAACAACCTCACCTACTTGGAAATCGCCGCCGGTAACACCACACTGGTGAAGCATGGTGAGCGCCCATTATCCCCCAGCCTGTGTTTTTCCATGGACTGAGACACCCAAAGGGCCCATGTCCATGTTTTACATCATCTGATGCATTTTCTTCCTGGGCCACTTTGCCTGTTTGAAGCCTCAGTGGGCTCCAAACAACTCCCCACACCAGGACACCCAGGGGATCACACACCCCCTTCCAGCCACACTGAACCCCACAGAGCAATGCTGTTCCAGGAGCAAACCTGCTCCCACCCCCGCTGGAGAACACCATCTTGTTTGTGAAGTTATTTCACAATCCCTGGGGGAAAGGAGGGAACACTCATGGCAGTTTTCAGTGAGTTAATGGAGCTTCTCATTCTGAATTGCTTCCTCCTTGCAGAGGAAAGAGGGGGAGCCATTTGGGGTGGGAATTGCAACCCCCTGGGTTACAGTTTGCACTGACCCAGCCACAGCAGCACTGCTGTGAGCAGGGGGCAGCTTCTCCAGGTTTTTGCAGACCCCCAAGCTGCAAGGTCAGACACTTGGGGTCAGGCACACCCTCATACCCCGAGCCTCAGCACGCCACACCATGCAGCACATTCCAAAAGCAGGACGGGAGTTGGGTGACTTTGGCTCCTTCACACCCCGGCCCCATATTTAAGGAACACAATTCAAATAAACCAAGAACCAAATAAGTCACCCCATGTCAGGACATTTGTCCTCACACACTGCTGAGGGGTGGATTCCAGGGGCTACTGGCACTGTTCACACCTGGGCTGGGGTTTGTTGCTGCTGCTGCACCAAAAATCTGAATATTGTGGCTGTTCTCTCCAAGCCAAGACCCAGCAAACTGTGGGGACACTGATGAACCTCAGCTCTGAAAACCTTTTACTCATCCAGTACCAACTGCAGAGGGAAAGGACGTATTTGGGACTGTATCTCTACGGTATGCAAACTCCTTCCCGAAGTAACTTTGTCATGTGACACTGAAACACACACATAAAATTATCAACTGAAACCACAACAACAGCTTGGTTTCACCAACAGTGAAACTTTTCTGAGACCAGCGCTCCAGGGGTCACAGGAGCATTTACAAAGCCCATTAAATCCCACATCTCTGGGCAGAACAGAAAGAACAAGTTAAAGACCAAACCCACTTAGGCCATAAATATTCAAAGAACAGGAAGCAAATACAATTCAGCATCGATATCATTGTAAAATCTCAATATTTTCAAGCCAACCATGATGTTTCAGTGCTTACCTCCCAGGGCAGAGCACGTGGCTTTGCAGTGCCAGCACAGGCAAAGCTGATCAGATCTACCCACAACCTCATAAAGCAGTTTTAGACTCTGATAAGGCTCCTCATTGCCCATCCAGGCTGCAAAGCATTGATTAAGGGAGTTTGAAGATACAGGTAGAAAACTGCCTCCATACTCAGCCTTGGACCCTTCCAACACCCCAGGAATGTCAGTCTATTCTGCCATCCCTTAAAGCAGACAGGACTGGAGTAGTTTGGGAGAGTAAAAAAAGTGATACCCAAGGCTGGTTTTGTTCAGGTGTGTTCACCATGGGCACGAGAGACCCCTGCAGAGACCACATCCACAGCAAGCACTGGTGGGGAAAGGAGGCAGCAAGGGCAGGGACATCCTGAAGGGCCATCCTAAGGCCACCAGTCCATATTTAACTCCTGGCAAATGCTTCTCCTCTTCCAGCCCGGAACCTGAGCGTGAGCACAGCTGACCGTGAGGAATTTGAGCACCACGCCAAGTGCCTGGGGCTGAGGGAAGAGGAGATCATTTATGCACCCTGGAAAACAGTACGTGGGTGTTCGTGGGTGGACACGGGTCAGCAGAGCCAGCACTGCCCCCCACCCCAGGCTGTACCCCCAGCTGCCAAACTGGGGTCTTGGAGAGGCGTTTTCGAGGTGGTGGAAAGGATTTAGGGGACTAAATAACCACAGGCTTGCTTAAATGGAGGTTTAAAATAACATCCCCTTGCAGATAAGTGACTCCTGAAAGCAAATACCTGCACCCGAGCATCTCCAGGGAAACCTGGTAACTGCCTCCCACTGCCAGGAGAGAAATAGCTACAGCATGGGATCTTTGCCCTGAAATTCCTCATTTTGCCTCGAAACTCCTGATTTTGACCCCCCAACCCCCAGCAGAGACCAGCTGCCCCCAGGAGCTGCAGCAAGGGTCAGGAGGGGCCAGTGCACCAGAGATTTTTCCTTTAGGTTTTTCACCAAAACATTAACCAGACCCAGCCCTTGCTTCTGCCACCTTATTTAGGACATTTTATCCTGCAAATTACCCAGTCCCCAAGTCAGCTTGAAAAGTGAAGGCGAAAAATATCCTACCTTTTTCTGTTCCATCCTGCTTGTTCCACCTCAGGAGGCTCTGAGCTTTCAGAGCTGCCCAAAACCCCACACCAGGGAGCCAGGCTGGATCCAACATTGTCTCCAACACCCATCCAGCCTCAAGATGCTTCTTTTAAAACTGTCCCCCACAGTTCAGGGGAACTGGGGACAGGGACAAAGGCAGGGAGTGAAACCCTCTTACTGTGGCAGGGCCAGGTCTCCTTTCCCATTTAGGTAACAAGCAGCACCTGGGAGGAAGAGCCCAGCTCCTCCACACTAACCACAGGCAGCTGTGGACTGGGGGTTGCAGAGGCATTTGGGTCACATTTAACTTTGGACAAGGTGAAGGAAGGTTAGAGAAAGGCAAAGTGAGTTCAGTAAGACAAAACTGGCTGTCCTTACAAGCTGTGGTGCAATTGGTGTTGTCAGAGAAGGGTTTTGTGCCCAGCCAAGGTAGGACGCTGCATCTAAGGAGTAAAAAACTGATTAAATAAACACAGAAAATATTTTGGGGACCTTTGCCATCAGGGTGAAGGAGATGGATGTAAATAGAGCATCAGAGCAGACTCATGTACCCCTCCACCAGCCCCAGGCACTAATAGACCTTAACTTATAGCAAATGCCTGGGTAGCATGAGCTTTTTACTTATTTCACCAAAAGTTTGAGTCCCCCTTTCCTTCAGCACTCACTTACTGAACCCCCAGTGCAGCACAGCTTTGCCCCAGAAACTTGGTTTCCTCTTTCCAGCACACACCTGGAAAATGTCACCAGCAGCACCTGGGCAGTGTCTGTGCCTGGGGAAGCCCAGAGCTTCCTTAGCCCCTCTTAGATCAGCTAAAAAGGGAAAGGAAAATACTTCTTTCTTCAGTAAATTCTCTCTTACTGGTGCTTTGGCATTTTCACTTATCCCGTTATTGTTGTTTGGACAGGAGCTGTGTCAAACAAAAGAAACAGAAAAAGGCAACACCCCCCACATGGAGCCCGTGGCTGAGGGCACAGCATCACCTCCTCCAGGTACCCCCTGGCCTGGGACTGTGGGGAACTGACCCCACTTCGGGCAATAAATGTTCTCTTCAAATTCCATGCATTTTGTTGCCAAGCTGTTGGAGAGCAGATGGTTCTGAAGAGGTCAGAAGCAGGGCTTGCAAAAAGAAATTGGGCATCCAGTTCACCTCGTGTGTCATTCAGCTGGGAGCTGGGAAGAGTCATCCTGGAGCTTCACGCCAAGCTTGGAAGAGAGCTCTGCCAGAAAGGCAGCACTGAAATGGAGCAGTAAGAGAGGCCAACCAGGAGAGGGCAATCACTAACTATGTTAAATAACATGCCAAGCCTTTGAGGAGCAAGTGGGATACACAGAAGGCTGGAAACGTCTTTACCCGTACAGCCTGAGTAAGAGGGTGCTTAACTAGAAGAAACCACCCAATTCCCTTGACAGCAGTTTGACTGCCAGGTAGCCCAGATGGGGCAGAGGTACCTGCCCAAACCCTTTGGATCTGACAAGTGCTCCCCAATAATGTCCATCCACAGCGAGGTTTGCACACAATGATGCTGACAAATTATCCTCCTGCCAGAGGGAGGGGGTGCTGGCCCAAGCCAGGCTGGATTTTTACTTTTCCAGAGAAAGGGTCATGTTTTCTCATTTCCCAGTAAGCTCAGCACCGTGGAGGTGGGAAGGTACAAGTGCCAAGGTTGAAATTGCTCTCTGTGCCTCTGGTACACTCCTGCCTCAGGCACCTCACTCATCCCTTATCCCACCCCAGCCCCAAAGGGAGGACAGCTCTGTCACTGCATTTGTGTAAGTGGGGGAGTTTAACAAGAGACTGCTGTTGCTGCGTGTCTGGAGAGTAGTTCAGTCTCTGCTCTAACCTAGTAATTAAGCACTGAAAATATCTCTCTTCCTTAAAAAGGAAGAAAATGAGCAAAGCTGGAGGGAAGGCAGCAGCGGGCCCCACTCCTCCCACTGCAGCTCCAGGGTGCCCTGTCCCTGTCCAGCCTTTACTGGGCAGTGTTTCAGTGTTGAGCCTTTGGACAGATTCCTGTAGCAAAAATGAATTTTACAAGATCACAGAATCATTAAGGTTGGGAAAGACCTCCAAGATCATCAAGTCCAACCTGTGCCTGACCCCCACCTTGTCACCCAGCCCAGAGCACTGAGTGCCACGTCCAGTCCTTCCTTGGACACCTCCAGGGATAGGGACTTCACCACCTCCCTAGGCAGCCCATTCCAATTCCTGACCAGCCTTTCTGTGAAGAAATTCCTCCTAATGTCAAACGTGAACCTCCCCTGGCACAGTCTGAGGCAGTTTCCTGTCACTTGTTACCTGGGAGAAGAGGCCAAACCCCACCTGGCTCCACCCTCCTCTCAGGGAGTTGTAGAGAGAGAGAAGGTGCCCCCTGAGACTCTTCTTCTCCATGCTAAGAAATAAATCCAGCTGATTCCCTCCTGGCCTCAGAGCACAGGTATCCAGCCAGCCCTTGCTTCAGACACCTTTTTATCACCTTGTGACATGAAACATAACCCCCCATCCCAGTCTGGGGTAGGAGAGGGCAGGGGTGCTGAGGGGATGCTGGGAGCAGCCTTGAGCGCTGCGGTCCAAGAGTGCATCAATAACAGTCTCAGCTGACTGAAGCTGACACTGCTGGAGAGCTCAGGTTACAAGGACCCAGACTTTATGAGTGGATTTATAGCTGAATAAAAGCCTTGAATTACAGTCAGAGACATAAGGAACCAACAAATCCAGTCTGGCCCCCGCAGAAAGTTTTGTTAACCAAATCAGAGGCCACCTGCACTACCAGCCATGGCTCCTGAATGACCTTCAGGGTTAGCTCCTGGTTGGGTTGTTATTTAAGAAAAAAATTGTACAAAGCCTTTATTTTGAGAACCCTGTAAGCCAGGTTCTTCAAAGGGGATAATTGGACTGCAGAGCTTTCAATTTTTCTGGGAAATTTACTTCTCTGAACAGAGTGTTATGGATACTGCAGAGATGAGCAAAGTCCAGCAACACTCAGAGACAGGTAAACAGTGTCTGAACATCCCTGACTCATCACCACCAGCATTAGCTTGGTCTTGCTGTCTTTGCATTTAAGAATTCTGTCCTCCCAGGTCCTCAAAGGGAGAATCTTTCCCAGTGTTGGTGACCTTGGTGAGAATTATCCCAGGAAAAGTCTGGCCACAAACAACATCACTAAACCATATCAGGAAAGAGATGCAGACACACAGTATCTCTTTAACAGACCTTTATTAGCAGACTGTTCCCTACATGAAGAATCCGAGTTAGATTTGCATTATAACAATTTGTGGTTACAGCTACAAAGATGGTTGTCATTTTGCATTGATTTTTGCATTCTGATATTCATATTCTCATTAGGCCACACTGGTAGGAAGGAACCACTGCAGAATTTGTGACAGGTCTCAGGAAGAGGGGGGTGGAAAAAAATCATCACTAATCCAGATTGGTTAGATTTCCAAGAGGCTGCTATTGACAGCACTGAGAGTTAAGGCATAGCCTCACCTGGGAGACTCTCCATGAACCACCAAAATCTGTCCAAAAAAAAAGCAGCTGCTGAGTGCTAGCAAATCCTTCTCCAGTTTCTCACACACATCTCCACAGTGTCCTCCTGCATGTGATGAGCACTCACTCAGCAGCAGGGTCTTCTGATTCAGCCTCAAAGCACTGATTCAGCTCATGTCCAAGTGCAAGTTTCCTTCCACCTCTCTGGAAATGTGTATTGTCTTTAGTCCCTGAGATTTCTCTCCTCCCCCCTCACCTAAAAATTCCCCAAATTGCTCTTAGTTAGCTGTTGTGACATCCAACATACACAGACCTTCTACTTCCCAACTTCAGCCATCCACCCAAAGCCTTTCAGCCATGCACAGAGGCAATTCCAAACTAAGGCAAGCCTCACAGTGCACCCTCTCCCCAAGCTTCTGCTTCCTCACCTGCTCCCTTCTCTCCTATGGCTTCTTGCTACAGAATTTCTCTGGGCTGAGGTCCTCCAGCAACAACCCCAGATGTGGGAAAGGCAGCTCAAGCCCCACAGGGAAGGTACATGAGTGACTTTAGGTCCCTCCCCACGACTCAGCTGTGTGTGATGTGAGAGAACTAATAGAGAACTTTTTAAAACAGGAGAAATATAAGCACAGTAACAATATTTAAACAAGTCTATAAAAATAGTCTGACATAACTCTGTTCAAATAAATACAAAATAAATATGCTTTAAGCAGTAAAACAGTGGAATGCAACGCTGGTCCATTTTGCCCAAAATGAAAAGTTGAATGAGGATCTTCCAGGCCTCAGAAGCCAGATCCTATTAACTAAAGCAGCCCATAATGCAGTCAGAGAAATTTTAAAGCCATCTCTTTCCCTTAGCCTTGTGAAAAGCACCCTTTGAAAGACAAGCAAGCATGTCTTCAGGACTGAAAGCTCACCTCTCCCAGTGACAACCAGCCCCTCTCCCTAACACCCCTTCCCACAGCGGACATTCCTGACTTGGGGCACCCACGGAAACCTGAACATCCATCTACCAAGAGGTCTAAAGAGAGAAATAGCAGCGTAGGCACGGGGTTTGGAAAAGGCCCAACAGCTCTCCTTGGCACCAGGCAGAATGGAATTGAGAGGTCCATGCAACGCTGCACAGGGGCTCTCACGTCGTGCTGGGAGCACAACTGCACAGGAGCTGTGAAATATCGTGTTTGTTCACTAAAGCCATGCATCACGGTGCCGGTCAGCCCAGGGCCCTCCTGCCTTCCCCTTCCCAAGCCCCTGCTGAGTATAAGACAAGCCAATCCCGGCATGCAAAGGATACAGGCATGCAGGCTCTAGTCTGCTGCTTCTGTTAGTAAGTGCATCTTGTTAGTGGGTTTATGAGACACACTTAAACCTATAAAAAATAAATAATTCTAATTCTTCATCAGGCTGGCTTAAGCAACCTTCAGCCTGACTGGATAAACCACTGCCCACCAGCCCTCCAAACCAGTATAGATCAAAATTACATTTCATGTCAAGTCTTGGAAGCAGAACATGAATGTCTCCTACCCAAAGGAATATTTGTAAACATTATAACAAGCCCGGTGTGGCAGCAGCTCCTACACAAGGTTTGTACAAATTTAAACAATGGGTAGGAAGTTAAACAACTGAATGGAAAAAGCAGCTCTCTGAATGGAAAAAGAAGCTCTTTCAGCAAGTCAGAAGGTGCTCATCTGTAGGCAAACAGCTCTGTACAGGCAACAGGCTGAGAGCAGACCTGTAACCCAGATCTTTGCTACTCTGTCATACTGCTGGGAACTGACCTCAGCAACTCCTGCCCTAAGATTCTCTCAGGAGTTCACCTCCTGGTCTCCCAAAGGCCCAACAAAAAGGACCACGTGATGGTTTATGTGGAGCTCTGAGTAGCAAGATGGCAAAAGACACCAGATCCTCCCCTCCCCCTTACTGACTCACAAACAATCTGGGATTTCACAGCTTTGCTTAGTCAGCTTAGTGTCGACACATTCACAGAATGAGAGATGGCTTATACGTCTTGGGATTGCATCCCAAGATTTCAGAGTTCCAAGTCCTCAGCATCTCCTGGTCACCGTGAATCCACGCCCAGAGTCATCTTCAAGTTCTCATACACCACGTAGCTGATGCTCACAGCTGGGATCACCTTCATGAAGTTCGGCGCCAGACCCCGGTAAAGCCCAAACGCTCCCTCTGTCTTCAGGATGTGTTTGAACAGTCCCCTCATTGTCACCTCGGGAGCACCCTCCACTGAAGCTGCAACAGGGAAAGACACAATAAATAATGCAGCCCAGGTGGTGAAAACATGTTAAGAGCAGTTCTGGGTCACATGCTTCCAGATGTTCACAGAGCAAAGGTGCTTTGTGGGGGACAACATTAACTTCTCAGCACACCATGGCCATGCTGCACATCACCACTATTTTCTCAAACTGCTGTACAGACACCCTTAGCCAAAACTCCTGACCTAAGCAAAACAGAACCTCTGTCCTGGAAGTCCTTGGCCCCAGTTGTTGAAGGGCAGCACAAAGTCCACTTGCAGCATCACAAACAGCCCACGGCTCAGCTGCACGGGCCCAGCTGAGGTTGTTGTCACAATATTTACACTAGAGAACCTTTACCCTGCTTAGAAACCATGTCAGGAGTTCCCACTGCTCCCAGTAAATTCTCACCTTGGGCCTGCATGCGTGTCCTCACGAGAGCCAGTGGGTAACTGGCAAGCTGTCCACAGGTACTGGAGATGGTGCCACAGGCCAGCAGGACAAAGACCCCGGGGTCGGCACTGTTGACGGCATAGCGTTGCAACCAGGTGTTCTTTAGTGTCTGGAAGGAACAAGCCCAAAGTTAGCAATGAAGAAACAATCAAAAGAATATCACGTTTCATAAAAGATCCAGCTTAAAGGCCCAGGAAGCTACGTGCAAGCTCAGCCAGAAGCACAGGGCTTCTCAAATCTTTTTAAGCTTCTGCTACTGTAGTGCCCCAGGAAAATCCCTTTTTTAGTTTCCTGCTGCAATTTTCTCAAGAAAAGAAACAAGTGACCATGCACGATGTTGACTATGGTTTATGAAGTAGAATCATTGTATTGGATTATCTTTTAGGCCATTTGGGGTAAAAAAAAGAAATCCATTTGTGCCCCATAAGGCTGATCAGGAAAGCCTTGATAAATTACTTATAGTCCTGTAGTGACTGACAGGTGTGACAGTGATAAAGCCACACAAGCAGCACAGCCCTATAACAAGTATAATACATAATGTAACATAATATAATAACTTTTAGTTTGAAGGGTTCATACCTCATAGACTGCCAGGTCAATACCAGCGTATGGAATGATTCCCAGCATGTTGGGGATGTAGCCTTTGTAGAAGGCAGACATTCCTTCCTTTGTGAGGATGTTTTTGGCACAGTCCAACATGCCCGAATACTGTCCTGTCTTCCTTAGAGCCATCCGTGTTTTCAGAACCTGGGAGACAAGAATAAATAGCATGAAGGCCTAAAGGAGAATCAGCAGGAGACAAACGTACAGACAATGTCATTAAGAGCACAGAGAGCCAGGACAACAGCAGTGTCCTGACAGCAGCACTTGATATCACCTCCAAGAACTCATCAATTATCACAGTGCTGGTGTTCTATGCACATTTTCCCATCCCTGCCCTTGCCACAAGCCCCCCTGGGCTGGGCTATCCTTCCTCACCTCCATGGGGTAGATGCTGCTCTGAGCAATGGCCCCAGCCAGAGAACCAGCCAACAGCCGCTCGTGGATCCTCAGCATCTCCTGGTCAGTACCAATGAACCGCTTGATCTGCAGAAGCCAGAACAGACAGACATTGAGGCTCCGTGACTTATCTCAATCACCTCCTTCTTCTAAGACTGTCCTTCTGCAGCCAGACTTGTCTGTGCCCTTCCACTCACCTGCTCATAGGCCATGAACTTGATGGCCGATTCGGGTGCGATCTTGAGCACGTTGATGCCGTTCCCTCGCCACAGTGACCTCGGCCCACCCTCCCGGATCATCTGAGTGAACCCGCCGATGATGCACATGTTGTTACTGCGGGAGGCATGGACCTGGGAGAGAGAAGCAAGCCTGGATTAGTTCCAGTCCCCATTACGACAGCCCTACGTTTTTCCGTAATCCAGGGACAAAAGGGCGCTTTTTTATTTATCCAGAGATTTGCCAAGGCTTTAATCCCTCCCAGATAACTACTACAATGGGAAAGCAAGATTCTTTTCTTTTTTGCCAAGTCTACCATTAACTAACGAATCTAATCAATATCTCCCCTCTGGAATGGGAGGAAAGGTTAAATAGGCTGGTTTTTTCCCATACCTAACTTAAGATCAACTACCCATCAACTTCTCAGCTGTTTCACAAGCAGGTGCAGTGACAAAGCAGGCTAAAATCAAGATCTTCTAACTCTTTTCTAATATTGAGTACAAGCTCTGCCAACTGAACACCACATCCACTTCAACTCTCATGGCCTCAGGGGCCTCTCAACTGAACACAGGACTTGAACTTGTTTCACCAAACCCCAGCTTTTCCACAAAGCTGTCTAACTACTGACAGTTTTCACATGTCTACCTCTCAAAAGATTCTCTGTATTTTTTCTAGTCAATGAAGAATAACTTTTTAACATGGCTTCAATCACTCAAATAATCCAAAACGCTTTCAAAAATGGCAATTTAAGAGGTTAACCCTGGCCACAGTGCTGTATTGTGCTGATGAACATTATCATCTCCTAGGCATCCATGAATATTAAAGGAATCTGCTCAGGTATTCAAACAAAGTGGAACTGCTCCATCATACCTGCATGAGCACTTTCAAGCGGTCCAAGGGAGCTGTACAGGTTCTGGACACGGCACCTGCACCTCCACCTGCAACCAGATGTCTCCACCACATCCCTGTCTGCCTCTCTTCCACTGTGAACTCATCAGGGACAGTCAAGTTCTCTCCTACATCAAAGATCTGCAAAAGTAGAAGGTGTTGAGAAATGCTTCATTGGCCAGTGATTTTGCCAAAGTTTTACTGCTCTTTGTCAGTGCAAAGTGTTGAAGTTCTGGATATGCTTATTCCAAGTCAGCAGCTTATCTACAGCCGTTAACTGCTGTGTCTGGCCACAGGAGCTGCCACTGCTACACAACATGTCACAGGAGGAAGATTTCTGTCCAAGAACCTGGCAACTGCTGAACATTTGTCTGCATCAAAATACCATGGATCGTGGTTAGGAACAAACCAACCAGCTGCAGGCAGCTGCACGGCAAAAAGGCTGGACCTTTCTGGAATCTTCCAAGCTTGCAGCCAGTTAAGCCTCATTACCTACTATTCACACACAGAAATATCTCCAGGAAGGATGGCTGCCTGTGGAATCAGTTTCTAGTTTTAACAGGTCCTGAACCGGTCAGGGCTGGTCAGTGGCAGGAGCTCTCAGAGCTGCCAAGAGAACACCCTCACCTCCCTGAAGAATGTGCAGTTATCACTTGTGCCTCCAGCTGTGCCAGTGATAGGTGGCAAGACCACAGGACAGGAAGCAATTGAGCTTCCAGGGCTACAGGGCAGCTATGAACCATGAAGAGAAAGATAGGGACTGTGATAGCAGCTCCTGGGGAACAAGAAGCTGGGCAAAGACCAAGACTTGCTGCAGAGGAACTATTTCTTACCGTGGAGTGCTTCCAGTACAGGATGATTTCAGGAATGTTCTCCACTGGGTGCAGCAGGTGATAGTCTCGCCACTCATTCCAGTCAATTGTCATCGTCCCATTTTTGTCCATGCTAAAAAGATTTATCATCAGATGAGTACAGGGTCCCACTGGGTGACAAATTCCTCCTCCCCTTCCCTTTGATTATTCAGGCTTACACCAAAAAAAGCTTTGCAAAGCAACTACTAAGAGACTTCTAAAGAGACACAAGACAAGGCTAGGAAATCTTCTATTCACCAGACAGAGAGGGCTCTCTTTCCTCCCCTCTCTCTCCCTTCTAACCAGCCCACAGCAGTAGTTGGACCCCCTCTTATCAAAGTTAAAGACATAACTAACACTAAAGGGAAAATTATACTTACTAGGTGACAGGACCCCAGAAGTGTCCCGTCCTTATTCTGACACACAGGCAAACAGACAGAGGGAAGGTAGCAGAGGAAAAAAAGAGGAAAAAACAGCACAAATAAGTGGTTGTTAACATGTTAGTGCCACATGCATAAAGCACTCGGCATTTCCAAAGAGCAACTGCACGGTCCCTCTCCAAAGCAGCAAGCTCAGGGCAGCAGGACAATCAGACAGGGATGCAAATAGCTCAGATACAAGCACTACCCCTCAACAGGTCAGGGAGAGACTCTGACAGTAACTCTCCATAAAGCATTATGACTTTATTATGTCAATTTATGGGGGAAAATCAAAATTAAAAGTAAAAGGAAAAAAGGGAGGAGCTGAAGTAATTGGAAAGTGTGTACAGGGTAAAAAGAGATAGGTGTTCCACATCCCTACATTTCTTTCTAATCCCCTCAACACAAAACAGAAAAAACAATGGAATCTTCACCTCTTGAGTATTTTCTCAGCCTGCTGTTCAGAGATCTTGACTCCCAGGTCCCGCAGTGACTGTACAATCTCCTGGGCGTCGATGCGGCCTGCAAAGATCAGCCAGTGAGCTCAGGTACATGTATGACAAGCTAACACAGGCACTTAGTCCATTCATCAGCATACTTACCATCATTCTTTTTATCCAAACTCTTGAAGACCAGTCTCAGCTTCTTTTCATGGTCTTGGAGATAGTGAACAAATTCCTCGAAATCCAGCTGTCCATCCAGGTCCTTGTCTCCAGCCTTCACAATTTTCTGTTCAGAAAACAGTAAAAACCTGTCAGTCCCTTTGTTCATTCAGACAGGTCAGCCCTTTCTTCTACCATATTTAAAGATCTTTTCCTCCAGAAAGTCAACAACAGAATTATAATTCCTCAAAGAAATTTGAGCAAAGCAGTAGCGTAGAAAAGTCACCTGATTCCAACTGTCTTCCAAAGTTCACTACACAGGCATGATGCCTCATGCTTTTATCAGGGACATGCTGCTAGTGTAGTGTGTCCAATCTCAGGACTGTATCTTAACACCTTACAAAGCCCTTGTGAAGGTTCTTGAACTAAGTATGAGGCAACAGATTTGCATTAAAAGTGAATCACAGAACTCGAGGTAATAAAAAAAAAACTGAACAGAAGGAATTTCTTGCCTGCTACGATCCTTAGAGAAGTAAGCTCCCTCTGGCAATAACTAATTCCAACCAGCAAAAGCCTGTCCAGCTCTAGTGAACACAGTCAAAGATAAAAACCCCTGTGAACTGGTTTAGGCACCCTGAAGCTATTTGCTTTAATTACACAAGTTTCCATGAGATGCATATAGAGCAAGAAAAGGTTCTTAGTAGGACAAAACTAAAATCAAGATCAAACTGTGCCAGACATCTAGGACAGGGTAAATGACTAATTAACTCACTGCAGCATGAGGCAACAGCCCATGGACTGCCCTATGTAAGGGCATATGGCTGCATGACAGGAGAGGTGATCTCCAGACTGCAAGAATGTGGCTCAGGGAGTTCCTATTTCCCTTCTTGTTCAGTCACTTGCCTTTGACAGCTTTTAAGTCTTTTTCAACATCAATCAGTGAGCAACACTAAATGAAGTATGATTCAGTCCACTGCATCACCCAAAGTTTTGTTTCAATGCTTGTAACATTTATGTTAAGAGCAAATAGGTTGTCAAGGAAGCTCTGAGCTGAGATCAAACACTGGGTTAACCCTCCATTCACCAATATTTCGTTCAATATTCAGGCTTCAAAGGTAATAGGCAAACCTAAGCTTACTGTGGTATCTCCTCACTCTATGACCACCAGTCCCCTTCATAAGCCTTAAGTCTTTGTTTCAATGCCATTTTAAATTACTTCAATACTAAATAATTTGCTATTAAAACTCTCTCACCCACCAAGTCCTGTCTCTTTAGCCTTAATGCTATGAGGATTATTCCTAATCACTTTCTGAACCTTAAATAAGAAAGCGCTGTCCCAGCTGCCCTGACCTTCGAGGTATGCCCAGTATTCCCAACCTGCCATTTATCATATGACTGTTGTAAAGTTCAGATATGACCTCACATTCAACTTGTGGGCTAAATATAGACCAACACCCCTTGCCTGTCAGCACACTGGGCTTGAACAGCTGAATCAGGGCTTCCCCTCTTACTGGCAACCCCCAAACAGTTGACAGGCATTAATAATTCGGAGGCCCCGTAAGAGAGATGTGACTGTGCAACTGCTCCTGCTCTCTCAGCACACCCTAACAACCGCAGAGAGGTGCCAGGAGTGATCAGAGACCACAGGCAATAAAAGCTTTGCTCTGCTCACCTTCCTCCCCCACAGTCACAGAGCAAAACCACCGTAGGCCTGATCGACAGTAACCCACAACACACGTGGGTTACTTCTCCAGAGATGTGAACAAATATCTGCCTGCAGCTCTTCGCCCTTAACAGCAAATATGAAATCTGGTCACTGACAGCTATTTTGGCCACAGAAGTTCCTGTGGTCACCTGCACAGTCACAGCCCCTGCAGTGCTGTGGGACCTTACACATTTCCCAGCTTCCAGCATCCCATCTATGTCTCTGCACAAAGGTATAAAAAGCCTCCCCAGCTTTGCTGATCAATAATCAGCTCTCTGGGCTTACAGTCTGGTCATGAAAAAGAAGTAGCGACAAGATGGATTTAGTGCATCTCCCTTCCAAAGAAAAAGGTTCTTGCACAACCTCCCTCAGCTCAGCCCACCCACCTCTGGCTGAGTCACTCACAGGGACCCGCTCTCCTGCTCACAGCACAAACCTGCTCTCCTTCACCAGCTTGAGCTGACACTACATTACACACCTCCTGTCAGAAGGGAGGCAGGACGCAAGAAGAAGGAAAAGGAAGAGGATGTGGAAACGTATCTGAGCAGACCAGTTGAAGCAGAAGACTGTAATTTGGAAAACCCCTTTCTCTATTTAACTCACATCAAATCAGCTGGTTCAAACAGTCTTGGAGGCACCGAGATCTCACCCAATTCAGAACAAAAGAATGAGAAAGAAAAAATCCACTCTACGCTGCTTCAGCAATCCCTGCCAAGGGCCACGAGAAGTGTGTCCATGCTGTACTCAGTTATTACAACAGAGTCATCACAGACTTCTCCCCCTTCCAATCAGCCACTCGGGGTGCAGAGACCACCCTTCCATCACTCCCTCCCTCCCATTCCTCCCTCGGGGCCATACCTGCTTCCACTGGCGGTAGGTGGAGAACTCCTGGGAAGGAATGAAGAGGCTGAGGCGGAAGATGGATTTGAGTTCGGCCGGCAGCCCCTTCGACTCAAAGTATTCAAACTCCGTCTCCCCGAGCACCGGCACGTACAGACAGAGGCAGAGCATCTTTCTGAGCCCCAGACTCAGCTGCCCTGCTCAGACCCACCGGGAAGGAAGGGAAGTAAAACTGAATGATTCCCCTCAGCTAATTTCAGTGCGTAGTGGAAAGGAAATACCAGCAAGTCTCATGACACATGCCTATGAGCGAGGCTGGCTCCGGTGGGATTGGCTGCACAAGCCCTGCCCTTCTACTTAAAAGGGAAGCCGGGGCTGTACAGTCCCACCCATCTGACACAGAGCAGCCATGTGAGCTGCTCCCATTGCTCAACACCTGACTCCCATTAACCCAGAACCCTTACATCACACTCACCGCCAGTTAACTCTTACTGGGTGTCCCTCTTAGCTCAAGAGGCTTTGGCCAAGGGCCAGGACACTCACTTGCTGTTCCTGACATCCCCATCAGTCTTTCCTGATCCTGTTCTCGCCTCTGTGGTGATTTATACAGGCAGCACAGTAAGGATCAGTCTTGACCATAACCTTTCCCACCATGCAACATAGGAGAACTCTCACTGTCTTCCAGAAAGTTCTTCTAAAACACATTAACAGCAGGATGCCAGCCACTTACTGCCTTCATACACGTTTAGGATATCCAGCTTAAGCAACAGTCTTGAAATTCCACTTTTACAAGGTTACTTTGCTCTACCAGAGTTGATTGGCTTTGTTGCAAGTTCTCCTAAAACCACTTGTGTCAGCTAGGAAAAGGCAACCCCTGCACACCAAGATCTCTCCCCTCTGCAGCACTCCAGTGTTACTAACACAGCAGCAATAAAGCCTGTGGAGGTTTGTCATTGTGCCAAATACACAGAAAAATCACCCAAATCAAGGGCAGGCTTCAAAACAGCCCCAGCTGTTTCTAAGCCTCCTAGCTAAGCATCCACACAGCAGTTACACCAGCTTAATATTTTCCCTCCTCTTCCGACCACAATTAAACATTGCAGTCAGATCTGTGCTAAGAGAAGTGGCACGGGCAGAACAACATTTTCCAGCTTCTACCCTTGACAATTTAACTGCTTTGCAAGCGAGTTCCTGAGGTCTCATTAGGAGCAAGCCAGGCTGGAGGGAGCGTGGCACAAGCACCATTTAATGCAGATATAATTACAGGTTTCTGAGCATTTAGTGGAGTTTGATGTATGGGATAACACCAAGCTCACCAGAGAGAGTACCAGAGTGTAACAACGCCGCTCAGGACAGAATTACTGATTGCTAATGTGAATTGTAAAATAAAGTTATAGTCTTGATATTTATCAGAGAGAAGCTATCACACAGAGAAGATGCAGAAAGCCACAGCCCATAACCCAAACTCTAATCCTGTCTGCACCAGAAGTAACACAGTGTGTTTGCTGAACTGGTTCAAGCCAGCCCAGATAACAGCTTTCGCCACCACTGCGGACACAACAACATTTTCTGGTGTTTGCTGTGTTCAAACAGCCTGTTTGGCAGAGCAAAGTCCAACCAGCACTCCCCTCCTCAGGCCCCCATGCACAGGGGGCTCTTACGTCTTTACCGTGGTATTTTGTTCTTTAAAGCAAAGCCAAGGTCTGTAATGAGTTGTTTGTGGAGCTGCATGTCAATCACACAAACTGGGAATATTTAATCTGGGGCTTTATTTCAAGGATTTTTTTTTTTTTTAAAGCTTAATGGATCATGACCCACAGGGACTCAGTACCCTTGAGAATTGTGGCCTACAGTCTCCTCTGCCCTCCCTTGGGCACCTCACCAACCATGGCACCACTGCCATGTTACCTAACCAGGCTTAACCTGCTCCCTGCTGACGTCTCTCCACACGAAAACAAGATCTTCTCAGGGACTCCAGATCCTCTTAAAGATCAGCTGCAGCAGCTCACTGCATGCACGCCAACAGCACACCCCAGCCTTCCCACCACTCTCACTGCAAGCAGCACCCCAATGCTACATCCCCCCCACTGACCAGCAACAAACACCTTCAGCAGCCTGACCAAGGAGAGCAGAGCAGCTCCCCCCCAGCAACAGGTACTAAGTGAACAAATCCAACTCAGATTTGCTCCACAAAGCCTCAAGATCCTCAGCAGTCCTTCCCACGAGTTGCCAAGCATCACTATAATAGCTGCTTGGCAGCTCAGTTGCTATGCCAACATGATGCAGATTTTCCTAAGGAACTCTGTTTGGAGTTGGCAGCTAGAGACAAAAGGCAAAATCGGCACATTTTAGGAAAAAAAGCCCTACTACCTACGTCATAGGAAAGGAGAAAGCTAATGAGGTTAAAGCTGATTTTAAGCAGGGTATTAATTACAGGACAGCAAGCTAAGAAGGAGAGACAGATTACGAATGAAGTTTATACCAGCAATTCAGGTTATAATGACAAAGGGAGCTTAAACAAGCATTAAGAAGTTTTTAGATTTCACCTAAAAAAATCCTGGTAAAGCTGGAAGTACTCAAAAGCCAGGCAGCTCTCCAAGGCTGCAGGGATCAGCACTTCTGGGACATTAGCATGGGGTCACTGCCCAAGTCTTAGCACACACAGAGCTGGTCCTGCTCCCCCAGCCCCTGTGGGCAGCACACCCAGCCCAGGGCTTCAGGCATGAGCTACGGACAGTACATCCCTCATTAGCACTGTCTATTCCTGATCAAACCAAGGACAGGGCACAGAGCACCAAATAAGGTCACTCCTCCCTGATACTTCTTCCAGCCACCAGTTCTGCCAATGAAGCCATTTTTGGGTGATGTAGAGCCAGCCTGGCTGATATCCTCTCCTAAAGGGAGCAGTATCTGGGTTTGTCTACCTTCACAGCTCACTGTTCTTGTCATCGAGGAAGCTGCCAACTCATTTTCATTTTATTTATAGGATTTGGTTCTTCTTTAAATCTGCAGGAGTTACCAGTTTCCATACCCTGCCATTCCAACACTAACCTTTCCAAGTAATTTGTACTCTTCTAGGCATCTGCTTCATCACTGATTTACTACATCAGCTCCAGAACGTACCTCCCAAAGGATGGAAAGATGCAGCCATACAAGGAGCAGCAAAGTATGCTGTTTAATTTTGAATTTACTTTGCTAAAAAAAAAGTCTCTAAAAATATCAAGTGCCAGCGAGCGTCACAGTCACATAACATCCTCCTTCAGAGGCAAAACAGCTTCCTGGGCCCCAGCCCTATTTCTCGAAGGTTTCACTGGGTTCTGCTGACTTGGTCTCCTCTAATTTCTAGAAACTAGCTTATAATTAATTGGACAGTACAGAAAGTCCTCAAAAACACAGAGAGTATGAAGGAGGGGAGTTAATAATTTAAGAGACCCCAGGAGAGTAAAGAGGTGCAGCCAGCCAAAACTTTGCAAAGGAAAGGACAGAGACCAGGGACAGCAGACAACACTACGCAGTCTTTGACACAAAGGTAACCAGGACAGGTGACCTGTTCCACTGACAACATGCAGATCCAAAGTTACAAGTCCAGATAGTGACATCAGGGGCAGATTATACGTCTCTCCTGTGTACACACATCCGGGGCAAACACAACACAGCAGCAATCAGTATTTTCTTTCACGTTTGCAGAAACAGCCTCATGTTGAAATCGTTACCTTCAGGTAAGGTTCTGAGGAGAAACACACCAATGACAAGTGGAGATTGAAGAGCCAAGGCCAGGAAGCCCCTCCTCTCAAGTTTATTGATACATGGCAATTCCTTAACACCAGCATCAGGTGTCGTATTTTTTGTGTTTTTAGCAAATAGGTAGTTACAGGTGTTTTTACAAAACAAAGTGGCCTACCAGACAAGAGACTGCTCCCAAGGTCACAGCCAGCCAGTGGCAGAGAACAAAAGCCCCCACATCTTCTATAAACACCAAATAATACTGTTTGCTCACAGTGGTTTATTATCTCTCCCTAAGGCTGTCTGAGACTTTTCCCAACACTTCTCCTTCAGACAGGTAATTAGAACACTGATATCTGATCAAGCACAAACAAGTCATTGCAGCTTAACAAGTTGCTGTCCATCAGCAGAGCCACAGTGGCTGGATGCAGCATTAGCCGGCCTGAACTACAAGGTAAAACATATCTGCATAATCCTCAACAGAACAGCTTTACACTGTGTTTTACTTTACAATCAGGGCAGGCTAAAATTACACAATCACAACCTCCTGGTAGATGGGCAGTTACTTCCTAAGATGCAACAACTCCATTTTACCACATCTTTATCCTCCAGGTATTTCTCCATTAGCCAATTTTAGGGTTCCTATGCAGTAAAACTTCCCAGGGTCACACAGGAAAGAGGAGATTGGTATCAGCTTTCAGAGAAAGCTTAATTTCTAGGTGTGAACAGATGGACTCTCCCTGACTGAGGGACTATTGTTCCCTAGAAGACACCAGAGATTTTCAGCCCTACACTTGCAAGGCTTTCATCACAAGCTACTTCAGTTCAGAGCCTCTGTCCTTCTTCAACCTCTGTGCACCAAAGTCCTCCTCTTCTCAGGACGCGCATGCTCCTTTTTTGGAAGGAGATGCACAGTGCTAACTGCTAAGGATAGACATGAAGGCAAAAGTCCCTGCAGATTTTTCAGTCTGATTCAAGCAGGGAGTGGCTTCTGCTCCCCAGAATGAGAAATGCCGTCCTGTTTCCATTCAAAACAGCAGCAGGATAGATATTAAGCTCCTCTACAACTTAAACCTGTACGTCCCCCATTTTAAAAAGAAACCTTGCAGCAACAACCACACCTGATTCCCTGTCAAATAAGCTGGATCCTGAAAGTCACACACCCCTGCAAGCCCTTCAGCATCATCCCCAGCTCTACCTCTAGCAGGGGTTATGCCCAAATCGTTCTCCCCTAATCCCAGGTCACACCCTTGGTCTTAAACCACATGTAGTCAGAGCTGACTGCACCATCCTCAGGGGAGACGGACAGCATTCCCTCCCCATCCTAACAAACCAGAACTGCAGTCGGCCAGCACTGTGCTGGAAGCCCCAGCACTAAACTAAGCAGCTTTTGTTCACCTCCCCCCAGACAAAGCCTCACCATTTATTCTTTGCCAACTGTGCACCCCCACCATCTCCCTGCTCTCCCACCCCCTGGGAACTTCCCATCCTCACGCAGATTTTAGTCTCTCCCTTATACCACCCGCTCCCCAGAGACAGGCTTTACTCTCTTCCGGGCTGTGCTGTTCAGATAATGCAGCCAGTTACTCATTTGCCCAGCACATGCAAGTTTTACCAGAGGCTTGCCAAATTACCAGAGACTGACTCAGGATCATTTTAGGATCTATCCGATCCGTTGCCGGTCTCCAGTGCAGGGGTGGGACTCACCACTAACCTGCATTATCATTCCCTGTCCTCTCAGTCATGTTGCTAAGGAACCCTGGAGACCCCACACACTCCTTCTTGCCCCTAAACAGCATTTTTTGCCCACTTAGAACATCATGTTTGGAAGGTTAGATCACCTCCTCTCTTCGGTCATTCCCCTGCCCCCCCTTCCTTTCTAACAGGCACACCCTTTTTCCTGTCCCTCTCCCCCCTCCCCAAATTCACACACACACTCCAATTGCAACAGCCCTTCTCCCACAGACCACACACTCGGCTGTCATGTGCACCAACCCCTCCTCAGGCCCCTGGATGTCCCATTACCTTTGGAAAATGCTCTGCGGGTCCAACCACCAGTAGGATAGTTGGTCTCCTTTCAGTGGGATCAGTCCCTCTGTCCTGTGTCTTCCCCAACATCTTTGGCCCTTTCTCCCCGGGGCCTGGAAGTGGGGTGGTGTTTCTGGCCTCATCCTCTTTTTCATCTGCAGGACCTTGGCATATGGCCCTGGGAAGGAAGCTAGACAGAAAATGCCACAGGGTCTGCAGCATTGCTGCTCCAGAGAGCATCCCGGGCAGGGAAACCCTGCGCGCTCGGGAGCTGCCCGCTGCCAAGGATGATGTGACTGCACTACCAAGCACCCCCAAGACGGGAATCGGCACAGCAGCCAGCGGGGAGGTTCAACCCAGCGACTCCACAGGCTCAGAATTCTTTACAGACCGCTCCTGCAGACGCTTCCTGCCTTTTGAAATTGCTGCTACTGCAGTCGTGCCTGGCCTGACAAGCAGCTCATTGTACCAGAGCCTCAGAAATCTGATGGCAACAGACAAAGCACAAGCCCCCTTGGCAAGGAGACGCCGAGAGACGCTGAGCTTTGGAGACGGCTTGGACTGAGAAGCCGAGACGCTGCGCTCAGGAGGCAAAGCTAAAGATGAGCTTCTCAGAGCTGCCAATGGAGCGGCGCGTCCCGGCTCGGGAGCGGGGAGGCTGAGCAGCGATGCTGAGCACCCGGGCTGCGTCCCCACTGCAGCAGTGCCCAGCCAATCCTCGCTCCCAACGCTGCGGAGCTCCGGAGCACGGCAGCGCGCGCAGCCGGCCGGGAGCGCGCCCCGGGCCGCCCGCACGGGAGCGCGCCCGCGGGCACGGAGGGCAGCCGGGTACCCAACCCGAGCGTGGAACACGCGGCCCCGAGGGAACGGGATGGGCCGAGGGATGTGTGTACCCGCGTCTGCAGCCTCGGCTGCGGCTCTTTGTTAGGGCGGCAGATGGTTGTGCGGAGAGAAGCCGGCTTTGCCCAGCCACGGCCGCATTAACCTCCAACTGCACTCTCTGTCGCTCCCTGGTCTATTATAGTCTCATCCGAGCCTACAATAGCTCTTTGGTGCCGCATTGTGCTGCTTCCCTTGGCGCCCAGCGCAGCACAGCGACGCGCCCACACAGCGTTTACGGCCATTCATCTGTGCAGGAGCTGCGCTTAAACCAGCGGCGCTTACCCGGACAGGCCCAGCTCTGCTGGACGAGCCCCGAACCACCCAGCCAAGCCTAGGACCAGCCAGAGCAGGACTACGAGTAGATATCAATATATAGGCACAGATACCAATATATTCCCTGGATTTCTGCAAGAAATGCCACGTTTTCCTCTCTGCTGCCCCAGCAGCAATTGCTCCTCCACTGGTGAGGACACTGGTCTCCCACCACAAGAGTCAACCCACTCTGGAGGAACCCAGCAGCATTTTCCATCTTACTTGGTATTCCCAGGTTCTATGCATCCACAGACAGAGGGCACTGCATGCCTCACTTCCAAACTATTATGACTTTTCCATAAGTTTGGGGGTTTTAACATGCAGGGAAATGAGTACAGATCACAGCTTCCATCACTCAGGGCTCCCTACCCACCGTAGCAAAGCAAGATCCACGGGGAGCAAAGGACGTCAGTTTTCAGCTTTTAACTTTTGAAACTGATAGACTGCAGCACACTTCTGTTATACAGATATTAGATGTGAAATTAAGATCCAAAATCTGGAAGGTCTGCAAGCTTTAAGTAGCCAATCTGCAAATAAAGGAAAAACGCTAAACATCACGTTTGGCAACTTGCTAAAGTTGAATTCCTGTAACCGACCTGAGTAATGGAAAAAGTGAGAGACAAGTACATAGCAGACATCACATTAAAAAAGAATTCTTTTGCAAATACACCAGAATTACTTAGGAAGAAAAAAATGCTCTTTAATCACAAGGTCTACAAAGAGTACGCAACAAAGTTTTTTATCTTAAAACTTGACACGTGCCAAAAACTAACCACATAGAAAAAAATTTTAAAAATTCAGAGGCAGTAACACTGGGAAGGGGGTGTGGGAAAAGCCCTGCCCCTCTCCAAGGAATGGCACAGTCCAGCTCTAGTTGGGATGCAGTCAGAAGCCCAGGCAGAAAAGACTGAGGAATTCTTGTCATGCTTCGATTATCTTGAGCTGCTGCCAGTCATCACAACTACAAGCACAAAAGTTAAACTGCTTTCTAACACGAAGTGAATCAGATCCTTTAAGATGACATTTGAAAGTTTTTAATGCTCTCAAGCCAGAAGAACAAAGCAGATTTTCTGAACTGGGCAAGGTTCTTCAAAATCAGCTCCCATTAGCCTAAGGCTGTGGTTTCACAAGCAGCTGTGAGCTAATCTGAAGCTGACTGCCACTAAAACAAGTCATCTCACACATCCACATAAACCCTGCGCTTACCCTGCTCCCCTGCTCCTCTCACAACCTCATTAAACCAGCCAAAAATTACAGAGCTTTCTGCTGGGATAACCAGTTGAGGCTACTCATGGATGGGGTCCAAAAAAGTGTGGAAAGGGCATCCAAGCTGCCTGTGGCTGCAGGCAAACTGCCCCACCACTCACAGAGCTACAAGCCACGATACAGAAGGCAAAGCACCCATGTGGGACTTGAGATTTGTCCTCTGTGGTCACTTAATACTTACGAGGTCCCATTAAACAGCTGATGTTACCTGACACTACTGCAATTGTTGCCCTGCAACAGTATTAATGTAAGTGGTGTGTGCACAGCAGGGATCCCATCTTCCTTTGCTCATGCAGAGATTTCATAGGAAAATAATAATTTGTGCAAGAAATTACATGCCTGGGGTGCAATTATAGCAGAAGCTCAGCAATGCTTCCTTGGCCTCTGTCCTCACTAAAGGAAACCTCAGAGGAATTCTGCCACCACACTAATTCACACAGCTCCTTGA
The DNA here is from genome assembly GCF_003945725.1 of Corapipo altera. NCBI lineage: Eukaryota > Metazoa > Chordata > Aves > Passeriformes > Pipridae > Corapipo > Corapipo altera. Next base: position 6,196,360 of record NW_020884901.1, on the reverse strand, counting down.
GAACAGACAGACTTTTCTAATCATATTTAGGAAAAAAAATTATTTTACCAAGTGGGAAATTTTATTAGGTCAGAATAATAAACCTCGTAACAGCAGGATGATTATAGCTAGAGGCAAGACAACTGCTCTCCTACAGGGAATTTGTAGGGAATTATTACCCTACCAACACCACCACAAAGCCAATCATTCACACAAGAGAAAAGATGCAATAAATACTGTGAGTCCAGCCTGAAGGGTGACACAAAGGAACATACGAGGAGCAAGAATTCACTTTTTCAAGAAATCATGAACACCTAGGACACAGTAAAACAACCTTCCCAACCTCAGCTTCATTAGGAGACAGGCAGCCCTCCAACTCCAGCTGTTTGCATGATCCAAACCTGGGATTTAAGGCAGAAAAGCAGGAGAGCTGATCTGAACACTGGCTCTTGGCCAGCACACCAGTCACTGGGGACAGAAGGCGCCTGTGGCAGCTGGCCTGGGAGTCCTACACACCAAAATGGATAGTCATTAGATAGCCTGAGGAGACACCAACAATAAAGTTCTGTAATCTACCCAAATGGAGACAAAACAGAAGGGAAAGAGCAAGAGAGTGATGTGTTTTGCTCAATTAAAACTATTTTCCTTAGTACCACAAGCTGTCAGAGGGAGATTTTGTTTAAGCCACAAATCCAAGTTATGTTGTATCTTCTTCGACCACATCATCAGGCTACATCTCAGTACCTGTTAAGTCTAAAACTCCAGTTTTCAGACAGGCCTTTTCCAGGCTGGTAGTACCAGACAGAAATTCAGACTTTTGCTTTAAGATGGCTTCTAGAAGCCTTTTTTGAGTAAATGCACAGCATTTTCCCACAAGCACATGAGCCTCGTCACCGACGAAGAGCTAACGTGAAAAATGTGAGAGGGAGGGCAAAAAGAGAAGGGGGCAGATGGAAGGGAGCTGTGCTGGGAGCAGTGACCCTTCTCCTCCTCAGCACAGAAAGAGCTGGCACTGCAGTCCCAGTTCCTCAGGTGACCCTGCAGGAACCATCTGTGACTCACCTCCTTTGGGAGCTCTCCTGGAAGCACCCCAAGGAGCACTGCTGCCCTCAAGTGTGTGTCTGTGTCACCCACAGACAGCACCCAGCCCCACAGCTGGGATGGACCACCATGACTCTACCAGTTACCTCTTATCTTCTCAAATGGAATTTCTGAAAGAGGAAAACATTGAATACTTCAGACTTTTTAGAGAGCCAAAGTTAAGCCTGCAAGGTGCTTCTTAAGACACAAAATCTAAATGTCTTGGCCACTGCTGCTTAAATAATTAAACTGTCTGGTGACATTCAAGTAGGTTCATATATTAAGGTGACACAGCATAGCTCAGGGAACACTACAAAGAAACCCAGGTCACCTCATTACAGGAACCCTGGCACAAGCAATTAACTATCCTAGCTGATACATTCAGGCATCCAGGGGCCACAGCCAAGTACAGAAATACAGACAGAGCTGAACAAGGAGGGGGAACACACAGCCATTGCCCAGAACAGCAAGTTACACCAAGGTCGTATTATATGAGGAACAGGGATAGACCAACAGACTAAGGGCATCCTTAGTACTCCAGAATTAGAAAATTAACTTCTTGCTGCACCAGACAATTAAGCAGGAAAAGACCTAGTGAGAAATGATGGCCCTGCAGCAGCCCAGGCCCAGGCTTGCCCTCACACAGTTCTCCTCAGGCTAAACCATGTAGGTTCACATACCAAACAGCTTTGCCTTTCCAAGCAGCTCATGATCTAAAAATTTCAACAATTTCTCTTAGAGCAGAATTCCCCACTATAAGCCACTCTAGCTGCCAGAAGCTCCCCTGCAGCTCCCAACATGAGCTGGAAAAACTAAGACATCTCTGCTGTCTCCCCACATGGACACCACTTATCACAGCTACACTTCTCCAACCGAGACAAAGACCGGGCCGTCATTAAACCGTGCTCATGTCCCACATTCAGGGGGACAAATATAGCCATAGGACATGAACAAGAACAAAGACTCATTTACCATTTGCTACAAGTAGGTCTGTAGGAAAAAACTCCCTCCCCCTTCTCCTCCTCCCTCCGTGATACAACATATCATGTTGTACTGTGTGCAGCTGAGAGCACAGGGCTGCAGCACCATCATTTTTTAGGGCTCTCAAACAGGACACCAAGTCCTTATTATGATTTTGATGTCATTTTATTAACACTTATCATCAACCATTTAAGGGTTCTGTTCAATATTAAACCAGATTCATTTAAAAATAAAAATTAAAAGAAACAATAAGTATCCTGAAGTCTGGAGTTTTTCTACCTGCTGTTATCTCAGTAATCTGACAACTCCCTGAGAGGTGGGGGTTGACTTCTTCTCCCAGGCAACCAGGGACAGGACAAGTGGAAATGGCCACAAGCTGTGCCAGGGGAGGCTCAGGCTGGACATCAGGAAGAATTTCTTCACTGAAAGGGAGGTCAGGCACTGGAAGGGGTTGCCCAGGGAGGTGGAGTCCCCGTCCCTGGAGATGTTCAAGACACAACTCGACATGGCAGTCAATGCTAAAGTTTAGTTAAAGCAGTGGTGTTTGTCAAAGATTAAACTTAATCTTGCAGGCCTTTTCCAACATTAATGATTCTAATAATCCAGTTGTATGAGAATAAGGAGACATTTCCACTACTTACCAAGGTATTGAGCTCTGGTCACTAAAGAATGGCCCACAGAACACAGGTTAAAAGACCAAAGCACTGCTGCATATTCTACACAGGCACATTCAGCTGCCTTGGATCAGTTTTGTTGTCTCATTTCACTCACTGGGGTTCCTACAGGCATTCACTTCCCTCCAGGGTTCAGAACAACCTGCAGGAAGCGACACTGCGAGGCCACACCGGTGACATGCAGGATGCCTTTCTAGAAGAGACACTCTTACACAACACTGACATTTAAAACTTATGTGCTCCAGTCAAAGTGGCACCTACATCTCCCAAAGGTCAGCCAGCTTCCTTCAGTCGTTTGCACCGCGAAAACAGGACAAAGGTTTCTTCTAAATAAACCTGAGAACCACCAGGATTCTCCAGTTTGCTGCAAGGCTGGACAAAAACAATCCTGGAAGAACAAACATCCCTCAAGTTATGTACCTGGTCCTGTACGTACATGAACATGAAGCAACACTTGCCTACTCTGTAATTTTGTTTGTTTGTTTATATGCAAGGGAAACATGCGGGAGCAAGTTTCTCTTGTATGTATTTGCAACTAAAAATTGGCTTCTGACCTCCCCTTGAACACGGGGTGAACACACACTGCCCATTTCATACATAAATCATACCAAGGCAGGGCTGATGGCCAGAGATCCAGACTGAGAAAAGACTTTCACCATGAGAAGACTCTCACCATGACGGTGTGAGATTCCCTGCTCTCCAGCCCCTCCCTCCTCCTGCTGTCCCTGCAGGACCTCTGGCAGCAGGGTGCCAGCCCTTGTCCCCTGACATTCCCTGTCCCAATGCACCCTTGGCCCAAGGCTCTCACTGTAGGCCAAGGCTATTTATAACCAACACTGAGCCCACAAGTTTCTCTTGTGCTAAAGCCAACCCCTGTATTTCTTCTCAAAGCCTTTTCAGCAGCTGTCAAGAACTCAACGTGATTGATTACAAGAAGTTCATTTGCGTCATTAGCCTAAATCAGAGAAGGTAACAGGACCCAAAATTCACACCAACTCATCCACTCACCATAGATCTGAAAGTTTTATCTACAATTAAATCACTGACCTACAGTTCTGCTCTTGCACAAGTGCATGAGAACAGGGCCTCCATCAAACCACACATTTCATAATTTACAAAGAGCAGCAACAGGCCTCTGGTCCCTACAGACCCACAAAATATGATCTATTGTGCTTATTATTTTAATAAACATTATTCATAAATGTGTGTGGAGTTAATTAACGTGGTTTTGAAAGCAGTTTCATCCTGTGTTAAACTGGTTCATGGTATCCACATTTGTCCTTTGGGATTAGTAAGGGGATGGGTGGATGAGAAGCTGTTAGCAAATAACTGGTGAAAGCAGCAGGAGGAAGGGTATCAACTGGAATTTCAATCTGTAACAGTGCTTCGCTTGTCTGATACCACCTTGTGTTGCTCAGTCCTTCAGGATGAATTACAAAAGCCTGGCTAAAAGCTCTACAACTGCCCCAGCAGGATTCAAGACACACAAACCAGGAAGATGTAAAAATGCATATAGGTTTGGAGTTGTATTGTGAGATCTAAATGTATTTAGGTTTGGAGAGATATTCCAATCCAGATTATGGAACTGTATTAGAATTCTGCTCTTTTTATCATAAACAGGCTTCTGTTACACAATAAAAACTCAGGTCCTGCAATTCCAGATGGCTGTGAATGGGAAACAGGTGAAAGCATGACACAGGAAAGAGTCCCTGCTCCTTTTGCCCCTTAGAGCTGCTGAGAATTCCAGTACATTGTGCATGGTGCAACACGGAGTACTCAAAAGTTCTGGAGAGTCAAACAGTTACAGAAATAAAGAGCCTGAAAGGAAGAATTAAATGACCTCATGACAGAAGATAAAGTATTGATCAGAAACAAGATTAAATATTTTTATGCTTGCAACTGCTACAGTAGAAGGAATTTCCCAATCCATCCATGGAAGTACTTGCGAAAGAACTAACTGATCTGTTATCCCAGAATGGCACGTGTACAGCTGGAAGAGTCCACGGACACACTTAAAAAGCCAAGTTGTTCAGAGGAAAGGCCTAAAGCAAACAGAACAGTTTGCAGTGTGGCTTTGCTTCTTTGGTACGTGGGAAAAGGGAACAACAGAACTTGTTGTCTGGACAGCCAGAACCTTGAGATGAAAGAGGAGATACCAGGCTAAGAAAGAAGTGATGAAAGATTTCAGCAGAATGGGAGCTGATGTAGTTTCCCATGGGGAAGCTGATAGCAAGGGAGCAAAAGGCAGTCACATATATTAACCTGGGAGAGGAAAATATCACAAGGCCAAGGAGGATATCATCATTAGGGCAGAGCAACAGGACACTTGGAACTGAAAAGGGACAAGGGTCACGTGTGCTCTGTTTCTTGCAGTGGAGAGAACTAGTCCAGCAGAAGATGCTCAGCACCACCACACAAGAGGCAGCTGCAGACAAAGTTCACCACTTCAGTGTGTCTCTAGGCAGCTGTGACTGATTCCACCAGTTCAGACTGTCTGGAACTTCAGCAGCAGAGATGAGTTTTTAGAATGGCACTCCAGCCCTGCAGTTAATCAGGATCAGTAGGAAAACAGTTATATTAGCAAACACACAAATATTACCATTACGCATTCTTTCAACAATAGGACATCTCCAGATACAGAGCAGAAAACACAGTTCTGGCTCAACTATCCATATTTCCATTAAGTGCATATTTCCTGTTCCATACATCTATATAAAAGTCAGAAAGCAGCAGTAACAGGACACTGACCATTCCAGAAGTAGACAGAATTTAGCAGTAAAAGACTATCCCTTTACACAGTAGAACAAGAACAGCTGTAAAAAAATTCTTCACATTGTTATTACCACTTTACTGCCCAAGCAAAGTGAAGTATGTGGATTGCTTCATGCTGGCCAGTGCAAACAAACATTTCGTTACAAGGCTCACTGGTCTGGCACACTGTATTTGTCAAACAGTTTAAAGATAACAGCATGGGTTAAAAAAAAAAAAAAAAGAAGAAAGCACCGTTTACATAAGCAAATTCCACCTCAGGGGACATCTGAGTACAACCCCTTCTCTCCCCCACCACAGAAGGCCACCTCTAAAACAGAAGGCAGCAATTTTCCAAGAATGCCACAAAGGGTTTTATCTCAGCAAGCACTCTGAAGCAGTGAGGGAGCCAAAATATTGCTCATTTTCTTTTCGAGTTCAGCCCAAAACTTATTGTTACCACAAAGGACCTTCAGCCTACTGACGCAGGGAGATTAGGAGCTCGCAGCTGAGATTGGTGATAACCTCACATTACCAGCCCAGTGTTTTCTCCATCTGCTCCCAAAACGTTGGAAGGCAACTCCCGTATCAACTGTGCTGCTGAATGGAAGGAAAAATAAAATGCACCAAGTAATTTACTAATCACAGGCAATCCATGTGATTTATGCCTGAACTGGGCTCCAAACACCATGGCCCGATACATCAAAAAGGTTTTTTATCTTGATTAAGCACTTTTCTTGAGCGTGACCTCACATTAGTTAAGCATCGAGGTGCCATAATTAGCTAAGGATGGAGCAGAAAAAAGACTGACTTATTAATAGAACTGCCTGGGAAACAGGAAGTTTATTTGATTTTCCTAAGAACCGCACCAGGCGGAAGTTTTCCAGCCGGCTCTCTGAGGGCTGTTCCCACATTTTTAACTGGAACTAGAGAGTTTTGGACTCTGCATCCTCGTTCTTTCTCAAAGGATGGGTTTTACCCTGCTAAGGGGGTGCTCTGCCATATGAACAGGGCTTTGCAAACTCTAAGTGGTTTGGGTTGGAGAGAGAGCATTCAGTTCCAGCTCCCTGCCATGGGCAGGGACACCTTTCACCAGACCAGGCTGCTCAGAGCTCCACCCAACCTGGCCTTGGACACTTCCAGGGATGGGGCAGTCCTCACACTATTCATCTAACCAGCCACTTCCCATGCAGAGGAAGAGGAGGAAGCAAAGGGCTGAGGAACAATACTGACAGACAAGGGCTTCAGCAGAAAGACAGGATTGTTAAGCAGCATCCAGCCAGCGCTTCCCTTCCACAGCGAGTTCCAGTCCCCGCAGAACGGTTCCTCTCTGCCGCTCCCACGGCGTGGAAAGCAAAGAAACTTCTCTGCTGGGAAGCAAAAACGCAGTTTGTTTTTAAGGTGCTTCCTCCCTGGGCTGGAGAATGTCAGGCTGGATCAAGTAACGTGCACGGGAAGAGCAGGGAATGCAAACCCAGGCGGGCATGTGGGCGTGACACAGAACATTCTGGGAGGTGAGGGAGTTTTGCCAGGGGTAAGGGATTGTACCCCAGGGATGGCAGCAGGTCAGTGTCACAGGGCATGCACGGGTGATTGATGTGGTACAGTCAGATTTCAGTGCTAAAATTTACCCAGCAGAAAATCATCATGGCAGTCATGTTAATTTTAGAAACTAAACCACTCACGAGACCACAGTGCCAAGGAATTTTCATATTTTACAGCAGCAACCAAAGAGAAACGTTAGAAGCTAAGGTGTTGGAAATTCAAAGTTAGAGAGGAACTAGAAACTCTAGAAAGGATGGGCATATGCAGATAAAGCACTCAAACTGAGGCGCCACTCCCAGAACAGGGAGAGAATATGAAATGTCACTTGAATTAAATATCTTTTCAGTGACTCAGAAGTTAAACTCTTCTTCCTTCCTGCAGGACTTAGGCACTGTGTCGTGGCACATCCCTGGCTGCACTCATGTGTTTATCTCCCATCCTCACATGATACTGAGCTTTTTTTATGGCCCTGCACATAGACTACAAAAGACTCGGCAGGGACAAACTGCAGCACTGAGGACAAGCCTATTGCTCTGATTAACAGACATGTAAATAGCACTAATTATGGTTAAATAGAGGACAATCATGTTGAACCTTGGAGCCCAGAACCCTCAGTGTACACAGAGCGGTGTGACCACAAAGGGCTTCTGATACTGAAAGAGAAAGCCAGTGCTGCACGTTTTTTTTCTTTTTATACACTCCATGTGCAAACTGTACAGCACAGCAGACTCCCTACACTTCAAGATACTTCCAACCCCTTCAAACAAACGAGTCTGGCGTGCATAAGCCACCTTGAGCAAACCTGAGTAGCAACACTGTGCCAGACGGACTCATGTGAGGAAACGCGGTGATGCAATAAAATTCCGGACTGCAGGAACCCCTTCTAAAGGATCTTTTACTAGTTTAAGTCAGCATGCAAGCTGCCCTGTCCTCGGACCTGGAGAAAGGCCATTTCCTTTATGTTTTTCTTCCTGTCCAAGCAACAAGTTTTCAACCTTATTAACTGCGGGCAGTTAATACCGTACGTGCCTGCAGGGAGCGAGCAAACCGACTCCTCCGGGCTCAGCGTGCAGGTCGGCAGGGTCGCTTCGAGGCGAGTACCCAGAGGTGCCTCCCCGCTCCGTGGGGAGCGGAGCAGCGCCGTCACATCACACAGGGAATGTCCCATCTCGGTCAGGGCACACGCCGGTAACGGAAAGCGGCTGCTGCCGTGCCCCGCGCAGGAGCCCCCGCTGCCTCGGACAGGCACAGCTGGAGGGTCTCCAGAGCCACTCTCCGCTCCCGAGACCCCCACGGAGCCGAGGGGGCAGCCCGACCCTCCCTCTCCCCCGGACCGCGGCACCAGAGCCCGTCCAGCCCCCGCCGCCCGCCGCTCACCAGCAGGTCCAACTCGGAGCGCTGCAGCCCGAGGCGGCCCAGCCCCACGGCCAGGTCGTGGATGCAGAGCGCGCCGTCGCGGTTCACGTCGAGCTTTTGGAACAGCGCGCGGAGCCGCCGCTCCTGCTCGGAGGCCTCGCACAGCGACCGCCCGCAGGACCCGCCGCTGCCGCCGCTGCTCCCTCCGCCCTCTGCCGGCGGTGCTTGCGGGGACCCGCAGGGGCAGAGGACACCGCTGACCACGGGGGAGGCGAGGGAGCGCCGCGCCCCCGGCATGACCCCGCCGGCACCGAGTCCCGAACGCCGCCCACCCCTCACGCCGGGGAACCGGCAAATGGCGCCGCTTCCGCCTTCGCGCCACGCGCCGCGGCCGCCACGTGACGCCTCGCGCCGCCCAATCACAGCGCCCGCCGAGTCCCTCGGGCCACGCCCTCCTCGCGCCAGGCGGGGCGTGACGTCACGGGAGACGCCTTCGCCTCCGCCAATCGGGAGGAGGCGCCGCGGCGTGTCTTGTGTGTGGCACCGGGGGGGCGGTGCCAGCGCGCGGACCAGGCTGCGATTGGCTGAGCCGCCGGGGGAAGGCGGGGATAAGGCGAGAGCGTCTCCAATCAGACGGAGAGCCGGGGGGAGCAGTTTGAGTGTGACGGGCGTGGGGCGCAGCCGGTAGATTCCAGAGCAGGGCGCGCTCTGCGTTGATGGATGGGAAACCCGCCCAATGGAATCTGAACAGGGAAACCCGCGGGCTGGCCCGGCCTCACGCAGGCCCAGTGCGCCGAGACCAGCAGCGGGGCGGGGCCGCGTGACGGGCAGGGTCACTAACCAATGACAGCGCGGCGCGGGAGGTGGGAGGCGGGCCTTCCACGTGACGGGCAGGACTTCTAACCAATGACAACAAAGCGCTGGCGGGGGAAGGCGGGCACAGCGCGTGACGGGCAGGCGCGCTGTCCAATGGGGCGCGGCGGGAAGGGGGGCCGATTCTGGAAGCCATTACGCCAGTGCCGCAGGGCCGCGGCCGTTCTGCGGGGCCGCCGGGCGGGCGCCGTACGCAATTTGCGTATCGCCGGCGGTGCCCGGGGGGGAGCGGGGGGCACCGACCCCTGCGGGCCCTGAGGGGCCTCGGGGCCCCCCTGCCGTCCCCGTCCCCCCGGGGAGGGGGGGCCCTGCCGCCCCTCGGCCCTGCCCGGCGCCCCCCGCCCCCCCCCCCCCGCGGTGTGACCCCCGGTGCCCCCACATGGCCATGGCGTCGCCGCCGGCCCCGCCGGCCAAGAAGCGTAAGATGAATTTCTCGGAGCGGGAGGTGGAGATCATCGTGGAGGAGCTGGAGCGGGGCAAGCACCTCCTGGTGAACCACTTCAACGCGGGCGTGCCGCTGGCCGCCAAGGCCGCCGCCTGGCACGACATCCTGCGCCGGGTCAACGCCGTGGCCACCTGCCACCGCGAGCTGCCCGAGGTCAAGAAGAAGTGGTCCGACCTCAAGACCGAGGTGCGGCGCAAAGTGGCCCAGGTGCGGGCGGCCATGGAAGGGGGAGGCGAGGGGCAGAACGGCGGCGCTGGCACCACCGAGGGCGAAGACCCCGCGGGCGCCGCGGCCGCCCCGGTGATCCTGACCCCGATGCAGCAGCGCATCTGCAACCTGCTGGGAGAGGCCACCATCATCAGCCTACCGAGCGGGGACTGCGGCGCGGGGGACGGCGGAGACATCCCCATCACTGCCTCGGCCACCACCGTCACCCTGACCCAGAGTGAGTGCTGGGCTGGAGGGGCACAAAGAGACCCTGAGCGGGGAAAGAGTTGTAGAATGGTTTAGAAGGGTCCTGAAAGATCATCCCGTTCCACCATGGGCAGGGACACCTTTGGCTAGATCAGGATGCTCCATCCTTGAACACCTCCAGGAGTAGGGCATCCACAGCTACTCAGGGACACCTTCCACTAGACCAGGATGCTCCATCTGGCCTGGCCGTGAACATCTCCAGGGGTAGGGCATCTCTCTGGGCAGGGAGAAGCCCCAGCAAAAAGGAATCCCCACCATCTCTGATGAATTGCCATTTCCCAGTCTGCCCTTGTGCTGAGAGTCAGCTTTGAGAGCTGTTCCTCAGAATCGAGGTTCCTTCGCACCTTAGAGATTTGTCAGTTCTTCTTTGGGGACGAAAAGAGGGAAACAGCAAGGGGAAAAGCATCTCCAGGGCTGATTTCCCAGTGTGCAGCATCCCAAAGAGCAGCTGTCCTGCCCTGCTGGCAGGGGCCGTTCTGGGTCTTGTCTTTGCCATTACGTCAGCCAGTTAATGCTGCTTGGAGAGATTGTTCTGAACTGGAGGTTAAGAAATGATTTTGTCTAGACAGATAAGGCATTCCCTATTCCTTTGGATTGTACAGCCTAGAAGGAAGCCCGACTCAGGGTGGAGTAGACTTAAATAAGTCGTTTTGTGCGTTTCTGGCCATTGTGTGTTATCTCACTGAACAGGCCGTATTCCTGTGATATCCACTGAATAGTCCTGTAGATAAAAAAAAACCCGTATCACAGCTACCCTTGACCCCCCTGTCTGCTCTTTGTTCTCAGTTCCTGCAGAGACAACCTACCACAGCCTGGAGGACGGGGTGGTGGAGTACTGCACCACGGAAGCCCCCGCCACAGTGACCACGGAGGCGCCCCTGGAGATGATGGCCCACCAGCACGAGGTGTCCGCCAAGCCCCAGGAGCTGAAGAGCCGCATCGCCCTGAACTCGGCCAAGCTCCTGCAGGAGCAGCGGGTGACCAACCTGCACGTGAAGGAGATCGCCCAGCACCTGGAGCAGCAGAACGACCTGCTGCAGATGATCCGCCGCTCCCAGGAGGTGCAGGCGTGCGCCCAGGAGCGGCAGGCGCAGGCCATGGAGGGCACGCAGGCGGCGCTCAGCGCCCTCATCCAGGTCCTCCGCCCCATGATCAAGGACTTCCGTCGATTTTTGCAGAGCAACACGCCCAGCCCGCCAGTCACCGCCGAGCCCGGCCAGGCAGGGCAGCAGGATGGTATGACCCAGTGAAAGGAACAGTGCTGGGAGGGGTCCCGTAGGTTGATATTGGGAAAAAAGGGTTGTCAAGCCCTGGCACAGGCTGCCCGGGGCAGTGTTGGAGTCACTGTCCCCAAAGGGATTTAAAAGACGTGTGGCTGTGGCACTTGGAGACACGGGTTAGTGGTGGACGTGGCAGTGCTGAGGGAATGGTTGGACTCGATGATCTTAAAGGTCTTTTCCAACCTAAGCAATTCTATGATTTTATGGGACATCTGCCTTGCAAAAAAACGCCCGTGCTGCCAGAGGACATGGGAGCAGGGGTGCTGGCTCTCTTCAGTGTGAATTGCTCCCTTGGAGCCTTGCTGAGCCTAAACAGCTTTCTCTGCTAATCTTATGCTAATCTGCCTTTTCAGACTCTCATGCAGAGCCTTAGCAGGGTGTGTAATAAATCAGCAACTTAACATTGGTTGCTTTAGTTCCTCAAACAATGGGTTGGTTTAAAAAAGTTATTTTTTAATTCCTGTTTGGAAAAAAGCTCTCCTAAGTATGACACCTCTCTCTTTCTCTCTCTCTCTCAAGATCTATAGCCTTTAAATGACTTCTGATGTGGAGAGTTTTGTCAGGATATCACAGTGCTGCAGCTGCCCAAGGTACAGTGATCATGAACTGTAGCGAATGCATTTCTGGCTCTTGCTGAAAGCATTTACTGGAAGCGTGGTACCGGATGTGGTAGAACCTTCTCTCTGCACTGAGAGCTACAGAATCTGCTCCTGCAGCATAACATCCACCCAGCCCCTGCAGACCAGCACCAAGCCTCTGTGCAGTCCAAATCCCACCCACGTCCCCTGAGGATATCAATGGGATTAAAATAGTGCGTTCACCTCTGCGTGCAGTCATGAAATTTCGCTGTCACCTTGGCAGACGAGATGAAAGTTTCATGTCTTGGTTACCAGAAACTGTCCCGGGACACGTGTTGGAGCAATGTCTTTCCTGTCACAGCATTAAATACCCAAGGGACTGGATGAGTTTCACTCAGGGGGGTGTAACAGGTGAAACTCCACCTCTGCCTCATCTGAGTAGTTTGTCACCTCCAGAATACCTTAATCCATCAAAGTGGACCTGGACTACAGAGCTTCAGCCATGCAGGAATTCCCAACGTTTAGGAGTTTGTCAGCCACTGATTTAATGGAGTGAATTTTGGGGCATTACTTGGTTCTGCTGGTGGAGGTTTTTGTTCTGTAGTGCCTGGGAGCTGGAAGTGAGTCCAGCTGTTCTGTGTTCATCTGCTGGCTGGCCTCGAGTGGTGGCATCCTGAGAAACAGAGCTGAGGTTCTCACTGTCCTATACCGTTATACAGGGTAAAACAACATCGCAGCCACTCTTCTCTTTGAGGTGTTCAGGCCTTGGAGCTCAGTCTTTTATGAGAAAGCTTAATTGCACAGGATGGCCAGCATGATTCTCACAGACTTGCAGCAACTTCATAAACTTTTAGATTAAAGCTCCACTTGTACATGCATGGAAGAAAAAAGAAAAAGAAGGAAGCATAATTCTTCTTCTCCCTGTACCTTGCAAAGTGTGTCACACTTAACGGGCTTGTTGCTTGCCAGGTATTACTTTTGAAATGGAACTTTTCCAGAGCTAGTATTTACTTGCTGTTAAGTCTCCTTTAGGGCTGATGAGGGAGTGGATTTGCACAATCAAATGAAACCTTTACAAAGCCTTTAATGGGGGGAATGCTGATGGGGAACCCCTGGTTAGAGCAGGAGTGAAGAGGCCACCGCTGCCTGTCCCTGGGCCTTTACTCATCTCCTCTCATCTGCAAATCTGATGGGGGAGAAAAAGACAGCACAGTGAGAAGGGTTTGGTCCCTGGAAGACTCTCAACCCCTTGGGACTGACACCTCTGAGCTGAGTCTGGGCAGATCAGCTGCCTTGTCCTGCCTTGTCCGGCATCTCGCCTCATGAGTAACACTTGCCTGACTCTTCCTCTCGGACTTTGTGGAATCAAATCAATTGCTCAATTGAAATTTATTTTTAAAGTGAGAACTATGTGGTATGTGTTGGTTTACCTCATTTGTGTAATGACCTCTCCTTTACAAATACAGATTTTAATAAAAAAATACATTTTTGGTAAACAGGCTGTTTCAGTTCATCGGACAGGGCAGAAATGGATTCATGACAAAAAGTTTGCAACACAGAATCCTCGCTGTGAAGGGGCCAAGGAGAGCTGTGAACAGCCACATGTCACAGCAGCTTTTACTCTTGTTTTTGAACCTCCTGGCCTTGTATTTACATAATTATGGTCTTTTTCAAATAACAGCTTTTACAGCCCTACCTTGGAGCACGAGTTATTTCGCTGTGTCTGACGGATTACTGAAGTACAGTAATCTCCCAGCTGCTCAGTGATGCCACAATAGCCTAAAATAATGGTTGAAATACCAGCCTTTGGCTTTAAATTGCAGTGTGCTTTTTTTTCAGTGACTAAGCATTTAAACTGTGTTAGTTTCATAGGACTAAACCTGTTGCCATTGGAACCACTCATTTTTCTTGTCTTTTCGGGATAAATATAGAGCTTAGTCAAGCCACCAGCATTCAGGTGCTTGTTCCACGTTCACATTTTTATGCCATTAAAAGGACGTGGCAACATTTTAAACACAGGGTGAGCACTGTGATGAGGGGCTTGGTTGTGGCTCATGACGAGGTCACCAAACTTGGGGAAGGAGAGAGAAAAGTGTCTTTTAAAAACCAGGAGGAACAGGTGAACAGGACACTGACAGGGTGAGCAAGTACACAGGGCATTCAACTGAACAGGAACCAAGCAGAACTAAAGCTGAGGAGGGACATCTCTGGATGTTTGTTTGTGCTCCTCTGCTGTTCTTTTTTGTACCTGGAGATTTGTATTCAGTATCCAGACTGGGAAGGAGCCACGCAGGGATGTTCTACCACAGGGTACCTCGGAGGTGAGGGCAAGCAGCATCCTCCTGCATGCTGGGGACAAAGAAGTTTGGTGTGGGACTCTGGGTGGTCAGAGGATCGTCTTTGTGGCCATCAGAGGCACGGCTGCTCCCCCAGGAGTAAAACTCTGCTTGCGATGTGTCTCCAGCCCGGCTTTCCAGGAGGTGGCACTGCACGACGGGATCCTGAGCTGTGGCACCGTCCCAAAAACCACGCTTGTCCTCCAGACCTTTTGGGATCCTGCTTGTTTCTCTCACTGATCAATCTTTTCAAGGCTGAGAGCCTGGAGAGGAAGAAATTCAACAGGCAGAGCGCAGCAATGAGGAACACGGGTACCCCTGGAAAAGTCGGGGTGCCTGGAATCATAAACTGGGTCCCTCTGCTTGAGGGAGAAAAAAGAGACATCTCTTTTTGGGATGAGTTCTGTGCAGAACCAAATGGGCAAGGACAAGATTAAAAAAAAACATATGAAGTCTTTAATTATAAGCAAAGGGACAGCTTTTAAGATTTTTTAGAAGGCCACACATAATTATGTCAGTATCCCACGAGAACAGTGCTCTACCATTGCTACACTGCAGTTCCGGGAGCGGATCCCAGCCAAGGGACTGAATGATATCACCTGCACACTCACCCAAATTACCTTCACCTCCTCCAGCATGTTTTTAAAGTTTCTCAAGCCTGTTTTGGGAAAGCATCCTTCGGGGGATTCTTGTGGGGTTTTTCCTGCCCTGTGAGAGGTTATGGCCAGCGGGTACTGTCAGCACAAGTGTGGTCGGGTCAGTGTGAAAATTGAAGTATTTAAGATTCTTTGTCTTTCTTGAAAGCATCTGATAAGAAGCTTTTCTGGAATGGTCAGCACAGCTTCCAGGTGCTCTGTGTGCAAGACTGAAGTTGATACCACCTTCAAACAGGACTCATGAGCCCCTGGGTCCCAGCCATGCGGGTGATTAACCCAAGGCAGAATCCCAGCGCCAGCAGGGACAGTTTCTGTCACCTCTGCTGCCCAGGATCCCAAATTAGAGGTTGTTGTGTCAAGTGGGAACCACAGATTACAGTTGTTTCTGCTGCATTTGGGGTAACAGCGGCGTTTGTGGGGTTGCAGCCAGAAGAACGGAACCAGTGGGACAGACCATGGCCACAGCCAGCAAGTCTCTTGTCCAGCAGAGCACTGAAGGGATGGACACTTGGGATACAGACACAGGATAACACTGATAAACACAACAAGCCTCGAGGCAAAGTGGGTTCCAGTCCGCAGATTTTGGAAGGGGCAAACCAGCTCCAGTTGTACCCATGGGCCTCCTGGAATGGAAGGAAGAGTCCTGCCACACATTCCCAGGACACACTGAAGCAGACATGGAAACCAGTAAACAAAAAAAACCAGGCAGCTGGATTTTCAGGTCTAGCTGCATGTTTGGGGAAAGGAATCCACCGACTCCAGATTCCAGTGCTCCCTTTGTCGATAACAGGAGTCCCAGTCCTGGCAGGCCAGAAACCCACTGTGCAGGTGTGTCCTACGGGAAACCCAGCCTGCCACAGAAAGTGAAGCAGTTCCTGGCCTTTATGATGATGAGTTCAGTTAAATATGGAACAAGTGAAAAACACAAGCAGATCAAAGTGGAGCTCACAGCCTGTTATTAAGCTGGGAAGACGCGAGCTTGGAATAACTTCACTCCATGGGATAATCCTGTGCCATGGGGATAGGTACCCATTCCCTTCACGGGATTTCCAGCTGCCTGCACGGGGATGGGACTCACACCGCTGTGGTGGCTGCACCCCCTGCCCCATTTTGGGAGCTCTGGGTCTTCCCCCAGCTCTGGGGAAGGCACCCACCCACTGCAACTCGCTCCCACCCACAGCTCCCCTGCAGCTCCTCAGAGCAGGGATTGCAGGGTACACCCCACCCACAGCTCCAAAAACACATTTACAGTACAAAGCATCATGTGATAATCTCTTATTTTCGATGATGAGGCTGAAAGCTCATTAAGGCCATTACAGCAGAGGCGACAGGTGGAACAGAGGAGAGCCATTACTGTGTTTTTGCTGTTACAGCAACGTGTGTAATTTAGTTTTAAAACTTTAATCATTTGGCTGCCAGGAGAAACGAATTAGTGTGATGATGCTTTCCAGAGGAAGATGCTGATGATGTAGATTGCAGGGCTCGTGTATCTGGGATTCCCCTGGGATGATAGGATGTGATGGCTCACGAAGTGCATTACAGAATCTACCTCACTTCACCTCACCAAGTTTTGTCCCTTCTGAATTTATCTCGCCTTGTTTCTCCCCTGCTGTTTTATCTCTGTCCTCAAAGTGGGGAGGGAGGAGGGAAGACAAGCCACCTCTGCTGGTGCTCACTCACAGAGCATCGAGATCCCAGCCCTGGCCAGCCAGGAAAACCTCTCCAGGAGAGCAGAGGTGAGGCCCAGACTGAACTGCAGAGCCCAGACTGATAAAAATATCCCAGACTGATAAGACGATGCCCTGAGCCAGCAAAAGTTGAGGAAGTGGTGGCGGCACAGGGGAGCTGCACCGGGAAAGGCTCAGGTCAGGGAGAGCACAGGGCAGGGACGTGGCTGAGGGTCATGGAGCAGAGGTGAGGTGTGCATGAGCCTGGAGGAGAAATCCACACTGTGGGAGTCTGGGGTGAGCAGAATCCATGTGTATCAGAGCACCTTGATCACACACAGATGGTGACTGGATTGGACCTGGAATGAAATATAATATAAAGTCAGTGGGATGGTGGATGGATGGAGATATCCTACACTCACATCCCCTCTGTGGGTTGGCTCAGACTAATCCACCCCCTCTGCAATCAGGAGCCACTGTTCCTTTAAAAAAATATTAATTTCTCCAGAAACAATTATGCAGCATAAACACAGAAAAAAATCAACAGGGTGAATTTCAAACTAATAAAGATTTAATCTCTAAGTCATGAGGCTGCATTTGTTAGGAAAATACACATACCCCTGAGAATGCAGCTATGGTTGCTACACTACACACTACTCAGCAGCTCACTGGGCATTTTTCCAAGCCCGTTTATTTTTAACATCAGTCACATTATTCAATTAATTATAAAAACACTGAGGTTTTCAAGAGATGCTTCTGATAAAACTGCAAAGTAAATATGCGTGAGAACATCGAGGATTAAAGTCTCTGTAAACTTTAGCATCTGGGTCTGTTGCTATAAACAAGAGAAGTCCTCAAGGAGATTGTTTATCAGGGTGAATCATAGCAGATAACACACAGCCTCCTCCCACACCACACACAGCGATCGTTTGTCCTTTACCTAGGGATGGAAGCGGAGCATCCACGTGTCTGTCAGCAGTAGCTGGGGCATGAGAGGTGTGAGAACTGGGCTGGATTCTTCAGATGCCTTCAGTATTTGAGCCTCCCAGCTTGGCAAATGTCAAATATTTAACAGGCTGCGCTCTTTCCTAACAAACTGAGAAACAGAAAGCAAAAAACCCAGCCCACCTCCAGCAATGTCTCAAAGCCTTGGAGACACCAGATAGAAACTGATGGAAGGATTCAAGCCCTGCCTGTAACAGCAGCCTCCACAAACCCTGCTGTTTCCTGATATCTCCTGGTATTTCCTGCAATGGTTTCATGGTACCAATACAAAACGTTTTCCCAGCCCAAAGTCTGTGTAAGCTTAACCTGGTAAGCCAAAAATCATAATAACACATTTGGCTTCATCCAATTTTTAACTTTTATCTGAGGGCATTGCTGTGTACTTTTCCTAGCAGACTTTTTTTTTTTTAAAGGCTCACATTGTGGTGGAATTATTTGATAGCTCTGATATTGTCTGCATAGATGGCAAAGATTAGAGGCAAGGACTCTGGGCATCAAAGCCTGGCAGAGAGAGCTCCCAGGCTTTCATCCAAGCTTTGCCAGACATGCACATCAGCCTTGGGAACGGTCCCTCCCATATAAGCCTCAACTGCTCTGCCACAGAGACTCCTGGGCACATCCCTGTCTTTAAAAATTAGGCAAATCACGTTGATGATTGCAGACTCCTTCAGGACAAGGAGAGACATTTTGTTCTGCTTGCCCTTAAACGATGGAATCCTGCCTAGCCAGGGATCCCAGCCACAGCACAGGGCACGGCAGCAGCACCTAATAACAGGGAGCCATTTTGATGGGGGGATGTGTCCAACTGGTTGCCACATCTCGCACACGCCGGGTGAGATCCCAGCTCCCGGCCCTGCCTCGTGCTGCCTGCAGGCTGTGGTGCCAGGGCCTCCTTCCCACTCCCGGCCGGCACAGGCACTGCCAGCCAGCCTGACCCACAGCCTGACCCACAGCCTGACCCGAGGCCACACTGCTGAGCGCGAGGTGGCACAGCCCGAGGAGCCGTGTGCCCGTGGGACATCCTGCTGGGAGGGATGTCACCAGGGGCTGCTTGGGCCAGGAAGGCACTGGGACAAGCCAGGATAAGGGTTTCTGGCTGTCAAACGGATGCAGAGACCACGTCTGTCATGGAATCACAGAATGGGTCAAGTTGGAAGGGATCATTGAGTCACCTGGTCCAACCTCCCTGCTCAAGCAGTGTCACCCCAGAGCACCTGGCACAGGATTGTGTCCAGATGGCTCTGGAGTATCTCTAGTGAGAGAGACTCTACACTCTCTCTGGGCAATCTGTGCCAGTGTGTTGTCACTGGACAGTAAAGTTCTTCCTCATATTCAAGTGGAACTTCTTGCACATCAGTTTCTGCCTGTTGCCTCATGTCCTATTTCTTGGCACCATGGAGCAGAGCCTGGTTCCATCTTCTTGGCACCTTTAGATATTTATATACACTGATGAGGTCCCCTCTCAGTCGTCTCTTCTCGAGGCTGAACAGCCCCAGCTCCCTCTGCCTTTCCTCATAGGAGAGATGCTCCAGTCCCCCAACCATCCTCGTTGCCCCACGTTGGACCCGCTCCAGGAGCTCCATGTCTGTCACGTCAGAGCTGCCCCCGCCATCCCCTCAGCTACAGCGCCAGCTGGGCGCTGCTCGGGCTGCAGAAGGGCCCCGGGACACCCTGTGAGGCGGGAAGCTCGAGGAGCCTCACCCGACCCCACACAACGGCCCCACTGAGAGGACTCCGGAGCCTCCGCGCCCGCCCCCTCGCCCAGGGGGGCGGGGCTTCCCCAAACTGACAGCCCTGCTCTCCAATCGGCGCGCTCTCCTCTCCGCCCCGCGCGCCACTAACCAATCAAATACCGCCGCGCTCAACCCGCCTCCTCGCTGCTGTCCAATCGGACGGCGCCGCTGTCGCTCCCCCGTCTCGGGACGGAGGGCGGGGGGTTACGCAGGGTCGGTATTCTCGAAGGGCGGTCGCGCCGCCCGCCCCGCGCGCCGCCTGCGCTGTTGGCGTAGCGGGCGCAGTTGGCGCAGCGCGGGCAGAGGCGGCCGTGGCGGGGGAGCGGCGGCCGCCGGGCGACGAGCGGGCGGGAGGAGCGGGCAGGGCCGGGCAGGCACCGCGCCGGGACCGCGCCGCAGGTCTGTGGAGCGCGCCGGGAAGCGGGATGAGACCGCCCGTAGGGCAGCTGGTGATGGGGGGGGGGCGGGCGGGAATGGGGGTAGGACCGGGCTGCGGGTCGGTGCACGGGCTGGGAGCGGGCTGAGCCCGGGCTGCGGCTCCGGGCACGGGTGGTGGGGTCGGAGCTGGGCACGGCCCGGGCACGGCCCCGGTGCTTGGCCCGTGGGGCTGGAAGAGCGGTGAGACCGGGCTGCGGGGCACTCGTTGGTTCGGAGGTGCGGGAGGTGAGCTGAGACTGGGCACGGCTTAGTGCAAGGCTCGGAAAGAGAGCCGAGACCTGGGCACAGCTCAGTGCAAGGCTCAGACAGCGAGCCGAGATCTGGGCACAGCTCGGTGTATGGCCCCGGGATGCCGGGGCAGGCTGTGACCTCCCTGCAGCCTGGTGCGTGGTCCCAGGGTCCGGGGCTGGGCTGGGACCTGTCCCCATCCCGGTGCACAGTCCAGGGAGCTGGAAGGCAGGGTGAGCCCTGGCAGCAGCTCGGCGCAGGGACTGGTGGTGTAGAGCAGTGCCACAGGACAGCGGAGGTGCCCAGGCTCCGGCAGAGCCGGCTGAGCTTACCCACAGCCAGCGAGGGGCTTTAACCACCCACACATGCAGGCAGCTGCTAGAATCCCTGAGGATTGTTTGCTGCCCGATGTTCATAGCCTTGTCCCTTTTGGATGCTGATCAGCTCCTGCCTCCCTGGTTTGGGTGTTGTGTCGGTGTGTAACGAAATGCCCATCTCCAGCCCCAAAGCTGAGCCGTGCAGGGCTCGATGTGGATCCGGCGCTGGGGAAAGGCAGCGTTCCCGGTGGGCCTGGTGATTGGGCAGCCAGATGACCTGATTCGGTTGTTATGCTCTGTAATCTGGAGCAGACTGCTTGTTTTTTCTCTCTGCTGCTTTCTCCATTTATAAAATACAGGTGCTAACACTTAGGGCTGGTTGGATATGCAGGAAAGAAGCAGATTTTTCAATTCTTGAGATGGCTTTTCCTTATCCTTGTTAGACTACACATTAGACTGATCTTGCTCTGTAAACTGCTTCGCAAGGTGGTGGCTGAAAACAGAGCAGATTTTTATTAGCTGCTTTGCAAAACAGAAATTACGAGGGGGATGACAACACTGAAGCTTGCCCTAGGCAAAAAGGGGAAAGAGGATGTTGGGGCCAGGCTAATTGGGGCCATACCTCTTCAGACTGGAATGAGTCTGGACTGAATATTACCCATCCAAACAGGTTTTAGAGCAAGAGGAGGAGCCCAAGACTGGCTGGAACTAATTTACTCATTTCCCTCCCAAAGGCTGACCCGAAGACCTGTATCAAGGAGTTGCACAAGAGGAGGAGACAGAAACTGGAAGCTCTCTGAATGTGCTGCCCACAGACTTGAGGCTTCTCTGGGGACTCGAGATGACTTCTCATAAGAGATGCTTTCAGGAGGGGTTGTGCTGAAGACAGAGCACTGCAGCCTCTAACTGGGACAGCTCCTGCTGGTCTGGAGCTGAGACCAACTTCCCTCCCTCCCTTTTCCCTTGGAGATGTTGCAGAGATTTAATCTGACCTCTTCCAGCTCACGTGAAGCCTGCCGTGGTGATGATCCCACAGCCAGATCCGACCACCAAAGAGAAGAGAATCGTGCGTTTGAAGCTGGGCCGTCGTTGTAACTGAACTGGAACTTACTCCCTGCTTGTGCTCCTGCAACGAGTGTCCTTCTTCTGCTTGTCTGCGTCTGTTTTGAGCCACTTCTCCCTGATCTTGTTTGGAATTCCTGAGCTTTTCACGCTGAATTTGCCCATGGCTTTCCTGATGAAGAAGAAGAAATTCAAGTTTCAGACAAGTTTCACTCTAGAAGAGCTGACTGCCGTCCCCTTTGTGAATGGGGTCCTGTTTTGCAAAATCAGGCTGCTGGATGGAGGAGACTTTGCTAGTTTATCTACCAGGTAAGACCCTGCCTGCAGACTTGCTGCCTGGCTCTGCTTCTTTCCCTGGTTATTCATCCCTTGAGCGGTTTAGCATATGGCCACCACTTGCTTACCCCTTGATGGGATTTTAACAGTTCTGTTTTAGGGCCCCACATGCCACATCATTCTCTGGAGCGGGGGAAGTACATAGCTGGAGAGCTCTGAACCTGGGTGGTGTTGGCTGATCCGAGCTGGATTGAATTTTTCAGAGACGAGGGGAGGGAGCGGGAGGTCACTCCCCTGAAAGGGGCTGAGGTTTGTGGGTTAAATCCTCTCTTATATTTTTCCCCTCTCCTTGCCCAAGTTCTCACACACTGTTTCAGACCCTGTGCTGTGTTGCCTTTGTGTCTTACTTGAAACTCAACTCTGTAGAAAACTATATCTAAACAAATCAACCCTTCCCAGCTTTGCTCTTCCACTTTGATTCTGAATTTCTGTTCTTGGTAAGGGTGGAAGTAGCTTGCTTTGCGTTGCAAATTGCTGTGCAAGGGAAAACTGCTGCCTGGAGTCAAAGTTGTCAGTGTTAAAGACCCAGTTTATCTCCTTGAACTGATGCCATTGCATCTCCCAGTTTAGAGCAGCAGTGTTTTCTGTGTGATCTGTGGTGTTGGGATTGTTCTGCTCCACATCTTACAAGGCTCTGCCATCGTGTATTGACGATTCTCTGACTCCTGCAGGCAGGTCTGTCCCTACTCTTGCTACTAATTGCTAATAAAAACTTGCTTTGTTTCTAACTATGCACACAGATTATCACCAGCAGTATGCAAACACGAATTCCATAACAGCCCAGACTTGCTTTCTGCCTCAAGATGTGAAGGAAGCCTTCAGTGGCTTTCAGAACTTGTTTTTTTGCTTTCCTGAGTGACTGCTCAGTTTTAAAGGTACAGGATTAGTTTGTGCTAGCTGTTAACTGCTTTATCCCAGGGCTAAAGTCTGGTTTGGGCTGGTTTTCCTCTTTGTGGTGCTGCGTGCTGAGCTTTCTCGTTTCAGGAGAGATTTTATTGGGCAAGCATAAAACATTTGTCTTGCAAACAGAAGTGGTAGGGCATTGCTCAAAGCTTGGTTTTTTTTCCAGAGGCACGATGCAACCTCATCTGAAGTTTGTAGAAACCGTGGGCGTGGAACACCTCCAAAAATGGACTTTGAATTAATTTCTCTTTTGAAGAAAATCTATCAAAAAAGCTTTTCCTCACAGTGTTTCTCCCCTGGGGCTAGGTCCTTGGGTTTGGTGGAAGCAGCTTATCTAAGGAATTCAAACAGTATGTGAACTTGGAAAGAAATTAACCCTTCTGCTTCCTGGAGTCATAATAAACTGAGTTGCACTGGAGGGTGTCTCAGGAAAAGCCTGTGCTGAGAAATGCCCATCTCCCTCTCCCTGTTGTCTCTGAAAGTGGCTTCTGGGAGCCTTCACTGGGCTTTGCTGGTGCTGCCAGCCATGTGGGTTGTTTTCTGAGCTGGCTGGGGTTCAGCAGTTCACTCAGCAGAGCGCGTTGCAGATGTGTTCCAGCAGCAAAATCATCTGTAATTCAAACCAAACACACAAACTGCTCTCCCTGGGCTTGATTGCTTCAAAACGAGCAAAGGGGAAGTGGGCTGGGGGGTTTGCTGCCTTTCCCCCAACCTGTCTGGGCTCTAACTGAAAGCACATGGAAACCTATTCCTGCTTGAAAAGTTACGGCTCTCAGTGGCACTGAGTCATTTGACCTTTTCCAAATATTTTCCCTGTTGCAGTTAGAGAAACTTCAGGAGGGATGAATTTCCAGGAATGGTGAGGAGAAGAGTTACCATGTGGAGAGGCTCCTGGATCATGCCTTGGGCTCTGCTCTGTGCTCCTCTAGTCATTTCCATGGCATTTTTTGATACTCTTTGGATCTAGGGAAAGATTAAAGTGAAGGAGGTGCTGTGTCCATATCGTGTTTGAAATCTGTACATTATTTAGGGTCTGTGATAGTTTCTCGTCCCTGAAATCAACCACTTCCAAAACCGATTTTGTTTGAGGTTGTGATGTTTGGGAGGTCATCTCTTATGAGCTACTTATGTACAAAATCTGGTGTTTGCTCTGCAATTGATTTGGGCTGCTTCTGTGGTCTGTGGCAATCAGAGGTTTGTGGCTGTGATGGAACTCTTCCTGACCGTGAGTTTTCAGAGAACTGATCTGAACAAGGTGTCCCACCTCACCTGGAGTCTGTAAACAGAGGGGAGATGTAGGTATACGAGCTCTTCATAGGACACACTAAATTGGTTTTTTTCTAGCTATGGTGTGGAATGAGAAGTGTTGTCTGAGAATATAAGAACCTCCAGAGACGGATTTTTCACATTATTTGCAGCAAACTTACCTGGCACCTCGTGCGTGGTAATGTGGGAGTGGGAATGTGATATATCCAGGGAGTTGCCAGGTGACACAGGGTTCATTTGACCTGCTCACAGAGCAGAAGCAGCAGGTTGTACTGCTGGCTCCTGTCAGCCCGTCCTGGTCCCAAGTCCAGTTCAGCCTGGGTTGCACGTACCTGCCACAGCCTGGTGCTGTGGGTCTGGTGGGGCACACCCTGGGCTGGGACTCCCTTCCCAGGCTGCTCACACCCCCTCTGCCCAGCCTGGCTGAAGGGGAACCTGTCTGAAATGCATTAAGACTAAACACTCTCAGGAATTCAAGGCTCTCTGGAAAAGGTCCAGGTCCTGTCAGCACATTCAGCTTTGGGGATCTGCCTCTCTTGGGTTTTCTGGTTTTGTTTTTTTGTTATTTTCTCGCAAGCAGGTACCCTTTTTCCATGCTTCCTGTGCTCAGGCCTTGCATTAAACCATGTGATTAAGTGACTGAAGTTACAGCTGTAAATATCCTTTTGCTTGTCCTTTCCCCTCCCTTGGTAAACTCTTCTTACACTGTGGTGGCACTTCTGAGGATAAAACTCCCAGGTTTCACTTTACAGTGCTCTGCACAAAAAGCATCTATTGTCTGTGGGTTTATCACCTTGCTGTTGGATTACAGAAGCTGGGCTTCTGAAAATGCATCTGAGCCAGGTGTAGACCAGGCAGATGCTGTATTTCCCCACAGAGAAGTGCCAATATATTCCTTGAATATTATTAGTCCAGATACTTAAATAGCACAGCCGCCAGTGAATTCAGTTGCCTCCCAAGTACCTTTAAAAATAGCAGGCACAGAGCAGTAGAGATGTGTTCATGGCAACCGTTTTTGTGAAGCAGATGGGCAGCTGCATTTTGTACCAGTTTGAAGCTTTTTGGGGGGTTGTGCAGCTTTGTTCCTAGAGAGATGATACCACAAGCTCAGTGTGGGGGTTTCCGATTGGCACAGGCAGGAGCCTGGGTGCCCAGATGAGAACCCTAAAGCTGCAGGCTGATGTAGGACACACATGTACATCTTTGGGTATCCTGGAAGAGGAAGACTTGGTTAAATTCCCCTCTCTGTGCCTGCAGTGCCTGTTGAGTGACAGCCAGATGCTCTGTGCCTCGGTGCTGAGTGATCTCTGGCTGCGTGTTGGCAGCGAGCGTTGCCGGTGCACGATGTGAAGGAAGTGGAAAGCCAGGTGTTATCCACAGACTCCTGACACTTCATCCTACATTGTTCTGTTAGCCTGCCAGCAGTTTTCACTCTGGTATTTCTGGACTTGAAGGAAGGGATTGTGCTCTGAAATCCCCTGTCTGACTCCAGAAGAAAGACTGTTTTGCATGAGTTGAGCAACTTTGAGGGCATTTCCCACCTTCCTTATTGTCTTCTGAAGGCACCTCAGAGTGTATTTCCTTTGGGACCATGCTTTTCCAAGCATATGCAGCATTTCAGCTTGAATTTGTGATCCTGCCACTCCTGCAGCAGTTCTAACTAAGGAATGTGGCTTGTCTCCTGTGACCCAGCCCTGTTTCCACGCAGGCTTGATCTGGGAAGAGCTGACCCTGTTGGGGTGGTCTGACCTCCCAAGTATGTCAGCGCTGCAGCCTGAACCCAGAATGTTCTTAGCCTTGCAATTTTTGAGTCAATATGAAAGGCCACTTCCTGCACTGCAGACTTTATTTTTTGGGGGTGTAAAGCTGCATCCAGAAAGCCAAAGGAAATGCTGGTATTTGGGAAGGCACCACACTGACAGCTCCCTGTGGACTGAGGTCAGCTTTTGTGTGAGTGTGGCTCTGTCATCCTTGTGTAGGCACAAATGACCTGAAGCTACTTGCTTTTGGCAGCTGGTGGGATGCAAAGCATTGTTATACTGTAGTGATACACACAACTTTTTCATTTCTGTAGGACATAAATAAAAGGGAGAAGCATTGCCCTGCTAACACAGGGCTTGGTGATTCAGAAACCTTTGTGAAGGGAGGTGCAAGTCTTGCCACCTCCAGAATGTAGCTCTTGGTGGTGAGAGTTAAATCAGCTACTTCACTGTCTTCACATAAATAGTCATTGTGCCTGATGTTATGGGATCCTTCAGGTAATTAGGTTCACAGCGTTTGGCTTTTTCAGACTGGAAAATCGTTAACTGTTTGTTTAATCAGAGACTGAAGGACTGATTCAGCCTGGTTGAAATGTGAATCTTCACCACTGTCTGCCTTAAAACAAAGATTAGGTAACTAAATAGTTTCTTCTAGAGTCCTCAAGAGGGAAGAAAACTGTAGTGAAAGGAGATCGCTGGCTGAGTTCTGCCTCTTGATTCCAGTGCAATTGCCATGGTTTAGTAGAGCAAAGAACTTGGTTGTGGCTTTAAACCGTTCTCCCAGTCCCGTATTTTAGGACAATAGGCTCTCTCCTCTTCTAGGGCATGGGGTGTGACAACACATTTTAAAAATACTTTTATTACAAACATGTCTGAAAATGTAGACCTTCCCTATGCGTACATATATTCCTAATACACAGATCAAGAGAGTGAGTTTTAATGTTCCAGAGCTGTTTCACACACTAACATCCTTCCTTCCTGGCAGAGCCTCAGCAATAGGCTCAGGGTGTTAATGGAGAAGGGATTTGAACACAGCCTGTAGAAGTGATTTGCAATCAAACATACCCTATTTCTAGATAATATTATAGCACCTGCTGTGCCTTGCATTCTGAAACAAATACAGAGAAAAGAGGCAGTGAAGATGAGAAAAAGGAGTTCATTCCAGAAGTGTAGCTAAACGTAGGTGCAAGTTGTGAGAGCAGAAGCAGTGGATGAAGTTGAACCTCTGGCAAGTTGGGGGTGTTGCAAGAATTGCAGAACTGATAGAGCACCACACAAACCAGGCACAAACTGTCTTAAGCTGCACTTTTGAGTTTGCAGAGCACTTCTGTCACCTTTCCTGGGCTCTGGCAGCTACACCTGCCCCAGCCAGGGTGGGTTGATTTGCTTTGTGCCAGACTTGCCTCTTCCTGTCACCACATTGGGGCGTGTCACAAGACTGGCAGAATTATGTCAAAACCTTCCTTCCACGGGCGCTGTATCCTGTTGAGTAAAGAATAGTCTCTGTTCATGGTCTGACTGTGCCCTGCCTGCTGTGGCTCAGGCAGGGGCTGCTCTGTTGAGCAGAAGCTGTAATCTAAAGCCCTGTAACCGATCTGCTGTGTGTACAGCATCAGTAAATACATTTGGATACAGCCGGCTTTCAAACTTCCCCCTCCTCGCCGATTCTGAGCTGGCATTGCTTTGACAGCTGACTCTTAGCAACAGCCTTATCTGTGTGGCTTAGGCAGCCCTTGGCTCAAAAAATTACTCATTGAAAATTAATGTTCTACTTGGAGATTTGGCCACCTTGATTTGCAGGGTGACGGTACCATCAGCTCTGGCTGAGGACGAGGGGAGGTAGAAGAGGGTGGCCTGCCCCTCCTTTAAGACATGTATTTATTTCTGAAGTACAGGGAAAAACCTAAATGGCTTCCAGTCTGTTTATTCTTTGTGCTCTTGAGCTGCCATCAGTGTTGACTCTAGCTTTGTAGCTGAATTTCTGAGGAATTCATGCGTGCCTTTGGGAGCCTGTGGTCTCGCTGCACAGCAGTTGGTATTTTAATAGGCCATAAGTTGCCCGTGGCAAGTTGCTCTGGTACCAGTTTCTAGATGAATGAGGCAGGTAAAGATTTATTTCTTATTATTATTTTATTGCAGGAAGCTACATCTGGTAGTGTTTCAGGAAACAGCCCAGCCTGTCCCTCAGATCAGAAACCTCCCTCACTTCAGAGCAAGTGTGTAAGCTGTCAGGATGGGATGGTGAGGCCTCACAGCATCCACCTGAGCGTGGCTCTGTGGGGTGTCATCCGTGAGAGGACAGGCGGATGTGGCTCTTTGTGTGACCTCCCTTTTTCAAACAGGATGTGTTCTGCATCCTCTGTGGGCTGCCAGTTCTGCTCTTGCAGCCTGCTCTGAAATGGGTCTGGAATTATTTCATAACTGTGGGTTGTTGTAGAATAAACTAGAAGCCTTTAGGAGTAGCATGGACCAACATCTCGATCTGCCTGTTTCTTCTGTAGCATCCTGTGACTTTGCATCAGTAATCTGTGCTGCAAAGGTGATGATTTCAGGTGTTATCTCAGGATTTGTTAGCCTACCCCAGTACCAACTGCTTGCCCTGCAGGGTTAGAGACTTTTTTTTTTTTTCCTCCTTGGAGTTTATTCATATTATGCCAAGTGCACTTGCTGGGAGACACGATGCACTTCTCTGTCGTAACTCCAGACTTGGCATCGTGATCCCTCTGGTACCATACAGTGGGACTCGGCATCTCATTTTAGTGCCTGGGTTTGAAAAGCACTTCCCACTGGACAAACAGTTGTGCCTGTGTTCACTGGATGAACAGCCTTGTTGTTTGGTGTATTTTTAATCTGATGAGCAAGAAAGGCAATTGTTGTGCGGGATTCAAAAACGCTGACGGTCGTGGATGTTGTTTTCACGTGCTCGCCGTGGGTCTCCCATGTAAGCTCAGTTGGTAAGGCCAAGATGAGGAGATGGGATGGAGTTATGGGGATGAGGAAGAAAATGCAGAGGAAGCACGTGGAGACTAAAGGATTGGGAGGAGGCAAGTGTGGAAGAGACAGGATGCTCCAGATTACCAGTAGCATATGCAGTCTGTATAGTGGCTGCACACCCTGCGGATGGAAAGTAGCTGAGCTGGCAAGAGAGCAGGATTATGCCTTTCCTTTAGCTGGATTTATCCTATTTCATTGGTGAGAGAAGGCCTTGAAAGAAGTCCCATGTTGTAGTAGGAGATGGAACTGAAGCTAAAAATACTTTTACAGCTGTATGCTGTATTTTAAATAAGAAATGAACCCTGAAAGCACTGAGAGGGAGGAAGGAAGAGAGTGTGTGGATTTACGGTCCTGGAAGGGCTAGAAAGCTGCAGCACTAATTAGTAATGCAGCTTTAGAGACCTACAAAACCATCACCCCTGCATGTGGTTGGTAACTAGCCTGAAATGTGCTCTCTGAAATAAGCAACTAAAGCTAGAAAACTTTCTTTTGGAGCTTCCTAGAGCTACATGTTTGCCTCAATGATGCAAGTTCCCTCTCTTGCCTTTCAGTGTACCAGGTCTTTTCCATGCCTTTCAGAAATTGCCAAGCACTATTCTCCAGTCTGGCTTTGCAATGGAAAAGGAGCTCAAGGAACCTGTAATAGAAAACCCTCTGAAAGGGATGTGGCCTCAGGGTTTCAATTTGAGGTAGTCACATACCTCCATTTTGCTTCCAGAATAAAACTTTGTATGAAATGACTGTGGCAAGATGTTTCACTAATGGGTATTGGGTTAATGATCAACAGAGGCTCCCTCAGCCAGCTGCCACATGAAGGACTGGTCAGCACACGCCTTCCTGTGCTCCTACCTGCCAGTGGAGCTTCCATTCCTCCTGAAATGCAAGCTGTGAGTGTGAGGAGTACAAAACAGGCAGGACAGAGTGAGCCCTGACAAAGTTTTCCAACCATCTTGTTCTCTGTCCAGTCACTTCTGTTTCCACTCTTTAAGGGGTAATATTGCTCATCAAATTAAAAACACAAATGACCAAGAGAGGAGGAGGGAAAGGGTTGCTTGGAAAAACTCAGGCATAGAGAATTAGTTCTTTTTTTTTTTTTCCCCAGCCTTCTATCAGACTCTTTGAGGCTTTATCTGAGCTTTGCAACAGCAAAGGTGAGGTTGGGTGTGGTATAGTGGTGTTCAGTGGAATTTGTTTGCATCTGTCCAGGTTGGGGAGAGGGTTTTCAGTTTGATTGTGTTTTCATCATGCTTTTTTCTCCTGCTACTTCCTGTTCTTCCCATCCTCCCTGTGCCTCCATATCACAGAATATGAGGGAGGCATCTGGGATATTTATAATTCAGCAATTTTTCCAGAACTGTTAATGCTCCATTGCCCTGGAACGGAGCAATACCATTCCCACTTGACAAAGACTTGCTGTACCAGTCAGCCCCAGCTAGTGCAGCGTCCTGTTTCCAGGCTAAGCAATAAGGGCTCTGCAGAGGTAGTCTGCTTGCCTCTGTTACAGATTAATTATGCAGTAACCCCTCTGTTGGAAAGCTCTTTTCCTGGCTTCTGTCAGTGGCCTGTTCTGGTAACACAAGGCATCTGCATAAATGTTGAATTCCTTTCAAGTGCAGCGCTGCTCATTTTGTACCTTCAGCAGCCTGCAGTGCTCCTGCTGCAAGGGAAACTCTGTGCTGTGGAGGGGGAGTGTATTTCCTACAACTGTTTCTGTCATTTGCTGCTGTTCTGCTCTGTTGAACACTCTTTTTGTGCTGTACAGGGAGTAGCTGATCGTACTCTGGCTGCTGTTCTCTTTAAGGTCCATTTCTGATGTATTTTTGTAGCAATGTCTTTTCCTGCTATAAGTGCAAGTGTGTCTGTTCTGTCAAAACAAACCTGCGTGTTGTTTTCCCTCCAAAAGTAATGCAAGCACATCTCCAATGTCGTTTGCTCTCAGTAGGGGAGAATCAAGGGAGTGTGTTGGAATACAGCTTGTGGTGACAGCCACAGAGGAGGTAAAGGCTCTCTGATCCACAGAAACCTGCTCCTGGCAGTGGGAGCCTGTGCTGACATCTCCCAGGGGCTTAACCAGCAGCGACTGCTGCTGCAAAATGCAGAGCTCTTCCCTATTCTGCTTTTAACCCAGATGTAATTTGTGAAATTACATTTCTCTGATTAGGACAAGTTGCATCATGAGATATTGGTTGCTCTTAGGGAATTGTTTTTCTGCAACTGTAGCTCCAGAGAAGCAAAAGCAGCTCTAGCTGCTCTGTCTCAGACCCTTTTCTCTCCCCTCTTGCTGGCTCTGTCAGTCTGGCATAACAGCAGCTCTGACACTCCCCAGTTGGGGCAGAAGGGAAGGGATTGTTGGGAGAGGCAGAGTTTAGAAGTCCAAGCCTGTCACCAGCAGTATGGAGATGAGTCAGGGGGCACAAGCTTTTCTCAGCAGCCTCTTCTCATTTGCAAACCTCTCCTGCTGAGTGGCCTTTTTGCTGCTAAACCCCGACAGCGATAGATATCGATGGAGGGGACATCCAGGGAGAATGTGTTTGAACCTTGTCTTTAAAACCAGTGGCCTGGTTTGTGCTGCTGAGTGGTGCCTTTATAAAGGAGCTGTGGTAAAGCACCTGTGTTCGTCGGGGAGTGGAAAAGCTGCTGTTAACACGTAAAGGGCTTTCTCCTGGACTGTTGTGTTTGTTTTGAGTAAACATGTACTGTATAGAAGTGACTCACAGGGAAACATGTCTGAGCATGGTAGGGTGTTACCTCTTGGGTAACTAAACCTACTTTTAGCACCGGGGTTGACTTCAGGCAGCTTATTTACTGGAGGGCTCTTCAGCATGTTCGAGCCAAATTGCAGTGATGTTACATCACACAGTGTTAATGAAATTATTCCAGAAATGAACTTGGCCTCATGTGCAGGTTAATTTGCACTATAAAGACTTCTCTGGCAAACTCTCCTGGTTGAAACAGGGTTGATATTGGCAAAAAAAAGTCACTTAATTATTCTGGCATCAGTATGTTTTCACGTGCCGTAAATCTGCCTTGGAGGCAAAAGGATTTTTCTCTCTACATCACTTGCATTAGGAATGTTGTTCCTAGTCTTGTGTTGATTCCCTTCAGGGTTTTCATTTGCCAGATTTACTATCCCAGCAAAGCCTTGAAGTATTGAGCTGACCCATATCTTGATTTTTCTCATCTTAGGGGGCATGTGTGGATTTGTTTTGATTTTGAAAGGTAGGGTGGGGTTTTTTTCATAAATAGCTTTTTTTCTTCATAAGAGCATCTTGTTTTGAAACACAGCTTTCTTGTATCAGGGATTTGTAGCCATGACTTGTGCCCTGTGTAGTGGGGACATTATCAGAGTTCTCCTTGATGGAGTTTATGTTACTGTCTTTCTTCACTGGGAATTTAAATTTGGTCAGCAAAAGGCAAATCTGGAATCTCTCAGAATGACAGCTAGCACTTAGGGGATGAAGAAAGTTTATAAATACACCAGCAATGGATAATCAGTGTGTCTTCATTTTACATCTGTGGTCTGCCAGAAGTGAAAAGGCTTTCTAGAAAAGCTACAGTGTGATACAGAAACATGTATTGACTCTGAAATGTGGTGGATTATTCCACCTTAATCTTGTAAGCATCTGTACAGAACAAACCTTAGAGGTTTTCTGAAGCATTTGGGACCTTATGAAACTTTGATTCCACCATCTGTTAGAACCAGAGGGGAAATTTGAATCGTGCTTTGTCCAAAGGGCCAACAAACCCTTGGAAGAGTTGGGATTTTTTTCCCCCCCTCTTTTAACTTTTGTGGGCTTTACTGTGCAAGTGAGTTGGTAATGAGCCTGGACACCCCTCAACCCCCAAGTAGCATGGAAGTCTCTCAGCTTGGGGTTTGCTCATGCCCCTGTAACTCCAGCTGGCTTGGCTGGAGGTGCAGGTAAGAGTTCATAAGCGGTACCTTAGTTAAGTTGTCCCCATACCTGTTTTATGCACTGAGAACTTTTGATTGTTCAGTGGTTGTAGTTGTGGAACATTAGATCTGAAAGGTGTTTCTGCCCAGAGTTAGACAAGTTCTTCAGAGCGTGCTGGGCGTGAACTGCAGGGTAACCCAGTCTGGGGCTGGGACAGGCTGGAGAAGGCAGCACCAGCACACAACAACCTCAGCGAGGCAGCTGGTGGTGACCTGGGCAGACTCAAGTGGAATCCAGTGCAGACCTGCTCTTGTTTCTTCTGCAACTGAAATCCTTGTGAATTTGCTTAAGAGAGGAAAGCACTGGTGGTGGGCTGGGCAGCCTGGCACATGGCTCGTTCTTGGCTAATCCAGCCCCAACGTAGTCTATCGGAACAATAGAAGTAGGAGTTGGTGTGGTGACTCAGTGCATGATCAGAGTTCAAAAAAAGCAAATGCGTCTTTCAACGTTCAATACGTACGTTATTACAGACTTGTGCCCTAGTAACTGAGTCATCTATCCAGTTATTCCATTCTCTACACTGAAGAGTTTGGTGGTTCTTTGCTTGTGATGTTTTTGCTCCTGGCACACATCCCTGGCCTCAGACCAAAAGGAGCTTGTGCTCTGTACATGTGGCAAGAAGTCCTTGGATATGTGCTGCTCCGTGTTGGTCTGCCTTCAGCACAGTGTGTAACAGTAGATGTATTGCACAGCATTTGCTGTTACACTCCCTTCTTGGCCTTGTTTTCCTGATGTCCATCTTTTCTTCTTTGCTGTGAGATGACAGACTGTAAATTACAAATACCTCAAAGCACAGTGGCTCTGCTGGGCATGTCCCATCTGCACAGTGCCTTGTATTGTCCCTTGCTGCTTTGCAGCTGAGTCTGTTAGAATTATTTCCCCGTGCCTTCTCCCTGCTCCACCCTTGTTCAACTCATCTGACTTGTTCTATAGCTTAAGTTTTAAAGGGTCATTTTTCTGCCTTTTTTTTTTCCTCCATTTGGCACAATTTTTATTTCTTTATGCAACTTCTGCTGTAGCACTCAGTCACCAGCTGAACGCAATTTTTTCATAACCTCCATTGTTTCTTTTAGTATTTTTAACATAGTTCATGTTAGGAGTAGATTAAAGGTTTTAAGATTTAGATACAAGGAATGATTGGAAATATTTTTTTCTAGAATAACCCCCAAAGGTTTTAGAAGCTCTGGATGTACTGGAGAGTTTGGCTACCCAGTACAGTGATGTGGAGTACATGGGATGAACTGCACTGGAAAACTCTTGCCTGTGGGACATTGTGCATGAGGTGCAGCATTTCATGTCTGTAAAAGACACATGTCTGGGTGCACGTGACTGGAGTCCAGACATAACTAAATTACTTTCAAAGAAGCTGTTAATACACAACTAGGAATGCTGATGCTCGAGGGTTTTCTGCTGGTGATTGACTGACTGCCACCCCAGTTTTCCAGGAGGTATTATGACTCCCTGGCTTATACTGGTGGACCTTTATCAAGATTGATCACTGCCTTGGAGGGAACTGTAACACGCAGTTCAAAAGCTTTACGGAAATAGGCTTCTTCTGGAAATGAGGTTAAAGCCATAAAAAGTCAATCCCTTGCCTGGTAGATTCCAGCTTATTCCTAAGGAGGATTTCTAAATCATTCTTTGAATCCTGTTTTTTATTCCATGCTCGCCTGGTTGTTTTTGCTCCAGTTCTTTCCTCGCCTGCCTTTGACATACTTGGTGCTGTCGTCATCGTCCCCTGTCCCCCAGAGAAGCTTGACTGCTCCTTACCTTGGTTTCTCAGCTGTGGCTGAGGTTTCTTGCATTAGCTTTTTTCTTTCCTGTGCATTTGCCATTAATCCTTTTTCCTGTATTTGTCTCATGTACAGTCAAATAAGGATTATGCAGGCTGTGCTGTTAACTGCATCAGTGGAATCTGGTTTTCTGAGCTGACTTTCCCCTACTCTTCCTTCCCCGTTCACTCTTTCCCCGCTTCCCCAGCTGCCAGTGAACAGCAGGAGTGGATATATGTCCATCTCCTGGTGTGAGACTGTGGGACATAGCATGATGAAACCCTTCAGAAATTTTTGGAGGGTTCATGTTCCCTCCAAAAAATGCTGGGTCATGTGAATGCTTCGTTGTTAAAGCATTGTTGTTCACATTTGGCATTTGGAGAGCCCACATATATGACTGGTCTAGTGCAAATGAAGAATTAAATGGCTGTAAGCTGATGCCAAGAGGGAGGTGTGGGTCAGTGTCCCTCTCCATCATGGGCCATTGGAATGGGTTTGCTGGGAATTCAGAAGTTAATTTTGCAAGCAGGTGGTAGATGTGATGACTTTACTGCCGAACCCTTGCTTAAAACACTTGCAGTGCTTTAACATCCAAATAAGACTTGTTTCAAATGACAAAGGCTTGCTCAGTTCTCTCAGTGACACAGGCTGCATCATCTGTCTCTGAGCCATTTTTCCATCATAACTGCTCGTGTCTCCTGCACAACAACCAGCACTTGTCAGCTGGAGAATACGGGGTTGTTTGCAGAGGGGGAGACGTCCAACTCCTGGGGTTGGCAGTTGTTCTGCTCAGTGATGTAAGCCCAGGCACAACAGAGTAACTTTATTGTGGGGAGCTCTGTCAGCCCTTGCTCTGCTTCTGCTCAGGGAAGGCAAAACCTCTCCGTGTAAACTTGCTGTAAAGCATTTCTCCACCTCCAGGTTGGATGGATGCCTTGGATTTCACGCATTGTGTATCCAGCTGGGTTTTATGATCCTGTGTGATGTTCCCCAAGGAATATGGTGTGTCACCTCTTGTTCTTGGGATACATTTTCACTGAGCTTCCCAGCACTTTTTACTGCATCATGTT
Organism: Corapipo altera; assembly: GCF_003945725.1. Classification (NCBI taxonomy): domain Eukaryota; kingdom Metazoa; phylum Chordata; class Aves; order Passeriformes; family Pipridae; genus Corapipo; species Corapipo altera. The sequence continues at coordinate 6,160,851 of NW_020884901.1, read as the reverse complement.
TGCTTCTGCTTTCTGCCTGTGTATGAGCTTGACAACAAAATAAAATGGATTATGGCAGCTCTAAGCTTTTACCTGTGTGACCCATTCCTGTGCTGTCTGCCCATGGTGCATCTTGTTCATTGTGGATTTCTCTCCTTTTTCTTGCCAGGCATCTGGATGGCAAAGCCTCAGAGCTGCATTTTAATTTTATAATGTATGCTGCAGTGAAGTGCCCTGTCCTAAGCCCATTATTTGGGGATACCTGCAGATTTTGGATCATATATCTAAACCAGCTAATGGCTAAATAAGGGCTTGCTTTCTATTATATATGTAGGTTCACCCACATTTGTAATTTCTGTGTTTTATAGGCAGTGATCAGGCCCTGTTTTTGTAGCAGGACCTGCTGTGTTAGTAGGATGGAATATATTTTGGTGTGCTGTGAATGCTGGGGTGTGAATATTGGTTCCTGAGCATCTTAGAAAGTCAGTTTTGAAACAGGCTTTTCAGGGAATTTTCCTTGCCCTTACCCATGGTTTTTCTTACAGCTTTGCACTAGAAAACCTGGTTAAAATAGTAACTGTCTTCTCTAGAGCATAACACAGGATTGTTCGAGGTTTTGCCAAGCTAAGGGAGGTGTCAGTGATCCTGCTCTAATTGAGCCTGTGGGAGGACTGGGGAATAGATGAGACTGTTCTTAGGGTGGTCTCTGCAGCTGAAAGCAGAACTGTGTAAAGAAACGCTGTAGGAGATGCCCTTCATGTGCAATCTGCTGAAAGAACTGGATTGTTTCTTGATCCCCCTCTGTGATTGAGGGGGTCATACCCGCATTGCTGAGGTTGTGTTACCTTCCTCCCCAGAAGACTCACTGCTGGTGTGTGTCAGGGCCCTTCAAGGGCTGCTCTTCAACCCACTGCACTTAAAAGAATCTGAGCTGGGAGTTGGCTTGGTGGATAAAATGGTTTTATCTTTCCTGTGCCTTATCAGATGAGCTGCTGCTACTCCTGCAGTGGTGAACCAGTGAGGAGGATGCAGAGTGAGTGAGCAGGAGAATTAGTTCTGCTTGAAGGCTCTGACACAGATCCACATCTCGGAGGGGGGACAGCGAGCATGTGGACTGACCGTCAGAAATAGGAAGGCTTACCCTTCCTCTTTGTGTAGAAGAGGAGGAGAAAATCTGAATAAGAAGCTCTGTATGTGTGCTTATCTACCTACTGTCTCATTTAGCCTGAGGTTTTCCCACATCTGCTCCCGTGCACGAAACGTCAGACTGAGACACACTGCTCTACTGAAACATTCAGTATTAAAAAGCTATTTTTTTGTTGTCATTGCCCTCCCAGTAAGGCTGTGGCCTTTTTATGACACACTGTCTTACATATGGCAACTGCCATAAAGTAAGGGTGAAACATCTGCTTTCCTAAATGCTTCAGCAAGGCAAAAGTGTTTCAGCGAGTGGTGCATTGGAAGCTTGATACCCAGTTGGGCACAACTCAGCCCTCAGTCTGTAAATAGAAGTTTTAATCTCTGTTCTAGTGTTTCATTAGCTAGGTTTTCATGTGGGAGAGAAGGAGCCCAAGATAGCACAGGTCATATACGTGGCCTTTTTCTAGAAGTGTTTGCTTTAGCCAGCTTGGATTCATGAGGAGCTTTGTGGCTTTCTGGAACAGTGCTATTCTGTCCACGGCACTAAAATCACAGTTGGTAAACAGCTCCTCTTTAAAATCTGTTCCTTGTGTGTTCTTCTGCCTGTCTCCAGAGCTGTGTGTGAGATCTGAACACAAAGAGGCCTTGGAGGCTTCACCAAGCTCACTGCTGCTCCTCTAAAAGCAGGTAAAGTGTTGGGTTCCTGCTGTGCATCGTTCCCATTACTTGGATTTATGCAATGCTATGGTGAAACATCTCACAGCTGCTCTTTTTCTGGTAAACCTTCTTTCAGGGGGTAGGATGGTGGATAAGGGATGCAAAATACTGTTCCTCTGGCTGGTCACAGAGCTGGAGGTAGATGAGCAGCTCCAGGGTTGGAAGACCCAAGAAGCTCCTTCTGAAACTCCACTTTCCACAAAAGCTGCCGCAGGGTTGCATCAGTTTATTCTGAGGAGATATATTTAGGTCTTGAAGAGTAATTACACAGCTTTGAATAAGTCTCAAGTCAGAAGAGGGCAAAGCTTAGCTTGCCAGGGATTCAGCCTTCTGGGAGTCTTCTTGCAAAATGGTCCAGGCAGCTTTTTTTAAAATAAAACTTCTGAAGAAGACCCACTGAATTGGCACCTGGCATTGGTCTGAACTATTTCTGGCTCTCCAAATACAGAGTAAAACTTAAAATTAGACACTTCTGGTTTTAAGCTGTGAGTTTCTGCTTCACTTTTAGTTGCCTTGTGATTAGGATGGAAGGAAACGCCTCTTGGTGCAGCCCTCACCACCCTTCTTGTGTGTTTTTTGTTTCTGTATGATGGTTCCTAATTGTACATCAGAGAATATTCTAGGGCTAAGTACAAAACTGCTCATCATCTGAGTTCTCCTTTTTTTTTTTTGGTCCCTATTTTAGTGTTCTCTAATTACCAGCCTGACGATAGCTTGGTGGGAGGTGGATAGGCAAAGCCCATTGCTTCCCCACATGCCATCTTTTGGAAGTGTGGAATTAATTTTTAAGAGTTTGGTTTGAAACAATAGAGCTGTCCCTTGCTTGTCTAATGATACAGACCCAGCCCCCACCCTTAAGAGCCACTCTTTAAAGTAAAAAAAAAAAAGGGAGGTTGAAATTCATTGTTGAATGATTGTGAAACTTGTGACTGGAGAGCAGCTCAGCATTTTATCTTGTAAACTCCCTCTCACCCTGTGCAGACTATTCCAAAGACATAAAAAGCCCCAAGCTATGCTGCACCTGCAGCTCGGGTTCGTGTTCACTGTTCTGTGGGTAACATAACCCCCCCCAAATCCTTTTCCTAATCCCTTGCACTGTGTGGTATCTACAGCAGTTTTGGGAAGCCAACACACATCCCTAATAAGAAGCAGAATGTCTGTTAGCAGAGCTTTTGCTGAAGGCAAATTAGCTATGAAGCTCTTTATTGCTAATCAGTACTTTTTTGCCGCGTTTTGAAGTAATTAGCCTTCGTTGGACTTAGCAGCATCCAGCAGATGCTTAATCATGGCTGCATTGTAAAAAGAGTGAGAACTCCTGAGTAAGGAAACTTGTACTGGAGGAGCCCTTGATGATCCCACTCACAGAGCAGCTTCAGGATCTGGGAGCTGGAGCTTAGTCCCGTAAATACTCACTTTTGCAGGAGTTAGAGCTCTGAGCAGGGCTGAGAACAAGGTGTGTGAGCTGTGAACAGTGTGCTGTTCTACCTGTCTGCTTGAACATCATTCACTTGTAGCTGCCTTCCAGCATTCAGCATGAAGCCTTGCTCTCTAGAAAACAGCAATTCCTTTCTAAAGACACCTAATGCAGCTAAAATATTCAGTGATTTCTGCATCCCCCTGTACCTGCCTTGCATCGCTGAAGCACGTGTCCTCAAGTGTTTTTCCATTCTGTTGAATTCCTCTTTTTCATCTGTGGCTGAGTTTTCCTTCCTTTAGGTCATTCGAGATACCTGCTACTGAGTCAGGTTTAAGGCACCCACATCTGAAATGTAACTTGCCTAATTTGGCTGGCTCGGTGAATATTTTATTATAGGCAAAACCTTTTTATTCCCTCCGGAAGTGTTTATTCTCCTGTCTGAAAGAGCTGGAGTGAGTTGAGTGGAGCAATGAGAACCAGATCTCATCTTGAATTAATCCCAGATTCAAAGGTATTTTTGGCACTTAGATGTCTCGCTTTTCACTGACTTCAATAGCAAGCCTGAGTTCTGTCTGGAAGGGGTTTAAGTTCTCTGCCTTGAAAGAATTGCTACCTTCTGTTTTCTCTTGTTTTAAACAGGGATGATCAGCCTTTATCTGCATTACAGAGGATTACAGGTTTCAGTTATTTGTCAGTGATTCCTTTTCTGTTCTCTGTGTCTTGGCCAGCAGATTCAGTCCCACAATGTCTCAGAGGACCAGCAGGGACCTTCTGGCTTAGGATCCAGTCCCTGAATTTGTCCTGTTGGGCTCAGCTCAAGGTTGCAGAAGGGCTGCTTGGGCTACAGCTTCTGCCCCTTCCCTCCCAGGAGGAGAGTTGAGGCACTACCAAGGCTGATCATTCTCCCCTTTGCCACCAATCCCTTTGGCCTGCACCATGCCCGGGTCAGATTGTGGGAAGCCTCCCTTTCCCTGCGAAAGCAAACAGTTTATCAGGTGCCCTTGCCCCTTAGTCCTGTGCTAGGAGGAGAGATAAGAGCGAGATGCAAACTTGCTTGCTCACAGCCGTCAGCAGTGCCTTCCCTTCCTCCCCCGGCCTCATTACTCTGAGAACTGACCTGGCTGAGGGCCAAGCTCCGAACCATAAATGGATCAGGTCCTGCAGAGGCTCAGTGGGCAAACCAGAGCTCTGTGGAAGGACCCACACGCCTTGTTTCCAGGCTCCTTTTGAAAGGTGAAATCCAGCTTCCCCTGAGGGCTCTGCAGCAGCCAGAGCTGTACCTGAAGCAATTCCTGTGCTCGGAAAGGCATCTTCTCTTCCTCCTACAGGCTCAGGCAGGAGCCGTGTGCTTCTCCACTCGCCCTGGAGATTAGGATAGGCTGATCAGAAGCTGTGCAAGCAAAACCACCTCCTCCCTGGCAGAAACTGCCTTACATCTGAACCCCCCACATGATTTGAAGTGCAGTGTTTGCTTGGCATGGCCCTGTCTGCCTGAACCCAGGAGCATTTGCACATGTGTTTTTGTCCTCCTTCGAGCTGGCTATCCTCACTGGCTTCCTCCCAGCATGAGAAGCAGGGAAGGACAAACCATCCAGGACACACAGCACGTTCACTGTGCAGAGGCTGTACAAACAGACATGCTGGAGGAAGATAAGCTTGTGAACCTTCAGCCCAGTTGGGTTACAGAGATTGGCTCCATCCACTCCGGACGGTGAATGAGCTAAACCGGCTAAGCAGGAAATGTCAGAGAGCTCGTGAGAGTTTTAAAGGCAAATTCTGCTGATGAGATGATTAGTCTGCCTGTAACCTAGGTGGATTTTACCTTTATTGACTAGTGAAAAGCTTAATGGTAACGTAACACCCTTGTGTGGCGCCGTTTCGGGTGGTGTGGACCAAGCTGTGTTTGCGCAGGATCTTTACAGGCCAGGATGCCAGTCATTAAAAAAGGTACTTAATAGTCTGATTTGACTTTGTACTTTTATTTGAAGAATGTTTTTGTTATTTGGTTTTTTTTTTTTCATTCTCACAGAGAGGAAGTTCAGGAAAACTGTGTCCGCTGGAAAAAGAAATTCACCTTTGTGTGTAAAATGAGTGCCAACCCCGCCACAGGGCTCCTGGACCCCTGCATCTGCCGAGTATCTGTCCGTAAGGTGAGCATCCAGCTTCTGCTCCTGGCAGGTAGTACCACCAGTGCACTGGTGGTGGTTACTGGGTGCTTTTTGTCAGCAAGAAAAATTGCACGGACTGTGGTGGGAAGGAAGGATTGTTTGGGCCAGGACGTGCTGGAATGGAGCCTCTCTGTCCAGCAAGGGTACTTGATGGAGGGTGGGAGCAACCGGGGTCGTGGTAGCTCTTGAGAGACAGAGATTTGTGAATCCTGAGAGCAGATTCCAGGATTGAGTTATGTCTTTCCCCCTGTTTCCCCAGCACATATAATAGCAGCTTTTCCTGTTTGTTTTGTCTCCCATTATAGGAACTGAAGGGCGGAAAAACCTACTCAAAGGTAAGAGCACAGAAAGGGCAAATGTGGCAGAGTGATGATGGCCTTGTCTCCTGTTAGTCCTCGACACCCATTAGAAACCAGTGGCTGCTGAGTGAAGCAATCTGGAGAGATGCTCATTAGTTCTGAGTTTAAGCCTGAATTAAGAGAGTTCCCAAAAAAATCCCTTCTAGGACAGGATCCAGATTGCACTGGATGTGGATTTGGGGGGGGTTGGGAAGATGATCTGCATGTCCTCAGACTTTGGGGAAGTTCTGAGTCAGATGTGAACTCTCTGGCTTCTGGCAGCATCTCCCTAATAAAGAAACACAGACTCCAGTTCTGTTCTCCAGAACACAGCAGCCAGCTTGGGCTGGGGCAGGCATCTCACTGCCTTGTGAGTGCAGGCAGAAACCTACAGCAGGAATCACTGCCTTCCAAAGCACAGGAGATGCTGAGGCAAAAACCAAAGGGATCAGCAGGGATCTTAGTTTTGGTTTGTTTCCTCCTCATTTTCTTGCTTCTGCTATGGAACAGACAATGGGCCACCCCCTTCTCCGCCTTGTGCTGGATCAAGAGACAATGTTGGCTTAGAAGCTGAGCTCACACAGTGCCCGAAATCATGTTTGTTTGAAAATGAGTCACTGCTGCTGGTTTCTAATAAACAGATGCTCAGGTCACGCACAGCCCTTTAAGAATTTCTTCTCATCAATATCCTTTCTGAGACCAGGGAGGCAACTGGTTGTGAAGGGTGCACTGCACTCCTGTGAACTGCTGTGCTGTGTGAGACAGGGCAGTGTGGCTGCCCACACCGTTCCTTTTTCATTGCTAATTAGGACATGGTCTCTAGGGCCATCAGTTTCTCTTTCACTAAATTCACGCTGTGGGGAGGTTATTCATTCTGCAGAGCTGCCTGTCCAGGGAGAGCAGCAGAGCTGGAGGAAGAGACCTGCCTCTGAGACACAGTAAATCCATCAGTCTGTGCCTCCTGCAGCGTCCATCCTCAAGCTTTCCACAGTGTTTGGAAATTCAGAATTAAAGGAAGCCTGAAGGCATGTTTCCATGGTGGAATTAACCTGGACTCTTATTCAGGCCATGTTCTAACCTATTTCCTTTTTACTCAATTGTGTTTAGTGGCATTTAAAAGAGACCTCCTTGCTCCAGCCCAGAATTGGAGACCAAATCTCATGTGCTTTTCATCTCTTGTGCTGGTGTCTTGCTTGGTCTTCTATGAAGAAAATCTTCTCCTAAAAGATGATCCAAGCATTTCAGCAGCTTAGGCACAAGGGATGTCACACCAAACAGGGTGATTGCAGTCATGCCCTATGGACCAGGCTTATTCCAGACAGGCCCTCATGGCAGGACTGACTGATCTGGGCTTCCCAGTGTTTCTAGCAGAAGTCTGTGGTGTATGGCCACACAACTGCTTTCCCATTTTAAACCAAAATAAGTCCACACCTTTTTGAACCATCTTAATTCAGCTGAAAACTCCTCAAATCGTGGCAGCAGATGTAGAGGATAATGCAACTTGTGAATGCCCTTTGTAGAGGCTGAGAGTGATGGAGCTGTTTGTGCTCCAGGCAGAGTTTCCACTGACTTGCACACCTTTGGGTTTGACGTGAATGTCACCTCAGTGTCAGGGGTTATGGAGCGGAAGACAACAGGAAGGACTGATAAAGCGGAAACTCTTTCCTCTGAGCTGGAAGAAACACTATCAGCTGGCTGGAAAACTGAGGAAACTATTCTGAAAGGTTATATCTGAAAACATCCTTTTGTTAAGGGATCTTTCCTCTATATACTGGGAGTCTGCTTCCTGAAAAAGCTTCTGACCTCAGCACACCGTGTGGGTCGCTGGAGGGTTCTCCCACACTCTGACGTCGATCTTCTTCAAGAAGTTAGTGCTGTGGTGGCAGAAAAAGGAACTGGGTCTGGGCCACTCCTGTTGTTCTCCTAGTGTGGTTGTTCTGTGTCTTTGTCACAGTGATGGATTGCAGCTCCTTCTGTTGCTTTCTCCTGTGCTGTTTATCTCCAAGAGATAAAAATTTGCTGCTTTTTCCCTTCTCAGTGAATAATTAGAAAGCAGCATAGCCCTTGGCTAGAAGAGACAGAGGAATTTCTAGGGCAAGGACTGGAGAAACACCTGCATTAAGGGAATTGTTAAGAAGGGAGAAGAGAGGGAGAAAAGGATATATTTTTCCTTCCTTTTTTTGCTGATGAAAGGTTCCCTCTCTATCCCACATCTTTTTTTCATTTGCCATCAGGAGTTCCCTTTTGCAAATGGGGTGGAGGAAGCAGCTATGCTAATGTTGGTACTGTTTTCCCGGAATCATATATCTTGAGCAGACTGTGGTTTAGACTTTTGATTTGGAGCCATGGGAGCCAGGGTTCCTGTGGCAGTGGCTGTGGTTTGTGCTGACTCCCTATCAGCTTCCACAGTTGACAGAGCACCACATTTCCGTAGGATGGTGCTACTGTTGGGGCTTCCCATTCAGTTGTGTCATCCAACTGTCAACACTGGGGCAGGAGGAATGTTCTGCAGTGCTTGGAATGACCTGCTGCTGCTCCACCTGTGCTCTGTGTTCTCCTGGGAGCTGATCTGGATGCTGAAGTGACGCAAACTCTCCGTGCTTGGATGGTTTGTCCAAACATGGGGTACAGCATCTCTTCCTGGTCAGATTAGATGAGACACAACTGACTTGTATTCCTAAAGCTCTGCATAAAACAAGCTGTAACTTTTTTTTTTTTTAAACACTCTGTTACTACACCAGGAATTAGGGCAGGAAAACAAAGGTACTCTTCATTGTGTTTGTGTCTACAAGGTGTCAGTGCCCTCTTTGAATTTACCTGTGGTCTTCAACTTTCTGTCACCTTCCCTGTTTGCTTCCCCATTGTTAGAGGAGGTTTAGAGAGCTCACAAGTAAATCTCTCCAAATATTTTTCTTCCCTTCTGCCTGTCAAACATCCCCCTTGCTGGTTAAGCCTTAGCAGCATTGAGGAAAACTTTGCTCCAGCCCAGCAGCTGCCTCTGAGGGGTGAGGCACATGCACTGCTCCATGGCTGCGGGCTTCCAGCTCCCTGTGCCGAAATCTCAGTTGTTTTTTTCAGGATGGTGTCACTTTCCTCTGTAACAATATCCTTTCATCTCCTGGTTCACATGCTCCACTGCATTCTGGGATGGCCCGATACAAAGAGTGCCTTATTATGTTTGTGTATGTGTGATTCTGTTTTTTCCACATCATTGACCTAGTGCCTTCCATGTCCTTGGTTATGCAATGGCTGCAGGCTGGTTAACACTGTCCTGGCCAGCACCACCACTGTCTGCCCTTCCTCCACGGAGGTTTGGCTTCCTGAAGGCCTCCCAGTGTCTGTCTAACTTGGGATTAGGAACGTAACCCTGCCCATCCTCAAGAACAGGGGATCTTCACAGCCACCACTCCTGTTTCTGCCCTTGCTCACAGATACTCTCTCTTTTTTTAGTCTGTGTGACACCGTGTATCTCTTTATTGAGTAACCTTTGTTCTCTCTGGTTCCCCTCCATTGTTTTCTTGGCTGCAGCTGGGCTTTGCTGATCTAAACCTGGCAGAATTTGCAGGCTCTGGATCCACTGTCCGTTGCTGCTTGCTGGAAGGATATGATACTAAGAACACCCGACAGGACAACTCCATCCTAAAGGTACAGCAGCTGCTACTGCCACAGCTGAAATGCTGTGACTGAATTCGGGGAAGATCACAACCAGAGTGCAGTGCCAGACCTCAGAGAAGGTCCTGTTAGTGTGCAGAGACAGGATTTTGCTTTTGTGCTGCTAGACTGACTTGGGAAGCTTCCCATTATCAGAGTTGCCCTTTGATAATTTGGCATCAATTTGGCCAAGCGATGACCCTTAACAACGTTCTCTGTCATCAAAGAAACCAGGAATGGGAGGGAGGGAGGAGATTCTGAGTGCATTGTCAGGGTGGCCAGGCTGGTGTCCTGCTGAGCCACTTGAAGTTACTGATGCCAGGGATTTCGGGCAGGAAGGGAAATACCTTGCCAAATCCCTGAAGCTGATTTCCTTTGGAAAGGAACTAGATCTTGCTAATCTTTACACCCAGCCCTTGACCCCGTGGCTGTTGTGAAGTGAGGAACACTGTTAATGATGTTCCTTGTGTCCCCTCTCCAGGTCACCATCGGAATGTCGCTGCTCTCGGGGGACCCCTGCTTCAAAACGTGAGTTTCTGGGCAGACCAGGACACCCATTCCTTTTGCACTTCTCTGCTGGAGACTAAAACTGATGTAGAGGAGGAAAACTAATGCCCTTGATATTGGGAAGAACAGGGAAAAGCTTAAAAGTGTTTGAATCAGCCAGAAAAGCGTTATCCAGCCTGTGCTGTTGATTGGTTTTGTTCTCTGCTCTGGCTTTCCCAGTTTGATTATTGCTGTGCACAGTGTTTTCCCTGCTAGCATGAGTTTAGGTTGTGGAAACCAGTAGATGCTGATGACAAACTTCATGTTTTGCTGAAGGGTAGAATTTCTCATGGCTCTGGGGTTGGTTTCAGTGACCTCCAAGAGGACAAAGGTCACTGAAGAAAACAGCCTTGGAAATGGACATGCTTCAGCACATATCATGCGGGATAAAGATCTCAGATTGAAACAGCAACAAAAATACTGCAAGGCTGAAACATTTTAATTTTTTTTGTTTTTTTTTTTTCTAAAGGGTTCGCAGTTTGTATTAGCAGAGAAATTGCAGTCCTGTGGGGCTTTTTGTGCTAGGAAAGAATAAATACAGTTAAGGTGTGAAGCAGTTTTGCTGCTTAAAGAATTGTTGGTGAATCAACTAACAAATATCCTGGCAGAATCTCCTCTTACACTGCAGTGTGGTGTCACAGGGCTCTGCAGTCCGAGCCCTGCTGTGGTGTGCTGGAAGGTGTGTGACTGCACACAGCAGGGCTGCCACGTGCCCACAGAAATATTTGGGTTTGACTCCCAGCTGTACAAGAGAAGAATGCTTTACCTGGAGGCCATCTCTTGCAGCAGTGGTCTCCTGGGCTAAAAAGTCTAATTTTAGGAGCTAGCTTGAAGTGTTTGTAAATTAGCTTGCATTTGTGTTATAAAATGCTGCATAATTTTTGGTAGGTTTGTTTTGTGAATGGCTTTTCGTGGTGCTGCAGCGTTTCCTGAGACCTTCAAGCCCAAAATCAATGTCATCTGATTCTGAAGAATTTCTGCTTCAGAAGGAAGCGTAACAAAGAAGTTTTTGATATCTTAAACCATAATTTTATAGCAGTAACAGATGTTTTAAATCTGGGGTACTAGGATGTCTGGGAATAATATGTCTGACAAAAATACCTGTTGTTCCTTTGCTGTGGAAGCAAGTCCTACTGTTAGAGTGCCTGAAAATTATACAGAATTGGATATAAATATCCATTTAATGTAAGTAGGTTGTCTGAAAGTCAAACCTCCTAATTTTCTTAAAGGATTTTTGCAGTCACTGCCACTTTCTCCTTATATGTTGATGATGTGCAGAATGTCTAAAAATGGAAGCTTTGCATGTGGAATAGTCCTTGATCAGTAGAGCTTCTGGTAAATGGCACTCATTAGGGGGATAGGCAGGAATTAAAACTGTGCTGGGAAATCGTTTCCAAGCACTGACTTTCTGCAGGGGTGGATGAACCTTCTCCTTCTGGGGGTCACCGAGGGGGGCAGAGCAGGCTGAGCAGGAACACTTTGCTTACATAAGGCTGTAAAAGGCTCACAAACCTGTGAAGCAAAGTCTCCAAAGCACCTGTGTGCATGTAAATCACTGATAACGTGATTAGGGAGGTTTTTTCCTGATGAAGGCATGTGGGTTTCCTGGAACCCTCACAGCCATTTGGCTGCCCACATAAAATATTCTCAGTGCTTTATTCTCTCTCCCAAAACACTGCAAAGGTCCTCTCATGTAGCGTCTTTCTTCAGAGCTTCAAGTGAGACAAATAAAAGTTTTTATTTCTCACTCCTCACTTAAAAACCATAATATGATCCATTAGTTACAGTTCAGACTTCAGGCTACAGGGAGGTTAGGGCTCCAACAGGAAAATTCACTTTGCCACGCTGCACATGCTGTGGCTCCCACCCAAAAACACTTCTGGAGGAAGGGAGGGGGCTCCAGGCACTCATAGCTCTGCCCTGCAGCCAGCATTTACAAAGGGATGTTGGGAGCACACAGAATAACCAGAAAAATAATTTTGACAGCTGGAAAAACACTTTAGTCTCACTGAAAAGTAGTTTAATCATCAGTTAAAGAAGGGAAAGGTTATTTGATTGTTGTAAAAGTGCTCTCATAGGGGGATGGGGTTGCTGGGATAAAAGGTTTCGTTTTGGCCCTTGAGTGAGAAAGGTGTAACAGAAAGGGAGCTGGAATTGACAGTGATACAACAGCAAACTGGTTCCTGTTTATGAAGCCAACTGGCCACTGGACACGTGCTGGGGGGGAAAGGGCAGCTCTGGTTGGTGTTCTGGAGCACAGTGCAAGCTCGGAACCTGTTGTCCTGCATAAATGATTCAGTGGTCCCTCTTTGCCTTAATTTACCTCGGAAACTTGCTTTTTCTTGTTAATGCAGTCCAGATGCAGTACAAGGTAGGGAAGACCTGAGTCTGGAATCTAGGAAAACAAAACCCAACACCCCACTGAGCTGCTGGTCAGAGGGCTGCCAGCTTCCCCCTGCTGGGAAGGGTGGGATAAATAGAGTTTATTCCCAGTCCCTGCCTGGCACTCTGTAACCTCCTTCCCTTCTGATTACAGGCCTCCTTCCACCGCCAAATCCATCACCATACCAGGACAGGACTCTACCCTGCAGCTGACCTGCAAGGGAGAGGGAACCACAAGCAGCAGCAGTTCCTCCACCATCGGCTCCCTGCGCCAGACCAAGCCAAGAACTGCCATTCTCAGCTCGGGTATGAATGCCCATCCTGGAGCCATGCAATGTTTGGCTGTGTCTGGACGCTCCTTTGTTTTTTCCCAGCAGTTGCAAGCGCAGAAACTCTTTAATTTTTTATGTTTTCCCATCTTCAACCCCATTGCTCATTAAGAAAAATTGAGAAAAACAAACCCATCTAACTGTAAGTGAGGAGAGAAAGGATGAGTCTTTGCCATATGCATATTCCTGTTAGAGGAGATAAAACGATTTGTTACTGCTGGGGATTTAATAATTCATGCATTGCAGTCATCCCTGCTTTCCACTGTGTTCAGTGACACTCAACATTGTTCCCCACTCAGCTGTTCTGTTGCTCAGACTTATCTTCTAGAAAAGTTCCTCTGAAGGTTTTAGAGGTTGGTTTGAGGTCTAATGGCCTTGTTCCAGCTGCTGATGCAGTTCTTTGGCTTCTGTATGAGCCTGTTTTCAAGGACACTGCATTTTCACTGCCTTTTTTTTCCTTCCCAGCATATTCCAAATGTGCAGGCACATACACTGCACCAAAATAGCTCTCGAGTCTCATCACCTCAGTGACTGAGCACAGGGTGCAAGTGCTGTTCTTAAAAAGCTGGCTAATGTGTTACATTTGTGCACTTCTGGATAAGCTTCCTGCAGGAGACAAGCAGGGGTCATAGCAGAGGAGCAGAAGTTACACTGAGGTTTCTGTATCAAATTCAGAGGTGATTTAAATGGTATAGGCTCTCTCACAAGTAATAGCGGGGGAAAGGCAGTAACAGAAGCACCCAAACAGAGGCTGTAACACCTCACTGCCAGTGGCCATCTGATGCTTTCTTGGGATAGCTTCAGATACTACCTGTCCTTCTAGAGGCTACAAGTCCCCAGAGATGTTTGTAAGTTGAGGTACTAGATGCTAGAATTCGTGATAAACTTGACAGAGAAGCTCATTGTGGTCTTCCCTACTCCCCAGGTGTTTCTAAGCTCTGTGCCAGCCTGGACAGCAGGGCTCTGCCAGCAGAATTGTCCTTTCCTTGATCTGGCATCCCAAGATCAGGTTCCAGTCCAAGCTGATCAGGGCACAGCATTCTGGCTCGGTTATGGTGTAAGCAGAATGTCCTGTTGTTCCTTGGCAGGTGTCCCAGAGGAACCGGATCAGAACCTGTCCAGCCCGGAGGAAGTTTTCCACTCGGGGCACTCGCGGAACTCGAGCTACGCCAGCCAGCAGTCCAAGATCTCTGGTAAGCATTGATTCACACAGCTCTGCCAGCACTGGCCACATCTGTTTTCTTTCCTGTGATGAATCCCTGTGACAGTGATTTGCAGCCATCTCTCACCCTGCTCTATAATACCAGTCTCCTGCTTAGTCTCTGCAGACGAGCTCACGGATTTGTGTCTAGACATCTGTATGCAGGAGTAGAAACGCTGGTGTGAAGCTGCCCTGCCTGTTAACTGTGCTGCCAGGAAGGGGGGGAAGGTGTGGATTGTGATCACACTGTGTTTGCAGGTTACAGCACGGAGCACTCCCGCTCCTCCAGCATGTCTGACCTGACCCACCGCCGGAACACGTCCACCAGCAGCAGCGCGTCTGGAGGGCTCAGCATGACCGTGGAGTGTCCTGAGGGAGAGCGGGACCACAAACTAGAGAAGCCACCTCGCCCCCCCAGACCGGCCCTTCTGCTGGACAGACCCTCCCGGTGAGTAACTGCAGAGCAAAGACCCTTCTCTGGGAAGGAGAGACAGAACCTACTCCTTGACTTCCGTGCAGCGGTAGATCGGTTTGTAGCCACTGAGGAGGAGATTATTGCCAAGAGAAGCAGGACTGCATATGAAAATATGTGTCTTAAAAAGCTGAGTAAGTTTACCATGTGTTTCCTCTCCCCCAGGAGGAAAAAGGATTCAGTGGAGAGTCACCCAACCCGAGTGGATGACACCAGGATCGATGCTGATGATATAGTGGAGAAAATAATGCAGAGTCAGGACTTCACAGATGTCAGCAATACTGAAGGTGAGAGGGGGAGTCTCAGAGGGGATGTCTGGGCTGTTCCTTTAGCAAGGCTGACAAGAGTTTACAGTCAGCTCTGATCTGCCAGGGGCTCCCTTCCCCTTTTGACAGCTATTTGCTTTCAGTGCTTGCTGGGTGTTTCTGTGGTAGATAAACCATGTGGGTTTGAGAGCTGCACATCCATTCACAAATAGCACTTGCTGCTGTTCCACACGTGACAGCAGAGGTTGAACAGGAGCTCAAACATGCAGAGGGAGAGAGAGGAAAAATACTGATTCTCAGTGCAGTGGAAATCAGTTACATCAGCTGTCTGCACTGCTCTAGTGGCCTCTGTCCAGGGTCAGCCCAAGGGTATTTATTAAAATAAGAGAGCACAACTGGAGGGGAAACAGCACATCTCTGCAAAAGATGGGAATAACTATGGGTTATAGTGTGCTGGTGACCAGGTCTGGCTGAGAACTTAAGAAGGGGTTTTATCCTTTATAGTCATAGCATCTGTTAAGAGAAAACTAATAAAATAACTGCATTTGTTTTCATTTTTCAGTTTAGCATAGAAATGAATCTTTTTCATCTGATTTTTTTTATCTGAGGTTTTTTGTTAGGTTTTAAACTTGAGCCTAGCTTGTTGTATGTGCTTCTTTAGGTTACCATTAGTCACCTTAAATTGTTGTACATGGTAACACTCTTATCATATGGGGATTTACACCTCACTTAGCATGAGTTAAAACTAGGCTGAATGCAGCTGCCTCTTGCCAGCAGAACAGGCTGAGTGTCTTCTCCAGTGAACCTACAAAAGCATCATGAAGCCCCATATCTCATCTGTTCAGATGTGCTTAAGCTGACCAAGAGCTTGCATCAATGGAATTGCCTTAAAAGAAGCAGTTGGAGGAGTACCACTGAGTTAATTTCTCTGCCTTTACTCTTCCAAAGCTTCATGTTATGGAGGTTCCCTTTCAGAGCAAGGAGAGGAGATCCCAGGGGCTCCATTGCTGTGGGAACACCACCAGAAAGTGTGCCCATGTATCCACAGAAACACATTTGTTCTGTGCTGACCACTGTGCAGTGTGTCTGGGAGGGGAGCACCTGGCAGGGTTGGTAGCTCTGGATTTTAATGTCTGTGTTGCTTTTCTCTCTGCAGACAGTAACCTGAGGTTGTTTGTGAGCAGAGATGGAACAACTACGCTGAGTGGAATTCAGCTGGGAAACAGGTAAGCTTCCCAAAAGCCTGGCAGACAGAGGGTCTCCAGGGGAATTGGTGAGCTCTCTGTACCCAGGAAACTTCCACCTTTTGCTGCAGGAGAGATTTCTAAATATCATGTGCTACATGGTGGCTTTATTCCCACATTAACGCCCCTGAGATCCCTTTGGAGGCAGGCTACAGCTGCCCTGGAGTATGAATGTAGTTCTCAGCAGGAGCTCAGAGGGATAATGGCATTCTAATTGTTAGACCCAGGAACAGAAGTAAGGAGTGAAAGGACAAAATGGTAGAGGCTGGTTCCCGTTTGCTCCTGAAGGAGGGAGCTTTGCCTCCTGCTGGCCTGCAGCAAAACTGCGGCAACAGCCTGGCTTATTGTCCCTTGTCCCTGCCTCTTATTGTCCCTTGTCCCTGCCTCCTCCATAATCGTGGAGGGCTTGTCCTCTCATGAAAGCCTCCTGAAGCAATAAAACTTTTTCTCGCCACAACAGCTCTTAGTACAATGCCTCGGCCAGTTGCCTTTGAGCCTTTATTGCACCTTTTGAGTCGAACAAAAAAAAAAGCAATAATGTTAATACAAAGATGTGTCGAGTTGGTGGCAGAACTGGGAGCACAGCAAAGCCAGGAATGCAAGCTCTTTGTGCAGGATGGGATACTCCCCCCTTTCCTCTGTCCTTTGGAAGGGTTCACGTGTTACACCCAGCTCTCTCCAGCTCTCTAGTCTTGGCTTGCCACGTCTCTGTCTGCTCGGTGTTACGAGGGCTGACTTCCAGCCAGGCTGACTCGTGATTTGCAGTGTTTTGTGTGGGGTTAGAGGACGGTGTTTGTGAGTGGAGAGCTCTGAATCAGAACTTGCTTGCTCGAAGTGACTGCGGAAAATAACCTGCCTCCCTCCTCTTCTCCCCCTCTGCCTCCCCAGGGTCTCGTCTGGAGTTTACGAGCCAGTGGTGATTGAAACCCACTAAATGTGAAGAACAGGGTAGAGCTGCTGGACACAGGCCCCCTACCCAGTCCGCTGCCACATGGATGCCAACCTTTACCTCTCTTCATGCAGCATTCCAGAAGGGATTTCTCCATGCCCCTCCCCATACATTTGCACTGCAGAACTACTCCAAGACCACTCCAGAACATGCACTTTCCCTGCATTGGCATTGTCCTTCTCTGCTTCCTGGTCCTTCCAGTGCCTGCCTTCCCTCTGTTCCTGCTGAGATGCAAGGTGTCTGTGGGGCTTATCCTTGGGCTAGTCCTGGAGGATGTTGCTCATGTGCATCCCTCACTCCACCCATTCACTTGCAGCAGGGAACTTCTCAGCTTCTGCCTCCCCAAAACATTGGGTTATACCACTGTGAACTCTTCAAACCACTGGGGGAGGGGGAAGCCATTCTAACCAAACCCAGAGCTGCTCGTTGGGGGCACGGTGACATGGCCACTTGCAGGATGCTTTATTCCATTGACTCTGCAAGGGAACATCACCTCCCAAGGCAATGGTTTTACTGAACAAGGTATGCTGTGGTGTACACCTCACCTTCCTACCCTCACATCCCCGAACATCATTTTCTCATAGGAAATATTTCCCAAAAGTGCATTTCAGAAAAATTCCGCAATCCAGCTGGGAGTTGGTGAACGGTTAAATGCGAGTGCTCGTCACACCACTGACTGCAGTAGCCCTTCCACTGCTGGGCATGGAAGGGAGTGGTCATCAACTAGCATTAGCAGGAGCACTTTAGAGATTACAAATTTTACCTGGAGGAGGCTTCTACTCGCTATTCCAGGAGTATAATCCATGTTTGCTGGACTGATTCAGCAAATAGTACTGTTGGAGCTTGGAATACAAAGCCTCTCTTTTTTTGTTTTTTTTTTTGGCTCAGGAAGGGAACTGCCCTTCTTGGACTGTGAAAAGAATATGGTTCTCTGACAGCCCTCCCCTGGGCCAGAGCAGGGTGCAGTTGACTGCAGTGGTCTCTCTGTTGTGGTGGTGATGTCGATTGCCTCTCTTGGTCTGGGCCAGTAAGGGGGTTGGTGTTGGTTGGCTTTTCTTGCCCTGTCAGCAGAAATCTGTGTCTGAGCTGGTTCCTTCTGGGGCTAGGGAGAAGCCACTGTCTCTGCCTTCAAGGGTAGAATGGGTGTTTGCTGCTGCATTAGCCACAGCAGCTGTTCTTACCTGCTCCGTGGCGAGTGAACTCTTCTGACAAGGCTTCAAACTGTTCTCTGGTTGATCTTTCAATTGCTCTTCTTTGGGTTTGGTTTCTGCAGTTGTTCAACACTTTAGCTGCCTCTTTCCCTTGCAGTGTGTGGCTGAGATGTCTCTCCCTTTCAGCTCCCACTTGGAGATCCTCCTGGCAGGCGAATTGCCGGCGAGGATCCGCGCAGCCTCCGCCGTGGGCCGGCAGCAGGCTGTGCTTGCAGCCCTTCCTGTACAGAGCCTCTCAGCTGATAAGCTATTTCTGTGTAGTGCCCATTCCTCTTTTGCCAGTGTACTGTGGTAGCACTCGACAGCCGTGCCCTCGGAGCAATTCCACACTCCTGGGCTTGACTGGGATGTGCCCTCCTCTGACACACACGTGTGTGTGTGCGCACAGGTACAGACACACACTCATCCTGCTCAGCAAGGAAAGACTTGTAACTGATCACGTTGTCGTTCAAATTCTTAGTTGTTTTAAAGCCTTTTTTTTTCTTAAAGGAGAAAAAAAAAACGAGAAAGGATTAATTGTGGTCTCTGTGGCCAGAACGCATGCAGATGAGCTACTGGAAAAGGGAATTTGGCAGAATGAGAAACAAGGAATGAAAGGGCCTTGATTTATAATTTTTTTTTTCACCCTTCTAGTTAAGGATGCTGCATGGGGAGTGCATGGGTGCTCAGCAGTGTGGCAAGGTTATACAGCTGCTTAGTCTGTTTTGATAGTTTCTCTCTTCAAGTTAAGAGGTTTCTTTCTGTATTTGGTCAGACCACATACAGGATATTCATCTTTTTCACCCTTTCCCTTCAAAGGGAAGTTAATTTGGACTAGGGTAAGAAGAGGGCACAGCCAACACCTTGGTTTGCTTTAATGTAGGGGAAAAAGTGTTGAATCTTGAGTCTGCTTAGAACAAAAGCTCTTTCACACTTGCTGGTGTTTTTTAGTGGTGAGCCCTTCTTCATTCAGCCTGGGTAGGTTTGGCACTTGCCAGCAGGCTGCTGAGCATCCTGCCCTGTTCCTGGGGTGCTGCGTGTCTGCAGGAAGGAGAGAACTGCTTGCTTTTCTCTCTCTCTGGGGCTCTGCCAGAAAGCCAGGCCTGGCCTGACCCTCTGCTCAGGTCAGGGTGAGGGCAGAAGGAGGCTCAGACAGCAGTGGGTGTTCCTGCCCTGTCTGTGGATGGCTGTGCAGAGCTGAGGGTCAGCACAGAGCCCCTGCTCCTCCCCAGGGGCCAGCGAAGCCCCTCAGGGAAATCAGATCCAACTGGGACTTGAAAGGAGCAAACATAAGCCAGGAAAGAGGCCAAAACACAGCTCACTTCTGCTGCTTTGCTTCTGTTCCCATGAAAAACAATGGCAGTCACTGTCAGAGCAGTTGGGATCCCAGGGCATTCTTCTGGCCTCCACTGGCAGGAATCAGCTACTCCGAGACACTGGCAGCTCGGCATGTCACGAAATCCCCAGTGAGGCAGAGGGAGGAATCTCTTCCCAGCAGAGCAAGAGGAGAAGCAGTTGAGCTTTTTGGAAAGCTGGTCTCATCTCCCCAGGCTGGCAGAGGCATAACCTGCTCCATCGCATCCCTGTGGCCAACCTGGGGCACATCTTTGGCTTCTCTTCCCCTGGCTTGGCACATCACTGCTTGCATTTTTGATGGCTGTGTCTCATAGGATATCTCTTCCTTGTCTCTGTGTTATTATTGACGTCACAGATCCTGGTCTTCATGTGGCTTTTTAGCTCTCCTACCCCTGATTCTGGATGAGAAAGCAGTCCTGGTCATCCAGCCTGACGAGGGCTGGAGCACCCAGAGCAGACCCCGAGGGAGGAAGAGCAGTCTGTTCCTATTTCTAGATCCCACGCAGTGCTCCTGCTGCATGAGCAATGCCCGGTGGTCCCTGGCTGGCCGTGGGCATCCGAGGTGGTGGTGGCCATGGGGTCACTGGTCCCACACACTCTCCTCTGCCTCGGGAAGCTGCGTCTCGTGAGCACTTTTTTCCTTCTGGCCTCAGTGCCGCCTGTTCCTTGTTGGACTTTGAACATTTAAGAAGTGAATCCGTTTCCAGACCCAAACCGCTGGCTAGTTTCCTTTGGGTTTTTCTCTTTTTTTTTTTTTTTTTTTTTTTGTGAAGTTTATGGAATTTTTTTTTTATATAAACCCAGCAGGCTGGTGTTTTTTTTTGACTGCATTATTGTTTCACTGATATTTTATTTCAGGGGGGCTGAGGGGGGGGGTGATGTTCTTCCCCACATTGTTCCCCTTCTAAGGGGATTCAGAGGTGGCTTAAACAAGTAAAAGGACCTTATTGGCAAGACTCTGCATCCCCTGGGTCTCTGATGCTGATGAGCAGGGCTGCTCATGCCTGGCTGGCTCTGGAGGGCAGAGCTGGCTCTCTGCTCCAGTCTGGGGGGCCATGCAAAATGTGTGGGCTCTGCTCTCCCAGTTTCTGGACCTTTAGCTGGTGGAAGCCCATTGCAAAGTGTTAGGAAATTCAATGTAACTTTTTTACTAACTTTTCTTTTTTTAAAACCGGTATAAAACTGAGTGAATGTCCAAAAGAATAGGCTTAGCCGTGACTTGGTGAAGGAGATGGGTTTCAGTTGGAAATTGTGATTGGAAAAAGGGGGAGAAGGATGTTGCTCCTCCATCATCTCCTGTATGGTCAGCACCTTAAGCAGGGGCCTCATGCTGTCCTGACCCTTGGAGTGATGGGCAGCAGGCGTGTGATTTCTCCCTCCCCCCTCATTGCCACATCACTTCACCCCCTGCAGAAAGTTAACAAGCCCTTTTAAACATTTGCTTCAGTTTTTAGAGGGTTCCGAACCAGGCCGAGACCTGAAGAAATAGGTATTTCATTCTCATCTGAATAGGAGGGGTTGACTTTTTTTTTTTTTTTTAATTTATTTTGTCGTTGCTGTTTTCTTTTTAAACCGGTGGCAGTGCAGCTGGGCTCTGCACCGCTGCCAGGATCCTCTGGGAAAACCTCACTCCAGGTACGCTAGAGCACCTCGGATAAACCCCCTCCTGGCGAGGGGCCCCCTCCCCTCCTCACTGCCTTACCTGGGGGCTGCAGACCCCCCTCTGCCCCTCCTGCCCCATCCCTGCTGCCCCACCTGGTCTCTAGCTGAGTTCTTGCTCTGGTGACTGAGCCCTGTGGACAAGGCCAGTCCCCAGGGACAGGTTCCTACAAACACTGCCTGGTCGCAGCTGTTTGTCCTTTGAAAAGCCACTTCCTCGCTGTGTGTGGGGGTTGATGAGTGCGGAATTCCCCCCCCACTCCCCTCCTGAGAGCTGTGTTCATCAGCCCCCCCACCCCATGCCATCCGAGCCCACTGCCCTCCACAGTCGCCCCCACCCCGTGGGGGACATGGAAACCTGGGAAATGAAAAGGAATTTGGGTGAAGCTCCGAGCGAGAGGTGCGGCTGAGCCTCGTGACCTGCCTCAAACACAAGGAGTTTGAGAGAGCCCATATTTTTGTGGGGGGAGGGGGGAAAAGAAGGGGGAGATGGTGTTTTATTTTCTTGAAAGTGAATTGAGCTCGGTGACCTTCGGCTGAGGCGCGCACTCAATTTGTATCAGATTCTATAAGAGAGATGGCTGATATTTTTGGAAAGGGAATGGGTCTATGCAAACTTCCAAAATTGCTTGAAAAGATAGTTTAACATTTTTTTTACTTTGAAATCTAAAGATGAATCTAACTTTTTTCTTAAAGCAGAAGTGCGTTTAGAAAGAGAAGCTACTTCCACTGCTCTATTTTGATGATGATTCTTGGAAAGTTTGGGCTGGAGGGAATGACTATTTTTCACCATTTTTATCTTGCTCCTCTAGTTTTTTTGTTTCTTTTTTTCT
This sequence comes from Corapipo altera, assembly GCF_003945725.1. Taxonomy (NCBI): domain Eukaryota; kingdom Metazoa; phylum Chordata; class Aves; order Passeriformes; family Pipridae; genus Corapipo; species Corapipo altera. The sequence continues at coordinate 6,139,014 of NW_020884901.1, read as the reverse complement.
AACGGAATGCTGTGCCGTCTTTGATTCAACAGATTGTGTTTGTATTTTCTGTATCTGGTTCCTAACGTAGAGAAATAACAAATATATGAGGAAATCAATATAATGTCAAATGTTGTTATGGTTTTGGGGGAAAAAAAAAAAATAAAGGTTTTTGGTACTTCACACTGATTGTCCTTGCTCTGTTTCTTGTTTTTAAATGCATTTAAATGTCTGCTGAGGAAGCAGGAGGTTGAGAAGGGCGTGCTGGGGCTTGGAATAGGATTTGGCTTTGCCTTCTAGGATTGCTTTGGCAGCTGGGAGCAGAGATCCCTGCCAGCCCTTCTCTGCAGATGGAGAGGGGAGCTGGCAGCACAGCTCTAGTCCCGTGGAAGCAGCAATCCCAGGGAAAGGTGACCTGGCCGAGTTGCCAGCAAGTGTCCCTTGTTCCTGAATGCCGTGTCCCAGCCAGGTTCTGTTCGATCTCCCCTGTCCTGCTCTGCTCCCAGGCTGGGCCAGGGGAAGGAACCACAGCCCTGCAGGCTCCAGGAAACGGAGTGGAGTTCTCTGGGTTCTCGTGGCTTGTGCCAGAGCCGCCCCTCTGCCACCCCGGGCTGGCCATCCCCCTAAAGGAGGGCGAGCCAACTTCAGTGCCCAGATACTGCTGATGTGGGACAAGGCTGGAGGGGACCAGGGCCCTGCCAGGAAAGGCTTTGCCCTTTGCACCTGCCCAAACCCTCAGCTGCACCTTTTGAGCCCCGAGCAGGGTCTTCCCCTTTCCCTCGTTTCGGGTAGGGAAGGCAGCCGATCCCATCCCTTCTGTCCCTTGGCGGCTGCGTTTCGCTTTTCCCTGCGGGTGTGTTTGGAGGAACGGCCGGGGCGCAGGGTGTCAGTGTCCCCCGGGATGCACCCTGTTCACGAAGGAGGCTCATCCCCAGGCACCGGGGAGCTCGGAGCTGTGGAAGGGACCTGAGTCGCGCAGGAGGGACAGGGAAGGCGGGAGCGCTGCCGGCCCATCAGGCGTTATCCCCCTGCCAGGCTCGGGTAATCCCTGAATTCCCTGGATTTGGGGGCGTTCCCTGGATTTGGGGGGCTGATGGAGGCGGGGGCGGGGCCTCCCACACGCCCCGCCCAGCGCCGCGCGCCCCCAGCCGCCCCCGCTGATTGGTCACCGCCGGGCGCGGGACGGGCGGGGCTGTCGGACCGCGCGCTGATTGGTGGGCGCTCCGGAAGGGGCGGTGCCGGCGGGGAGCTGCCGGGGCGCCATGGTGAGTGCGGGCAGGGCCGCGGCGGCGTGAGGGGGGACCGGCACCCCGGGGCTCCTCCGCCCGCACCCGGGGCTCCTCCTGCGCCCACACCCTCCCTGCTCGGCGCGAGACCACGGGAGGCTTGAGCTGATTCGCGGCCGGGAGCCCGCGCGGGGTCCCCATGGCTGCCGCCCCCGCGGAGAGCCCGGGCCTGGCCGCCTCCCGAGGCCGGCGGGGTCGGTGCTTGGGTGGCCCGGGACGGGGACGCGGGATGTGAGCTGGCTCGGGAGACTCCCAGTTACAGGGGCCAGGCGGCCCCTGCAGCCCCCGCTAGGTTGTCCCACCGCAGCGGCCTCGGACCCACGGTGTCCCATCCCCTCGGTGTCCCGGCCGCAGGTTGTCCCGTCCCCGAGGTGTCCCGGCCCCCCGGTGACATAACAAAGGTCGGCGGCTCCTGCACAGGCGCTGATCCCACTCTAACTCCCTTTCTCCCTTCGCAGGCCACAGCGACGGACCAGCTGGTTGGGTTCGGCTTGGTCGCCTTCAGCCTCGTCCTGTTTGTTTACTACACCCTCTGGATCATCGTGCTGGTACGGGTCTCCTCTGGACATTATAACACAGTCACTCCACACTCAGGTGGTTCCCTGGCCTGGAGCTGTGTCAGTGTCCTGGCAGTCCTGGAGCCATGTCGGTGTTCCTGGCAGTCCTGGAGCCGTGTCAGTGCTCCTGGCAGTCCTGGAACCATGTCGGTGTTCCTGGCAGTCCTGGAACCCTGTTGGTGCTCCTGGCAGTCCTGGAGCTGCTCCCGGCAGTCCCGGAGCTGTAGATGCGTTCACTGCTATGTGGGAATCCTCACACTGCTCTCTAGTGTCCAGAGCCTTCCACTGATGGATCCTGGCGGGATCACCACGGAGCAGAGCCATTGTCAGCTGCTCCCTTCTGCAGGGCAGAGAGACTGGGGATTTGCTGTGCTCTGCATCAGCAGCTGTGCCCACCCCGAGCCCCCGGGGCTGTGGGACCCCCTGTGCCAGCTCCAATAGCCCTGCCTCGTTGTCCTCTGAACACCAAAGCCTTTGCTGCCCGCCCACTGCAGCCCCTACAGCGCTGACAGAGCCACGTGTGGGTTGGGACACCCTGTTTTTAGCCACCTCACACTGATATTTCCGTCCTGCTCCCAAAATCTCGAGGTTGCAGGTGCTGGGGGCGTACCCTGGTGTTGTACCCACCTGCTGACTGCCCTCTCTGTCCCTGCAGCCCTTCATTGACAGCAACCATGGGATCCACCAGTACTTCCTGCCCCGGGAATACGCAGTTATCATCCCCGTGGTGGCTGGGCTGCTGCTGGTGCTACTTATAGGTGAGAGTTATTTCTGTTCTAATTAGAAACTTCTAAATTAGGAAGAGAGAAGAGGGTTGCTTGGGGCTTAGCTAATGTGTGACACTCGTGACACTCTGGCTGCTGCCACAGCTTAGCCTGGCACAGGAACTCAGGGGTGTGTTTGTGTGTGGCTTTGGCTGTTTGAACCTCTGGGCAGTGGAATTTTCTTGCTCTCTCAGCTGAGGCTCTGTTTCTCACTACCAGAAGTGCCTGGAACTACAAGTTTTCTGGCTGAATGTGTTCTCTCTCTCTCATGGCAGGTGTTTTTATAATGATCGTGATGTGGAAGAGCAGGAAACCTGCCAAGAAATCGGACTGAAGGCCCGGCTGAGATGAGGAGAAGGTGCCCACCCTGTGGCATCGTAGCCAGGAAAAGACTTTTCCTGCAGCTCTGGGCAGACGCCTCCTCCAGGGCACCCAAGCTGCTCCCACGTTCCTTCCAGCAGAGACTAAACCACCTGTAGTTTACAACTTACCGACCAAAGGGAAGCAGGACTCATCCAAAGCTCATCAAGAGAGGGACCAGAGCCCTGCTGAGGGACCTGCTCCACAGCTGGGGCTGCCCTGCCCGGCCTCTGGACACTCCTTCCCCTCTGCTCTGGCCCTGCCCAGTAGTTTGTTCCTTCTCGGATTTTTTAAACGTTTACATACAGTTCGTGGGGGTTTTTGGATTCAAATTTGAGAGGAAAGAAATGAGACTTTGGGCTTGAGAAGGACAGGTTTGCATTCTTCATTTGCTTCTGGCAGGGCTAATCATGGTGCTGGGGGCTCTTGCCTTTCAGAAGAGGGGCCCCCGTGAGGCTGGGTGTGCAGAGGATGCAGGGACAGCGCTGCCCTGTGCATATCCCCCCCTGCAGTCACCTGGCTGAGAGGGTGCCAAGGAGATGTCCTGGATCACAGGGAATTGTTTGGGTGTAGTTCCTATCACAGCTGTCAGTGCTGGCTGGGTTCCTGCCCTGAACAAGGCTCCACGTGGGGATGGGGATGAGCAGGCAGGTATGGTGGCACCATCCTTCCCCTTTGTGATTTCCTCCCCTGGCAGCTCCCCTGGACCACAGCCAGCAGGATCACCCTCAATAAAGGTCTGCAAGGTCTTAGTCCCTGTCCTCTGCCCGTGCCAAGGGATGCCACAGGATGGGTTCAGCTGCATGGCCCTGGCAGTGCCCGACACCCTGCTGGTAAGGCCCTGCTGGTGGGGTCAGGCAGGGAAACACCAGAGAGAAGCTGGCCCAGGCCAGGCCAGGTGTACCCAGCCTTGTGCTGGGAGCAGGTTTGGGATGCTCTGACCCTTCTTGCGTGTACTAGGAATTTCTAGAGAGCAGCGTGTCCTGTCTCCCATCCTGCCAGGGGGTGATGCCGGTGGCTGGGGTGCCACAAGTCTTGGGCTGAACCTGGCTGCAGGAGTCACTGGGTGGTTCTCAGGTGAGGCTCTGGCTGGAGGTTTGTTTCCAGCTCTTGTAGAGGCTACCTGGCTGTGCCAGGCTGTTGCTCTTGCCTCCCTGAGGCCGAGTCCTCATCCCTTCATTCTCCTTTGCTGCTCTTTCTGATGAGGAATCCTCATTGTCCTTCCAGCCCCTCACCCATTGGTAGGGGGGGCTTGGGTGGGTTTGGGCTGGGGCAGGGGGAGGCAAAAGGGGGAAGAATTCAGTGGTGACTGAAGAGCTCCATGTCTCCTCCCCCTGGCACTGCTTCCTGTGCAGAAGCCCTGTGGTGTCCCTGTCAGTGTCCTTTCTTCCTCGCAGTCCAGGCCTGTGCAGGACAGAGTCAGGAGCGGTTTCAAGGTTACATCTCATGTTTCTTTATCAGCAGTGGGAGAAATTAAAGCCCGGTGTCCCATCCTGGGCTGGCTGCGACTTGCTCTGGGGACACATCTCTCGGGTACTGTGTGGTTTGACTGTGGCAAGAGGGGCTGTAGGTGACAGGTGGCCCCCAGGGCCATCAGATGGGGCCCGGGGCACCGAGGGGTCACCCGCCTCGGCCCCGCTCCTGAGCTATTCTGGATCCTTGTGCTCCCTGGGCTCACCAGGGTCCGGCGTGGTTGAGAGCTGGTGGTGCACGGAGCTGAGAGAGGAGCTGGGGACGGGGGGGGGCTGCAGGGACCCCCGGGCGGGAGTGGAGCCTGAGAGGGCAGAGCAGGAGTGGGGGAAG
>NW_020884901.1:6130375-6133865 GCF_003945725.1 Corapipo altera | reverse complement strand
GCCCCAGCCCCGGTCCCCGCCCGGCCGGGATGCGGGACCCGCCGGCGGCGGCCGTGGGGGGTCCCGGCGCGGTGAGTGAGGCCCGCACCGGGGGCGCCGCTGCGGGGGGACGTCCCGGCCCAGAGCCCTGCCCGGCGGGGCGGCACCCGCGGAGGCCCGGGAGGAACTGGAGAACTGGGGGGATCCGGGGCATGAGGGTGCGTGGGGCGGTCCCGGTTTCGGCCCCGGGGGGGTCTCGGCACGAGGAATAGGGGGGACACAGGGGCGTTGGGGGACAGGGTGGAGGTGGATTCCCCCGGGGATCTTCCCCCACGGGGATACCGCTGCTGAGCCCGCTCCACATGCAGGGTGCGAGCCTCCACCCTCCGGGAGCCCCCCGGACCCTGCCCGGTGACCCGCCAACCCCTCGAGGATGAAGACGCTGGTGAGTACCCGCAGGGACGGGGGACGAGGGGCCGGTGCAACTCCCCCAGCATCCGGGCGGCCGCTCGCCCCGAAAGCGATGCTGAGGTGGGGGGCTGAGCCCGCAGCTGCCGGAGCCCGTGGGCGGCGCGGAGCCCGTGGGGTGTGCGGGCATCGCCGCTGCAGGAAGCGAGCCGGGCCCGGCACCCCCTCCGAGGAGCTGCCCCCCGCATGGCCGCGGGGCCACCGGCATCCGACGCGGGGCCGGTGCACGTGGCCTGGCCCGGAGAAACCTCCCCGCTGTGCTTCCAGGTCCGGCTCTTCCTCACGCTGGTGTGCGCAGCGGTGGTGGCGGTGCTGTACATCCTGCTGTCCTCCCTCGCCCGCCCGCAGCCCTGCTGCCAGGCCCCGGGGCAGCAGGGCAGCCCCGCGGCATCCACCCTCCGCAGCTTCCAGGGATACAGCCGCGTTCCCGACGGGAAGGTGCGCGGGGATGGGGCAACGCTGGGGCAGCTTGACCCACCTGTGCCTCAGTTTCCCCTTCCTTAGGGAAGGGCAGACAGGGGCTGTGGTGTGTCCAGCCGCTGCGGGAGGGAAGGGGGAGCTGACGGTGCATCTCCCCACAGCCGCTGGAGCGAGCACTGTGCCGCCACTGCGCCGTCGTGTCCAGCTCGGGGCAGATGCTGGGCTCTCACCTGGGACAGGCCATCGATGGGCAAGAATGTGTCCTCCGCATGAACCACGCCCCCACTGCCGGCTACGAGGAGGATGTGGGGGCACGGAACACCATCCGGGTGGTCTCACACACCAGCGTCCCGCTGCTGCTGAGGAACCAGCCCTACTTCTTCCAGCAGTCCCAGGAGACCCTCTACATCATCTGGGGGCCAGCAAAGAAGTTGAACAGGGAGAAGATGGGCTCAACCTACCAGGCACTGCTGAAGGTGACACAGACATACCCCCAGCTGCAGATCTACACCCTGACTGAGGAGAAGATGACATACTGTGACAACATCTTCCAGAACGAGACAGGGAAGAACAGGTACCTCTGCCACCCCCCTGGGGTGGCACCCATTCCCCCCACACTGGGCATCCATAGCCCAGCCAGGCTGGCTGCACTGTGCCACCCACTCTAGCACAACCACGGTTCTTCACAGGATGAAATCCGGCTCCTTCCTGAGCACGGGCTGGTTCACCATGATCCTGGCCATGGAGCTGTGTGAGCAGATCCGTGTCTTCGGCATGGTCAGCGACAGCTACTGCAGGTGCGTGGGGGGCTGCGGGGGTGGTCTGGTGTCCCCCCAAGTCCCACACCCACCCCCTGCCCTCCTGCCAGGGAGAAGAACCACTCGAGTGTGCCATACCACTACTTCGAGAAGGGCCGGCTGGACGAGTGCAAGATGTACCTGATGCACGAGCGCGCCCGGCGCGCCGGGCACCGCTTCATCACTGAGAAGGCCATCTTCTCCCGCTGGGCCAAGAGGAGGAACATAGTCTTCACCCACCCGTCCTGGGCGGGCGGGTAGGGCGCCAGCCACGAGGTGAGGCAGCAGGGACCCCGGCGGCGGGGCAGTTCTCATCCTGCACCAGCGTGTCTTGGCTCTGCCAGTGCCACAGTTGAATGCCTTTTGCCAAGCCCTGGAGCAGGGATTCTCCACCTCTGCAGCAGCAGGGCCTGTTCTCCCAGCTGGTGGGTGGGCTGGGACCCCCCATGTCGGGGCATGGGGTGTGAGCTGGACCTGTGGAGCCCCGTCAGCTCCGGACATCTGCCTGTATGGACCCAGGATGACCATGAAGGTTTTCCACCCACTCTTCTAGGAAGAATATTTAATGCAGGATTACACGCTCACCCTGCTGGGCTCCAGCAGGACAAGGGGCAGGAGAGCCTCAACCCTGCCAGGGCCACAAAGTGATGCCTCTCTCAGGGGTGAAGCTCTGCTATGGTCCTTGTCCCAGTTGTGCCCTGAAACCCAGTGCAGGGAGCCGGATTCAGGCTCCCTCATCCTGCTGCCTTCTGCTGCTCAGTGCCTGGGCAGTTCCCTGGAGCCCCCTGCATCCCTCCAGCTGGGAAGCCCTTGAGCCACATATGCCCTGGGGACTCCGAATTGCCTTGTCACAAGTGCCCTTGGATTCAGACCAAAGCAAACGTGGCGATTAAAAGTGTTTTTAATTCAGTGGTGCCCCGTGTTGTGCCCCGTTGTGGCTGCGGAACGTGGGGACAGGGGAGACAACAGCTGATCACAGGGCTACTGGTGCCCAGCTCCACTGCCAGGCTATAAATAAGGGGGAGGTGATGAGGGGGTAGAGCTGAGCCTGAGCATGGAAGAGGGTGCTGAAAGCAGTCAAGGTTATTTGGGAAGCAGCAGCTGCATCTCCACAGGATGGGTGCTGGGTCTGGGCTGATCCTTGGCCTCACAGGGCTCAGAGCTGCTGGGCTGCAGGCAGGACACTGCCAGCTCCTGTGTCCCTGGAGAGATGGGACATGCCACAGGCACTTTTGTGGCCCTGAACTCATAGCAGCTTTTTGAACTCATAAGTGCCACAGGTCTGGGGGGCCAGGGGAGAGAGGAGAGGCAGAGATGTTGGGGTGCAGTGAGGAGTGAATGGTCTGGGAACTTCTGGAAATGCTGCCAGGGCAGTTTCTCACGGGGAGTGTAGCAGAGGAGCCCGTGGAGCTATTTTCCTCATACCCCAGCTGCTGCAGCTTTTCCTCATACCTCAGTTGTCACAGCCCCATGCAGGGCAGGGCATCACTGGCACAGCAGAGCCAGAATCCCCCTGGACAGGCACCAGGGATGCACGTGCCAGCGGTGGAGCTCCTTCCCTGCCCCACGAAACCCCTGAGAGGGGTCCTGCTCTGCCCAGCCAGCGCGGGGGAGGCCGCGGCATTCCAGCAATGTGCTGGGTCAGGAGCCGCGAGCTGCTCCTGGCGCTGCCGGGCAGGGCTGGCCCCATCCTCACACCGGGGGCGGGCAGGGCAAGGGGGCATCCCCGGCCTGCCCTGTCGGGGTCCGGAGCGGGGAGGGCGGCACTGGCATCCCCGGGCAGTCCCTATCCCGGGAGGGCGGCACTAGGACCCCGTGGCTCTCCC
>NW_020884901.1:6024516-6130365 GCF_003945725.1 Corapipo altera | reverse complement strand
CCCCATCGCGGGAAGGCGGCGCTAGGACCCGGCCTGGGAGGCAGCAGCGGCGATATCGTTATCGGCGGCGATATCGATATCGGTACCGGCAGCGGTATCGCAGCGCACTGCGGGGCGGGCGGAGCGGTCGGTGCACCCCGCGCGTCCCCTCCGGGCCCGTTCAGCCGGTGCAGGGGCGGAATTCGCCGTGTCCGGCGGGGGAGCGGCCCCCGCCCCGGGACCGGTGCGCGGGGGATAGAGGGGTGGGAAGGGTCCGGCTCCCGCCGTGTCGCCGCTGCTGGGGACTGGGGAGCTGCACCCCGAGGAGGGGGAGGACTCGGACGTGGGAGCGGCGGGAGGTTCGCGCCCGGGGCCGGGCGGGTTTTCCCCTTCCTGGGGAACGGGGGGGAATTCGCATCCGGGGCTGAGGGACCCTCGGGGTTCGCATCCGCGGCTGGGGGACCCCCGGCGGGGGAAGGGGGTCGGGTCTGGAGCAGCCCTTTCCCGCAGAGCGGCGATGTGAGCCCCGGGCCCCGCCATGGCCGAGCCCGCCGGAGGGGCCGGGCAGCCCCCGCCGCCCGCGGGGCGCAGGAGGTGACGGACCCCCCATGAGAGCCCCCGCCAGGTAAGGCCGAGGGGTCCCGCCGTGCGGTCCCCTCCGAGGGGTCCCCCATGGCCCCAGAGTTATGGAGGGAGAGAAGTGCGGTCCGGGAGTGGGGGTCCCACAGCCTCCCCAGCCCCCGCACGGCGAAGCCCCCCCAGCATCTCCCCCAGCATCACATGGCCTGGGCTCACCGGGCAGGCTGGCACCTTCCCGGGCACCGGTACCGGCCCTGAGAGCCCTTCGAGGTCTCAGCTCCCCCGAGGCGTTGATCCCAGGCTGTTGCATAATTTTCGTTCCAGTGCAATTAGTAAAGAGGCTTCAGGGTTTTTTAATTTCCACTTGGCTCCAAGCGCTCCAGGAGCGGCTGGGACTTACTGCCCAGGGCTCACAAAAGTAAACTGGGTCAGACCATTTCGAGTGGAGATTAGAGAGGGTCCCTGAGGTGCTCTGGGGTTCACCCCACACACCTCGGCCCTGGGCAGCTCTGCTGGATTCAAGCCTGTGCATGCACTGAGTTGGGCAGGTCTCACTTCCATCCGTGCCCTCCTGATCCAAGCCTCCACGGCTGTTGTTTTAATGGGATTTCACTGCACGAGCAGCAGGTTGACCCTCCCTGTGGTTTGAGCGGTTTCAGCCCCACCAGCAGAGGATAATCCTCCCTGGAGCCCAGCCCAAGACAGGGATCCTGCCAGCAGAAGCCGTGGCTTATCTGCACCCCAGAGCCTGCCTGACCTATGCCCACAGCATTTCCCTTCCCTGAATCGATTTCAAGGGTTTACCTTCCCCTTCAGAGGGAGGAGACCTGGGAACTCATTCCACATACAGCTCCTTCCGTATCCCCACCGGATCGGTATTGTATCCCCATGGGCCAGTGCTGGGGGTGACCATGTGCCTTGCAGGTGCTCACGGGATGCCAGCGACCACCGTGTGCTGAGACCACCACAAAGACATGAGTGGCAACGCGGTGAGTGCCAGGGAACCACCCCTGGGACCTCCCTGGGGATGCAAAGCGTGCTGCTGGAGGTACCATGGGAGCGGGGTGGGTGCTGACACCCGTGGGGTGGGTGGGGGCAGCAGCTGACGCTCTCCCCCTGCCCGCAGAGCCAACGCGCCGCCGCCCTGGGAGTCCTCTTTGCCCTGATTATGTTGCTGATCATCTACAGCTCCGGCAACGGGAGCGAGGTCTTCCCCTACAGCCGCCTGCGGGGCAGAACCCGCCGGCCCCCTGACCTCAAGAAGTGGGGGGTGAAAAGCGGGTACCTGCCTGTCTGTGGGAACAAGGTACGACCTGGGTGGCAGGGCCTGGCCTTGGTGGTGGGCACAGGGTCTGTCCCCCTGCTGGCATCCAGCCAAGTTGTCCCCTCCAGCAGGACGGTGGCTCTGCAGGGGACAGTGATGCTCTGTCCACGGTGACACCAAAAGTCACCTGCTCACAGCACTTGTCCTCACCAGACCCTGACTGCCCGCTGCCACCAGTGTGTCATTGTCACCAGCTCCAGCCACCTCCTGGGCACCCACCTGGGCACAGCCATCGATGGGGCCGAGTGCACCATCCGCATGAACGACGCTCCGACCACGGGCTATGAGGCTGACGTGGGCAACAAGACCAGCTTCCGCGTGGTGGCCCACTCCAGCCTCTACCGTGTCCTCAAGCGGCCCCAGGAGTTTGTCAACAAGACACCAGAGAACATCTTCATCTTCTGGGGGCCCCCTATCAAGATGCAGAAGAGCCTCCTGAAGATCATCCAGCGCGTCTGTGCCTCCTTCCCCAACATGACGGCCTATGTCGTGTCCCCCGGCCGCATGAAGCAGTTTGATGACCTGTTTCGGGGGGAGACAGGAAAGGACAGGTACCTTGGAGTCACCTCCCATGCAGTGTCCCCCTTTCTCCAGGTCCCCAAAGGAGAGCTGGCTCTTGGAGCTGCTTCATGGGCTGCAGCACTGAGCTGGGGGTCCTCAGGGCAGGTTGGGGACACTGGTGGTGTCCGTTATCCACATCACCTTACCCTTGTCATCCTTCCCAACCCCATTTTTTCCCTCTCCAGGGAGAAGTCGCGCTCGTGGCTCAGCACTGGCTGGTTCACCATGGTGATCGCGGTGGAGCTGTGCGACGCCGTCCACGTCTACGGCATGGTGCCACCCAGCTACTGCGGGTGAGGAGATCCCTGAGCCCCCACCCTGGCCCTCTGGCCCCACCACGGGGCTCACACAGTGCTTCTTGCCCACCACAGCCACCACCCCCCACCCCGCCGCCTGCCCTACCACTACTACGAGCCCAAGGGCCCCGACGAGTGCACGACCTACATCCACAACGAGCGGAGCCGCAAGGGCAACCACCACCGCTTCATCACCGAGAAGAGGGTCTTCGCCAGCTGGGCCGGCCTCTACAACATCACCTTCTCCCACCCCAACTGGCCCTAGGGGCTGTCCCCCCACCTGCCGGGCAGACCCCTGGAGCTGGGATGGATGGGGGTTTCCCTGCATCCCCCTGGGAGCGGTGGGAGCCAGGCATCGGGGTGCCACCGGGTGCCTCCCACAGGACCGCCCCCCTCGTGCACAGTGGCCCCATTGCACCTGGGATGTGTTGGGTTTTGAGCTGGTTTTTGGGGGGACCAGGTAGTGAGTGCAGGGTTTGTGGTGTCCCCCCTCCATAGACAGGAGACATGGGGGTGAGATTCTGTCCCACCCTGGTCCAGGCACATTGCAGCCCCTGCGAGCCTACAAGAGGGTGCCGGGTCACCTCTGCTCAGTTTGGGGTTGCACCACTTTTGGGGCAACTGCAGAGACTGTTTCCCCTAATTCCCTGAGTGGAAGGACCCCCTCTTGGAGCTCAGCCTCCCTCTGCCATACTGAGCCCCCCAGTCCCAGCCCTCAGTCACCCCTCCCTCAGCAGAACCCCACAGTTTTTGGTGGGACCCCGTGAGGGTGGCACTGCCACCCTTGCTGCCCCAGAATCCAGAAAACACCCAGCCCCTCCCAGCACTGCTGCGCCCCACACTGCCAAAACCTTTTCTAACTGAATGATGGGATTTTTGGGAGCTTTTTGGGGTTTTTGGCATTTTTTCTATCCACTTCTGGTCCCAGAGTTTGTATTTGGGTTTCCTGGCCAAAGGAACAAGCAGGGGCTGCTCATTAGTGGTAACAAAGGGCCAGCAGTAGCTGCTTATAAACAATTAGAAGTGGGCAGGTGGTGGGGGGCATTGGTGCTCCTTGGCACCCTGGGGCTGGATTTTGTTATTAATATCTTAGCAGTGGAGAGGTGGATTTGGGGAAAACAGCTAAATATGGTGTGTTTGGGTGCTGAGCCTTGGCAGGGCTCCGTGCCTTGGTTTCCCTCTGACTGTGGCTGGGGTTTTGCGGGGCTCGGTGCAGGGGGAAGCTGCGGGGTGCCTGTGTTTTGTAATGGTTTGTACAGGAATAAATATTGCTGCAGTCTGTTGCCTTGGGCCCTGGCTTTGGGTGGGTTTTTGGGGCTGATGGTGCCATCACAGCAGGTCTCTCCACCCCCAGCTCACAGTGGAGCTGTCCCTAGGTGCTCAGGAGGGTGTGGGAAAGGGACTAGTGTGTCCAGGTGGGATCCGTGTCCAGTTCCTGGCTGACTCCAGTTCTGAACCACCCCCCCAGTGTGGGTGGCAGCTGAAACCCCCCCCCAAATTGATTCACCCCCAGCCGCCTGCCCTGGGGTCATGGGGTCTTGAGCCAGGGTCTCTGCAGCCACAGAAGAAGAGGAGTAAGGGCAGGTAAGTGTAAGGACTTAGAGATCACAGATGCCTGTCTCAAACACTGTTGCCACTTTGCCATGAGATGGGCACAGAACGCAGAGGCAGGATGGCGCTGGCTCCCGGCCTGGCGAGGTCTGGCTGGAACATTCTCGGTGGTGTATCCAGACAAGGGTTCCCACCATGGCAACCTGTGGGGTGAGGCAACTGTTCGTATGCATATCACCTGTCAAACAAAGACCACCCCAGGTTATGGCACAGATGGCATCTGTGACCCCCAAAGCCCCCCCCCCCCGCCCTGAATGTTCCTTGAACTTGGACTGTAAGTTACGCCACCGTGAGGGGAACCTGAGATAAGATAACGGTGATACCAGTGTCTCAGACTACGGGGTGGTAAACAAAGCTGAAAGAATGTATCTCTGATGATGGATACAAAGAATCCACAAGGAAAAACAACTCAGTAACTTTGCCGAAAACAGCTCCGACTGGGTAAAAGGTAACTCTGTGATCTCTGGGGGAGATCACGACCACTGACCACAACCCACCGACTCAGAAACCCACCGACCTCAGGACCCCAGCCATCAAGAAGCCCAGGGTGAAGAAGGACCAGCAGGACACTGATGGATCCAGGTGGTGACTATATTCTGCTTGATCTCTCTCTCTTTCTCTCCGTGTGTCTCTCTCCCTCTACCACCTTTTTTTTTTATTTCTATCTCTCTACCTCACATTTTATTGCCAAATAAAATCTGTACTATTGACTTCAGCATATGGTCTTGTTTGCACCTTAATTCAGGTAGAAGCATCTCTCAATAATCAGCTCTTAACAAGGACACCACAACCCCCCTGGGGGTGGCAGGGGGGTGTCAGCTGGGGATGGGGACATGGGGATGGGATGGGAATATCAGGACATTAGGGACAAGGATGGGGACATGGGGGTGGGATGAGGACATGGGGGTGGGATGGGGACATGAAGACATTAGGGACAAGGATGGGGACATGAGGACGGGGATGGGGACATTAGGCATAGGGACAGGAATGGGGACATTAGGGACAGGAGTGGGGACATCAGGGACATAGATGGGGATGGGGATACGAGGACGGGATGGGGAGGGGACATCAGAACAGGGGTGAGAACAGCGCTCCCCTCCGAGGGGCTGGAGGAGGAGGCGCGGGGAGCCCCAGGGACCCCAGACCTAGCAGGGTGGGGGCTCGCCCCGCAGTGGGGGGACCCTCACTCCCGGCCGTGCAGGGTTTAACCGCATCCCCCCGCCCATCCTCCTCCGTGCGCGGGCGGGCGCAGGGACCGCCGTGTCCCCCGTGTCCCGTCGCCATTCCCCTTGTCCCCCCCGGTATGTCCCCGCCGTGTCCCCCCCGTGTCCCCCCGCCCGCCCGCTCGCGCTGCCGGTGCCGCGCGCTCCCGGCGTGCCCCGCGCGCCGCCGAGGTCTATAAATAGCGGTACCGCGGGCACGGAGCGGGCGGCGGCGGGTCCAGGTCAGTGCCAGACCCCCGGGGGTCCCGGACGGGCACCACGACACCGGCCGGGCACGGGGGGGGGGGAGAGGAGCGGGGCAGGGGACCTTTACTGGGGGCGCGCAAGGGGTGCTGGAGGGGCTGCAGCGGTGCTGGAGCAGCCCGGTCCTGGGTCTGGGGTCCCCGGGGGATGTTGGATGCCGATGGGATGGGGGAAGGTGGGTTGGAGCTGGCGGTGGGGGGAGATCGGTGGGAGCACCCCGGGGTGCAGCCCGCAAATAGCCTTGGTTGGGGAGTCCCAGGCCACGCTGCACCCCCCCGCCCAACCCCCTCCCCAGCCCCGACCCGAGGGGTTCAGCGCCCTCCGATCTCCTCCGGAGCAGTCACCTCCACATCACCTTCACCCTGCGCCCGTGGGACCAGCACCGCGCCGGATCAGGCCCTGAGACCGCACTAAGGGCCAGTGCTGCCCGCAACCCCCCGTCACGATCACCACAGCCCCCCATCGCCCAGCCAAGGCTGGTGCCAGTGGTCCCGGGGCTCAGAGCCCTCTGCAATTAGGGACCCAGGGGTCCTGCGCCCCCCAAACTCCGCAGGGGTTGCCCCGGGGCTTCGTCCCTGCAGCGCAGGAGGGACGTGACCCGGTGCCGCTTTCAGCCCGGCCATTCTTAGCCTCTGCCCTTTCGAGGCTGTAACACGACCTGTCACCGGCCGCGGGCCCCTCTGGCTACCGGGTGCCCCATCCCTGCACCCCGTCCAGCCGGTTTGGGGTGACGCACCGTGGCCAAGCACGTCGAGTGCTGCAGGGTTGGGTGTGGGCAGGTGGGGTGGCCAAACCCCCCCGAGGTCCTGGGGGTGCAATGGGGTGCTGCAACCCCCTCCTTAGGCCACGGGCACGTCCCTAAAACCATCCCATGGGGAGCTGGGGGTGCTGCCTCCATCGCTCGGTGTCCTGGTGGCACTGGGCATCCCAAAGGGGTTTCCTGTTGTCGGGCAGCACCCTGGGCACAGGGATGTGGGCAGGGCAGGGGAGGAAGCCCGACACGTCACAGCACGTCACCCGGCATGGGGAAGCCCTCGCCGCAGCCGGATGCGGAGGGTGACTGCTGGAAGCCAGGTAAGTGATGGCTATGGAAGCAGAAATCCTGAGCTCCCTATTTCAGGGCCAAGCCAGGGGTTGTGTCTTCTGTCCCACTCTGCCCGACTGGGCCATGGAGCTGGGCACCATCATGGCCAAAAAGGGAGACCCTTTTTCTCCACAAACACTTGTTGACCTGTGTGTCCCTGATGTACTGAGTTGTTTATCCTGCTCTTCCTTTGCAGCCTTAAGTGCTTCTGTGCCTGGAACACGGCAGAATGTCAACAGGTGAGTGATCCATTCCCCTGCATCCATCCCTTCGGTTCCTCCTGCATCCATCCCCCCTGCATCCAACCCCCCAGTATGCCCTGCATCCATCCCCCCTGTATCCATCCCCTCAGTATCTCCTGCATCTATCCCCTCAATCCCCCCTGCACCCATCCCCTCTGCATTCCCCTGTGCCCTTTGTATCCATTCCCTTGGTCCCGCCTGCATCCATTCCCCCTGCATCCATCCCCTCGGTTCCCCCTGCATCCGTCTGCTCTGCATTCCCCTTTCCCCCATGCCTCATCCCCATTGTCCCTCCCCCCTGCATCTGCCCCCCTTACAGGCAACCCCTGATCCCCTTTGCATCCATCCCCTCCATCCCTGCCCCGTGCCCTTGCCTCCCTCCCTTCTGTCCATCCCCCATGTTCCTCCAGCCGCCCCACGTGCCCCACATCCCATTGGTCCCCGCCAGCCACTTGGCTCTGTCCCCAACCCTGGGGAACGCCGGGTGCCAGAGGAGTTGAAATTTCACCCAGCTGTAATCAGGAGATGGGAAAGAGGCCCCAGAGCAGCTCGACTTTATTTTTAGCTGTGCCTCCCCCTGCCATGGTGTCACACCCCAGCTCTACCCCACACCACGGCTGGGACAGATCCCACAGGTGGGAGGAACCCTGTGCCAGGGCACTGGGCAGGGGACAGGGCGGTGAGTGCCACCCGCACGTCAGCCACCAGGTCCAGGGACTGATACTGGGGACCAGGGACTGCCTGGGTCATACCAGGTGCTCGAGATGGCCGAGCCAGGCTGAGCCTGCCACAGCCCCGTTAGCCCACCAGGGTGAGAAGCCACCTGCAGGGATGGAGCCGTGGACAGTGACGCCTCCGGGACACCATGTGGCAGTGGGATTCCAGCCCTGTGCCTGAGGTGCCGTGGGCTGTGTGCTCAGACGTGTCCAGACATCCCAACCTGCCCAGGTGATGAGGACACGCAGCTACTTCTCTGTCCACTTCCCCCCCAGGGCCCTGGGATTAGTCCCCTCCATCCCCAGGGATGGACACCTGCTCTGGATGTGGCACCCCCTGGGGACACTTTGCTCACTGAAGGACTTTCTGGGTTTTTTTGACTATTTTTTTCCCTTCTCTCCTCTAGAAAAGCTCAAGCAGCACAAAATCATCTTCGTGGTGGGTAAGTCTGTGTTTGGGTCTTGTCACTGGTGGGGTCAGCCCAGACCTCTTCCTCGCACCTCCAGGGTGGGAAGCTGGGGCTGGAGGCTGAGTCTGGGGCTGTTCCCAGGCACTGTGGGGTGGCCATGGCTCTGGCTTGGCTCCTTGAGGCCACAGTGGGGTGTGTTGGGGCCAGGAGGGCACCTCTGTCCAGGCATGGGATGGCAGCATCTCTAACAGTGAACCCCTGGGGGGTGATGTGATAACAAACCCCTGGGGGTTGATGTCCTGGGTGCCACCAGGGTGTGGTGCCCACATGCCAATTGCCAACAGCCCCTGCCACCCCCAAGCACTTTGCAACCACCAGCCCACCCCAGGAGCAGCTCTGTCCATCCATCTGGTGCTGCACTTGGGGACACTGAGCCCCACATCACCAAGCTCTGAGGACTCCTGTGGGTCCATGCTGCTACTGCCACATACCCCTCCCTCTCCTCGCCCACGGCTTGGGGGACGTGTGTGCCTTGCAGGTGGCCCTGGCTCGGGGAAGGGGACGCAGTGTGAGAAGATTGTGCAGAAGTATGGCTACACCCACCTCTCCACGGGGGACCTGCTGCGGGCCGAGGTCAGCTCGGGCTCGGAGCGGGGCAAGAAGCTGCAGGCCATCATGGAGAAGGGAGAGCTGGTGCCCCTGGTGAGTCCACACGGGCATGGTGGGGCTGCAGGGGTGTTACATGCTCATGGCTCAGGCATCTCTGGCCCTGCCACCCCAGGGTGGGGTTTGCAGCAGGGATCGGGGGTCCTGGGTGGGGGGTACGTTGTTCATATCAACCACAGCAGCTCTCTCCTCCCCTCCCCAGGACACAGTGCTGGACATGCTCCGGGACGCCATGGTGGCCAAAGCAGACGTGTCCAAGGGCTTCCTTATCGATGGATACCCCCGCGAGGTGAAGCAGGGAGAGGAGTTTGAGAAGAAGGTGAGGGACTGGTGCTATGCCATGCCATGCTGTGCCATGCCACACATCGTCCTGGCACAGGGACTCCATCCAGCAGCAGGCTGGACTCTCATTCCAATGAAGATCACATCCCAACCGGGTCTAAACTGGGCACCATCCCAGCCAGCAGGGCTCCCTGCCTTGGGAACAGCCTGTGTCCATGGTGCAGTGGGAGGGACCAGGGTGTCCGTGAGCTGACAGGGTGACAACAGTGCTGACATGATGGCGATGGCAGAGAGCCAGGGCTTGGTCACAGTGTCCCTTTCCTTTCATCTGCATGGCTCTGGAGGCCACCGAAACAGTGGAGGGAGGCAGAGGATGGCACGGGGACATCTGTGACCCTCGTGCTGACCACCACCATCTCCCCAAACCAAACCAGACCACACCTCACCAACTTGGCTGGGTGACAACTGTGTCCCCTCTGCCCACAGATTGCCCCCCCCCACGCTGCTGCTCTATGTGGATGCGGGGAAGGACACGATGGTGAAACGGCTGCTGAAGCGAGGCGAGACCAGTGGGAGGGTGGACGACAACGAGGAGACCATCAAGAAGCGTTTGGAGACCTACTACAAGGCCACAGAGCCCGTCATTGCCTTCTACAAGAGCAGAGGCATCGTCCGCCAGGTGAGCAGGGATATGCTCATGTGGTCCCAGGGGAAGGGAAGTGATGGATGGGGATGATGAGGAAAAGGGGAAAACTCAGTCCTGGCTTGTTTGAGGTGGGCTTGTCCCCTCTCACTCCCAACACGGAAACTCCCTCCAAGGATGGCCTGCACCCCTTTGCCCTAAATGAGCCGCGGTCTCTCTGCCCGTGGCCAAAATCCATCCTTGGAAGAGCTCCAGTTGCTCCCAGGGGAGAGCCCTCGGGTGAGCTCCCCAGCTAACCCCTCCATACCCAGCTCAACGCCGAGGGCTCCGTGGAGGAGGTTTTCCAGCAGGTCTGCACCCACCTTGACTGCCTGTAACCGAACCCCCGGCCCCACTCCCCCCAGTGCACTCCAGCAGAGACAGCGGAAGCGGCTTTATCCTGTTTTCGTGGACGGAGCCATGCGGAGGAAATTTCAAGGACATTGTGTTTGGCTCTTTCCCGTCTCTCCCCAGTAAAGTTCACTTTAATGAACCCAGACTTTATCTTTTTCTTCTGTCGCAGGAAATGAGATTTTCTTTCCAGAGATTTTTTTTTTTCTCCCCCTCTGACTCCCCCCTGCCCCTCTGGAGCTGATTAAGGGCAGGAAGCGGGTGTTTATCCCACCGGGGCAGTGGGATGCTGTACTCGGAGGAAGGGAGGGATCATCCCGGCCGCTTGCCCTGGCTTCCCAATCCATAGCCTGCGGGGAGCCTGTGGCTGCATTTTGCAGCCAATCCTGCTCGCCCCATCCCGTCCCACTTGCTGAACCCTCTCGTGCTCCTGGGGTGTGTCTGGAGACATGGCAGCATGTGAGCCGTGTCCTGCACATGCATCCCTTCCCCTCCCTCCGCTCTCCTGCTGGCTGCCAGAGGCTGGAGGCGACCGGATTTGGGATGGGGATTTCCACCACTTTCATGCCTTGGCATTTCCTTCCTTCTTGTTGGCTGTCAGGGTTTTTTGGGGTATGCGGTGGCTGCACTGTGAAGGTTCGAGGTGGCATAATGCCCTGGAGTGGGGTGCTCCCTGCCTGGGCACTCGCTGCCAGCAGTGCCACCTCTCAGTCCTGTCCCCAGGGGCTGAGGGATGCACTGGGGACACTCAGGCAAGCCTGGCCACCAGGCTGCATGTCCTGGTGGATGAGAGACAGGGTGGGGGTCCTTATGAGAGTGAGTCACAGGACCTCAGCAGGACCCAGTTGGGGGTGCTGCTGTGGAGGACAGGGGGTTTGGGGGGTCCCCAGCACCCACGGAGCTGCCCAGGTCCCCAGCACGATGCCACAGCACAGGGACTGCGGTGGGGATTGGGGCCAGGATTTACCCAGCACAGTGAGGGCAGGAGGCAGCAGAGCCGCAACCCCAACGGGGCCCCCCACCACTTACTTTTGGGCTGCTGGGAGCTGGGCACAGAGCCAGGGGGCTGGGGGTTGGGAGGGGCAGCAGCGCTGGGGTCAGCCAAGGCCACGAGGCCACGGAGCCAGAGTGGAGAAAGGAAGCGAGCGGGGAAAAAACAAAACTCCCCAAGACGAAAAACCCAAACCCGCCAGGCTCCGACGTCAGCCCTGTGCCCGGGGGGCGATGAGCCACCGGCAGAGCCGGGGCACTGTGGGGAGGCAGGCGGGCAGGAAGGATGCAGCCATCCGGCCGGGGCTGGGACGCTGCCAGGACAGCGATCCAGGGCCAGGGCCGGCGGGTGTTTGCCTCGTGCCGGTGGGGACGAGGGATCAGGGGGGTTGGGTGGTTTGGGACACCGTGGCCTAAAGCTGGGGAGTGGGGTGGCCCGTCTCTCACATGCCTCCCCCATCCTTCTTTGGGTGTACTGTGAGTGTGCCTCAGTTTCCCCAGGTGGTGAACAGAGCAGTGGGGCTGGGATGGAGGCCCTGCCTTTCTCCCCAGTACGGCCTCTGGGTGTTTGGGGTTGGGGTTTAGATGCTTTTCTTCTGTCTGGAAAGGCCAGAGCCAACCCATAAGCCGTGAGGGGAGAAGGTGCTGGGTTGAATGGGGTTCAGGGGGCTGCACATTTGGCCACCCCACAGTCACAGCCACCCCCTTCTGTCACCCTGCAATTGCCACCATTCCAATGTCCATCACCGAGGGTCTCTTGCCCATTAACCTGCGGTGTCACCACAGAGAGAGGGGTGCAGGAGGGCCAGGGGACACTGTGCCTGGTCCCAGTCCCCATCGCTGTCCTCATCCCCGGGTAAGCACCCGTCCCCGCGGTCCCCAGGAGATGGCAGTGCTCTGTCATGGGAGATGGCTCTGCTCACCCCGGGTCACCGACATCTCCGGGGACATCACGGCTGTGGGGACAGGCGTCGCTGGTTTCCCTGGCAGGTCCCCATTCTGTCCCCATGCCCGTGAACCGTGGGTCAGGATGGAAAGTACCCCCGGGGATCTGTGCCTACCCCCGGCACGGGCGTCCCAGCCCCACTGATAGCTGTGTGAGGGCTCTCTCCTTGGCCAGCAGCCACTGGCACATGCAGAAGGAATGGGGTAGGGGTGCAGAAGGGGGTCCCTGGGTGTCCCCAAACACCCCATGGTTCCCACCTTGGCGGTGCTCGGCTTTGACCCCCTTGCCCAGACACCCCTGTCCCAAAGGACCTCCCGATCCCAAACCCCAAACTCTGCCAGGCAGGAGTGTTCGGGCAGCCCTGGCTGTGGCCTGGTCAAGGGTGCAGGCAAGGCACTCAGCGGTGCTGGGGGGCCTCCACCTGCCCCATGGCCCCAGAGTGGGTGTCCAGGGCCATGGGACAGCCACTGGCCTGAGACATGGTGACCCCACTGGGGTGCTGGCTGGGAGCAGTGGGAGCTGAATGTCGGGGGCAGTTCCCATCCCTGTCACTTGGGATGTCCCTGTCCCTTTCCCCATTGCCTGGCGTAGCCCTCCCATCCCCATCACTGGATGTAATTTAGGAGGGTTGGACCTCACCAGAACTCCTGTGTCCCACCCACCCCCCCCCACCAGTGCCAGCCCTGGGTGTCCCTGGGGACACCCACCCCGGGTACCAGCGCCCTCTCCCTGCTCGGGGCGCTCCCAGCGCGCCCCTCCTGAGGCGCAGCCCCGCAGAGCGCTGGGGGGAAACTGAGGCACGGCGCCTCCGGGGGAGGGGGGTCCGTCCTCTCCGCCCCCCCCCGCCCCGCCGCCGGCCCGGCCCCAGCGCCGCCAGCGGCATTTCCTCCGCCGCGGACCCTCCTCCGAAGGGAGTCGGTTTCCTGCCGCTGCCGCCGCCCGCACTCCGCGCTGGCTCCCGGGGAGCGGCCGCAGGCGGACATGGGCCCCCGCGCCGCCCCGCTCCTGCCGCTGCTCCTGGCGCTGCTCGGCCGCCCGGGTGAGTGGGGATGGGGGGCACCGCGGGACGGCACCCCCGGGATGGGACCGTCGCGATGGGACCGCGGGACTGGACCCCCGCGACGGGAAAGCGGCGACTCTGGGTCGGTGGCCAAAGGGGTCCCGTCTGTGCCCGCACAGTGTCACCCCCAAAAACCGCCGGGAGAGAAGGATTTTGGGGGCAGCCCCGAGGGTGGTGAGGGATAAACCCACCCCGAGCTCCGGGAACACACACAGCACAGCCCGGCCACTCCCTGGGACCCCCCAAAATCCCGGCTGCGTCACCAGGGCGCAGAAAGTGTTGAAGACGCTGTTGCCGAGCCCTGGTCAAGGCAATGGCACCCGGGGGGTCTGGAGTGGTTTTGGTGGCCTCCCACCACCATGGGGTGTGGAGGTGTTGACGAAGACCTGGGAGCAAAAAACGGGAAAAACCCTGTAAAGCCCTGCATGGTATATGGGGATGGAGCTGGAGGGGAGGAATGGGTAAAAATTAGCATGGGACGTGGAAAAGGAGATGGAGGTTTGGCTGCCTCCAGAGCAGTTGGGCCACCCCGAGGTCCCTTCAAAGCTACAGGAGGAATTTCAAGGGGGTCATGCCCAGGGACATCGGAGCTGATGGAGGGCAGGGAGCTGGGTTCCTGGGGACATGGCCTGCTGGCAGAGGGGAAGGGAGCTGGGAAGGCAGCGGCTGCCCAGAGGGGCCGGGGCCAGCGGCACTGCGTGTCCTGGCTGGGTCAGTCCCTCCCAGCCACCTCGGGGGCCAGCGCTCGTGGGTGGCCCCACTGCCAGGCTCGATGCCCACTCTTATTTCACAACCCTGTGATATAAGACAGTCCCTGTCTGGTGAGGCTGTGCCATGTGGACCGTGTCCCCCATAGCTGTGCTATTATGGTCCCCATCCTAGTAGATGTACAGTAAGTCCTGTGTAGCTGTGAGGCTCAGTCCCCATCCTATAGCTGTGCCATAGAGTCCCTGTCATGTTTATATGTGTGATAAGGTCTGTGCTCTCTGTAGCTGTGCCATGTGGTTCCCCACGCTACGTAGATGTGCAATAAGGTCCCTGTCCTCTGTAGCTGTGGGTTCAGTCCTCATCCTATAGCTGTGCTGTGTGCTCTGCATCCTATGTCATTGTGCCACAGAGGCTTTGTCCTCACTGTCTATGATGTATAGTCCCTATACCACATAGCTGTGCTGTCTGGTCCCCATCCTACACAGCTGTGCAGTGTCATTTCTGTGCCATACAGTCCATGTCCTTTGTATTTGTCCCCTGCAGTCTCCATCCCATACGGCTGTGCCATACATACCCTAGCACATCTGTGCTATGTGGGCTGAGTCCATATGGTCCCCATCCTGAGTGTCTGTCCCTATGGTCCCCATCCTATGTAGCTGTGCTGTACAGTCCCTATCCTACACAGCTATTGTACACTGTCCCTGTCCCACGTAGCTGAGTGGTGCAGTCCTTGTCCTGACTGTGCTCTATGGTCCCCAGCCGATACAGCTGTGCCGTACAGTCTCTGTCTTATGTAATGGAGCTGTATCGTCCCTGTCATATGTATCTGTGCCTGTATGGTCCCTGTCCTGTGTCACTCTGCCATATAGACCATCTCCTATGACCATACCACCTCTAACCTATGCAGCTGTGCTATATGGACCCCATTCTATGTGACTGTGCCATATTGTCCCTCTCCTACGTAGCTGTGCTGTAGGGTCCCCATCTTGCATAGCTGTGCTATGTGGTCCGTGTCCTGCATAGCTCTGACATTGTCCCTGTCCTGCCTACCTGTGCCACTCACCATATCCTGTCCAGTTGCTGCCTCTCCCTCACAGGGACCCATGGGGCTGGGAATGCCCACAGTGGACCTGTGCCATGGGACTGAGGTGCCCACAGCGGGTGCAGTGCTGTGGGCACAGACACAGCAGGCTTCCAGAGGTGGGGGACTTTGTGCCCTTCAGCAGGGACCAGCACCGCTCCCCATGGAGTGAACACGGTGCTGAGTCATCCCTTCCCACCCCTGGGGAGAGGCTTCTCGGCACCCAGCTGACTTAGATTGGCAGTTATGATGTGGCTTGCGTCAGACCCGAAGCCTGGTCCCGTCCACCCCTGAGCCCTGATGCCACCTCTGTGTGGTCCAACAGCCAGCAGTGGCTCGGAGGATGACAACTCCCTCTCAAGTTTGCAGGGCAGGGTCCATCCCCGTTCCTGACGGGGTCACCTGGGTCAGATCGTTACACAAGTGCCGAGGCGACACAGCCGGATGCAGGGATGCCAAAGTGGCGCTGCCTATCCCATGGGCATCCTGCGCCACCAGTTCCAACCCTGCCCTGCACCCCACACCCCAGCATTGCTCTCTGCCCAGAGCCTTTCATCTACCAAAAACCCAGGAATTGTGCCCCCAGCTCCAAGGGAGACACAGTGGGACTATTCCTGCTGCCTGGTCTCAGCTGTGCCGAAGCAAGGGAGAGGGCAGGCGGCTGGAAAAACATAAAGTGGATTTTCTTTCTTTCTTTCTTATAAATTTTTTTTTCCCTTTCCTGGAGTACAAAAATAACAGTACCCTTATCTGATCGCCCCGGCGGCCCAGCTGAGCCCCCTTATCTGATCCTGACATAATGCTGGAGCCCGCTGCCTTCCCCAGGGACAGACAGTGCCCGACTGGCACCACTGCCCCGCATCCCCCTCCGCTGGCATCCCTGCCCCGTGCCAGGGGCGAGCCCAGCCGCGACCCCTGGCCCTGCCTGACCTCCCGGCAGGATGCTGCAGGAGGTGTGACGAGCTGCCCCGTCCTCTGCCCAGCACGCTGGGGCCGCACGGCCGTGCCCAGCGCTGTCAGGGCAGGAGTGGAAGGGAAGAGGGACACAGCCTGTGGCGCCCAGATAAGCAGCTGTTTATCTTCCTCCCGATGCTGCCGGCCGCGCGGCCGCCACGCTGGGGGGAGGAAGCGCCGGACAATGAGTGGGCCCATGGCAGCGTCACCGCAGGGGTCTGTGCCGTGACCCTGCCACCATGGTCGGGTCACCCTGGTGGCGAGATGTGGCCTAGGGACACCGTGATGGGCACGACATGGTATGAGCGGTCCTTTGCTGGGTGTCGCATCTCAAAACCTCAGCGACCTGGAACATCACACCCTTTAGCCCCAGTCCCTGTGGGGGTGGCTGGGAGGCCCTGGAGTGGGGTCCAGTGATGTCCCAGTATGGTGGCTGGAGCCACCAGGGATGGGAAAGAATGGGGCAAGAAGGGATGTTGCTCAGTGGCCTCTTCCAAAGAAAACACAGTGCCTCAGGCACTGTTATCCCAGGGGAAGCCCCCAGCTGTGGCCACAGGGCTCCATACTGCCCAGCCCCCTTTGAGCCCCCGGGGGTGCAGGCAGGTCCTCAGGGGCCAGCTCGAGAACAGCCTGGTCGCAGCAGGGCTGCCTGGGGCAGAGGAAACAGCCGAGGCACGTGGGGATTTACAGGATCAGGCCTTCAAATGGCTGTTTGCACTCAGGATTTCCCTTGGCAGCCGCCGGCCCGGCCCCGCTCGCTCGCGCACCGCCGGCAGCTTCGGGATGGGGCAAAGCTCACGCCTCGGCGCCCGCGGAGGATGAGCTTCACAGCCATTTCCATACCTGCGCTTCCCACTTTCCTGCAGCGGGGGGTGAACGCGGGGGGGCTTCCGCCACCGCCCCAGCGCTCGGGGCGGCCGGGTGCGAGTTTTGGCACACGGCAGTGCCGAGCAGGGACAGCAGATTTTTCCAGCCCGGATCCAAGAGTCATTAACGTGATTGCGGAGGGGGCCGGCGGGGGGCGGACGGGCCCTGAGCAGACACGTAGCAGATGGTCCCGGGGGTGCTGTGCTGGCCGTGGGGCCGTGGTGACGCCGGACCGGGGGTCAGGGGCGCGGGGGCAGCGCCGGGGCTGGCGCGGCCACTCAGCCCCCTCCCGCATCGTGTTCCCCGATGTGCTGTCACCCCACATCCGTGCGGCGGGGACTGACGGTCTCTTGTTTTCCGCCCAGACCCCGGGAGAGCCGAGGGCTGTGACCTGCAACCAGTGACGGGGGAGTCGCCCATCGCCCTCTCCTACACCACCAGCACGGTGCCGCGGGGCTGTGTCAGCAGTGGCTCCCTGGGCACTGACCATGAAGTCCACGTCCTCAGCGTCAAGTGGTCCAAGGTGAGCGAGAGGGGTCTCGGTGCGTCGCCCCGGCACCATCACCTTTCACTGTCACTTCACACTGTCACCACAGCATTGTCACCCTGTCACTGTCCTCACAGGCAGGGTGTCCCAGCTGTCAAAACTTTCCTCTAAGTAAGGAACAGTGAGAGGACCTGGATTAACCTCTTCCATGGTGCCTTCTACCAGGCTTCCCCTCCCAGCACAGCCATGGGCATCTCTGCCCCCAACGGGATTTTAAAGACTTCAGAGGCAAATTCTCTAGCAATCCATGCTCCTGGGGCAGATGTCCTTGTGTTGGACATCCCAGGACACCCTATTTCCCTGGGGAGGTGGCCTGGTTTTGGCTCAGGAGCTTGGCAGAGCCATGTTGACCACACTGAGGAAGAAGGGAGGAATGGAAGGTGGAAAGGAAGGTGGGGTGGAAAGGAGGAAGGGATGGAGGGATAGAGATCGAAGAAGGGATGGAGGCAGGGATAAAGGAATGGAAGGAGAAAGGAGAGATCAAGGAGGCACATCACTTTAAAGCACCCAAACTATCTGCTAGTGTTGGCATGGCCATGCCAGGGGGCAATAATCCCTTTGTGGGTACCTTTTGGCAAGGATTGCTGCAGAGTAGTGGCAGGGCTGGTGCTGGTACTGACTGGCGTTGTTGGGTGGGTTTGCACCAGCACGTGGGTTTGCACAGTGGCTCTGCAGCACAGTCCAGCTCCCCTCACTCTGGCTGGGGCCCCACAAACCCAGCACCCGATTTTGGCCCAGCCCTGGGCTGCCCGGCGCCACACTCCCCCCCGCCCCCGCCACCTCCCAGTTCTCCCAGTTCTGCTTTTCAGGGCGGGGGTGGGAGCCAGGCCAGGAGGCGCTGGGGAGGGTGGGTTTTGCAAGAGCCCCTCTGCCCCAGCCCCGTGTGACCTGGCCCTGGCATCCTGGATAGGTGCCAGGGCCGGGGCTGCCCCGGGGTTGTCACCAGCGGCGGCAGGGGACACGCACTGATGTCACGGCTGAGGCACCGAGCCCTGCGGCGGGCGGGGGGAGTCGGGCACGGACGCGGCTCCACTTATAGAAGAATTACTGGAAGCCGCTTTCTATAAGCAGATCCCTACGATGAAAAAAAAAAAAAGAGAAGAAAAAGGAAAAAAATAACCCGAAAGGCGGCGGCGGGAGCGACGAGGCTCCCGCCACTCGCGCAGCCAAACAATGGAGCGCCACAAAACACGCGGCAGGAAAAACAGCCGCCGGCTCCTCCCCAGCGCCCGGGGCCACCCGGGGTCCCCGGCCACCCACGGGGCTATGGCCAGGTCGGGATGCCCAAGGCTTCATCCCGTCATCCCTGTGCCCGGCACCGGCAGCTGCCTACACCCGGCTGGTCCCCAGCTGGTTTTCCCTGCCCGCTGCCTGGCTCAGCACTTTGCGAGCCGTGATTCGGGAGGCAGTTGCCAAACTTAGCGCCTGATGTTTCGACTTCCCCATCCGGATTTCCGGCTGGAGGCCACCAGGCAGTGCTAGCCACAGGGAATGATGTGTGCCAGCACTGTGCCCCCGGCATCCCTGCACACCAGTGTGGCTGCTCCTGAGCCTGGAGTGGCTGCACAGTGCTGGGATAGGGCTGGGAAACCTTCTGGGGGGATATCATGGTGCCCATGGTGGGGATTCTCTAGTCTTTAGTGGGAGACACCCCGGTACCTACAGTGGGGGTGCTCCAGTGCCCAGAGTGGAGATTCCCTGGCCCCAGTGTTGGGACACCCCAGTCCTTGATGTGGGGACATACCAGTCCCCAGTATGAGGATACTCTGGTTGCTGGTATAGGAAAGTCCCAGTCCCCAGTGTGGTGACATGCCACTCTCTAGTGTGGGGACAGCCCAGTCCACAGTGGGCACCCTCATGCCCAGTGCAGAGATTAGTCAGTCTCTGACTCAAGGATCCCTGGACCCCAGCGTGGGGATACCATCATCCTCGAGGTAGGGATACTCTGGTCCCTTGCTTAGGGAAGCCAGGGGGTGTTTTTCCCCCCCAGTGTGGGTACACATCCATGTGGCATCCCTACATCCCCCCACCAGCCCCCGAACCCAGCCACAGCTGCCTCCTATCCAAAGTCTCTCCCAGCTGCCTCTGGCTCCAGGGGCAGCCAGGGGGGTGACAGCAGTTGGGGCTTGGTGGCTGCAGTGGTGACATTCTCCTCTTCCCCACAGGCCCCTACTGTCCTGCTGACAGTGTCCGTCACACCAGGAGCCGATGCCTGCAGCCGGTCACCGGTGCTCGTCCTCCTCTGCGCCCGCTGCTTTGCCAACATCACCTCCCGGTGCCCACACCTGCTCATCCACACCGTGAGTGCCACAGCCCCACACCAGGAGCAATCCCAGGGGGCAGCAGGGCTGGGGCCACCCATGGAGATGTTTAAGGGACATTTGTGCCCCTCCCATCCCCAGACATGATGCTTGTGGTGCCCCAGGGAGGAGGGGACGCTCCTGGCCACTCCCGACCACTCCCGGCACCGAGCACAGGGCTGGCCAGGCAGGGAATGACGCACAGGGCTGGAAAAAGCTCCCGTTTCCTCTGGCCGGTGAGAGGAAGGTCAGGGATGGGGTTTGGCTCCAGTGAGCTGAGCCGGGGTCGGGCGCTTTGTTAGCAAAATAAACCTCCTGCTTTGTTTGTGGCTAATAATAAAGTGGGCCGAACTCTCTGCGTGCCGCTGGCCGCTCTTGCCACTCCCAACCCATGTCCCTGAAAACCCCCACTCATCCAGGGCGACCCCCAGCTCAGGCTCCAGGGATGCTCGCCTGGTTTAGTTTCACACTTGCATCCTTCACTCTGGGGGGAAAGGTTTTCCTCGCTTTCCCCATGCCAGCCTACACCAGGGAGGGATGAGCCTTGCCCCCCACCTTGGCTCAGGCTGCCTCTCGGCCCACAGGATGCCCACCTCATCTCAGGGACCACTGCAGAGCCACCCATGGCCTCTAGCGAGGAGGAGCTGCTGAACTGGGCTCAGTCTACCTACGGGGGCATCACATCCTACAGCGAGCTGCGGGATCCCCGCTGGGTCCAGCTCCACCTGGGAGAAGGTGTGTGGGGCTGGGGTCTGGCCCTGAGGGTCTGGCACTGGGGGTCTGGAGTGATATTCCTGCTCGGGAAGGCTGACAACCCCCCCGAGATGCTGTGGGGACTGATGGCCCTGAGCATCTCCCCGCCCACTGAGCCTGATTTGGCTTTGTTGATCCCCCCGTCTACACAGATGCCAGCAGCCCCCCAAACTGCATCCCCCAGAACCACTTCAATGCCATGCTGCACCTTGAGACTGAGGTCTTCTTCCACGGGGTGAAGAGCTGCTCACATGGGGACACCCAGAGCACCAGGGCTGCTCACATCATCCATCTGCAGCCAGAGCCCAGGTACCGCAGTGCCAGCAATGGGACCCCGGGGGTGGGATATGCTTGGAGATGCTTGGGAAGATGTTGGGGTGTTTCAGAGGCAGAGCCCCACATCTCAAGTTGGATATGGGACCCCTTGGTGTGGAATGCTGATGCTGAGAGGGGGCTCTCATGTTTTTGCAGCTCCCTGATCACAGAAGTGAACCTGTCCCTCAGCTGTCCCGAGAATCACGTCAGCAACCAGATCCTCATCCTGCAGAGCAAGGCCAACTTGACCTGGTCTCTCTCCTTCAAGAAGTGCAACATCCAGGTCATGGTAGGCTGACTGGGACATGTGTTCCCCCATGACCCCCACCAACAGGTCTGACAGGGACCCAGGAGATGCCAGTGGCATGGGCAGGGTGGCAGGAGGGCACCTGGGGACATTAGACATGGGGAGATGGCAGCCCCCCTCCTGCAACCCTTCCTAACGAGGACAAACCCAGAAGCTGTCCCATCCCCATTTAGCCCTTCTGTTCTGCCCCCCTTCCCACTGCAGGCCTCTGGGAACTACAAGATCATGACCATCTTTCCGACGCTGTTGCCTGGGGAGCTCCTGCCTGACACGGAGCAGGACCTCATCGCTAAAGCCTTCGAGAAGAACTACAGCACCATCGCCTCCTACTCCGCCATCCCCGCCACCACCCGCATCAGCATGGAGATCCAGGAGAACAGTGAGGCCCCCAGAGCCCCAGGGCTGGGTGGGGTGGGGAGTGCCACCACCCCCACTCAGCACCCCATCTCCCTGTCCTGCAGAGGCGGCCAAGAAGGTGACTGAGACGATCACCCCCATGACCCGCCTGACCCCCACTCCTGAATTGCAGCCCCACCAGCTGCTGCTCCTGCTCAAGCCCTGGACGTGCACAGATGAAACCATGGAGATCACCATCATCAAGTCCCACCTGAAGGTGACAGGGAAGGAGGGGGGAGGTCCCAATGTCCACCAACAATACACTTTCCTCAGGATGAGTGGCACGGGGCTGTCCCCAGCCAGTGGGTGACCACCGTGTGTTTTTTCCCCAGGTCATCAAGGACTTGGACATCAAGGACATCACACTGAGGGACATCAACTGCCAGGCAGAGAAAAATGCCACCCACTTCATGTTGAAAAGCCCCCTCAGCCACTGTGGCACCTTGCTGGGGGGCAGGGGCTATGCCAACAATGAGGTGAGGAGGGCCCAGCTGGGGGTGCTGCCCCCAGCCCCACTGATGCCCCATGAAGGCTTCAGTGATGACTGGTGGGGCTTCTCCATGAGGACCTCCTTGCTTTTGCATGGCTGGAAACATCCATGAGATGGCAGGGGGGTGTGGGTGGGGCTCCCACTCCATTCTGTTCCATCCCATCCCATGGTGGGACTATCTCATCCCATCTCATCTTATCTCATCTCATCCCATCCTATCCCATGGTGGGACCCTCCCATGCCATCCCATCCCATCCAAGTGGGACAATACACCCTGGCAGTGAGGATCACTTGGCTGACCCAACCTTCCTGCCCTTCTCGCAGCTCCTCATCAAGCTGTCCAAGGGCACAGAACTCCAGGACATACGGGTAAGAGCCGGATTTCCCAGCGTGCCCGAGGGCGGGAGAAGGGCACTGATGCCACTGCTGTCTGGGTGCTGGGTGTGCTGCGTGCCAGGATTGGCCTCAGCACTGTCCCCTCTTGCAGGTGGCCTTCCAGTGCGAGATCCCACGGGAGCTCTTCCTGCGCCTCTTCCCCACCGCTGCCTTCGAGGTGCCACAGACGGAACTGGAGGTCAACAAGGAGGCTTTTCTGCAGGTACTGCTGCCGTCCCAGTGCCCAGGCTGGGGGAGTCTAACTGCCCCTGGGCCAGTGACCCTGACTGATGATGCACCCCTACTCCACTCTACCCACGACAGGCATCCATGATGTGGGATGACCACCCGGCCGACCTGCAGCTGAAGGACTGCTGGCTGGTGGCACCGGGGCGAGAGCCAGTGCTGCTGGTGCAGGGTGGGGAGGCACATGACGTGGGGGTGGCCGTGCTGGAGGGTCCCCCCAGCAGCCACGGGAGGAAGATCTGGCGCTTCCGCTTCACCTATGCTGTTCCCGAGGGCGGACGCATCCCCTTCTCCGCCACCCTCAAGTGCAAGGCCGGCTTGCAGGTCAGTGTAACCCCCCCCCCCCGAAATGCCACCACACCAGTCCCAGCCCGGCAGGTTTGTCCCACACCATTGGGTGATGGAGCCCATCCAGGAGCAGCATTTACTGGTTCTCAAAGAGCCTCAAGGCTCCCAGCCCTGTCCTGTAGCTGGGGTGTGCAGATCTCCCCCTCACCTCTCACCCCAACCTCCACCTCTGCAGAACAACACCAACTTTGAGAAGGTCCTGGAGGTGACAGTGAAGGATACCTGGCGGCCACCCAACAGTGAGTTTGGGGCAGGGAAGGGGCCAAGGTGGGAATGGGAGTGGGAAGGTGCTGACAGCCTTGTCCTCCCACAGGCCGTGGGCTGGGACTGGCTGCTGTCCTGGGCATCACCTTTGGTGCCTTCCTCATCGGGGCGCTCCTCACTGCTGGGCTCTGGTGCATCTACTCGCGCACCCGTGAGTATCCACCACCCCTGGGGACCCCATGGTGGGATGGGGGGACCACACACATGTCCTTTACTGGGTTGCCCATTTTTCCCTCTGGTCAAGACCCCCAGGTGAGCCAGGGACCAGGCTGCTCCGTTACCCTCATCTGTACAGCCCACCTGGTAATGCCATATAATAACCCTGCTCCAGGTGTCCACAGCTCCCCGGGGTCCCTCCTACTACCCTGGGGTCCCCTCTGCCACCTGCCCTCCCTCCAGCTCCTGGTGCCACCATGGTCCCCCATGCTCATCTCCATCCCAGGGGCTCAGGGGCCAGTTGGGGAGTGACCCACCAGGGTTTGTGCATGAGGGTTGTAAGGTCCTGTGGGGACAAGCCAAGACCGCCACCACTTGCCCTGAGTGTGGTTTCCCCTTGGTGTTTCCCCCCGGCTCCATGGCGGGCGGTGTGAGCCAGGTCCCATCTCCAAACTGCAGCCGGTTTCCAGCACGGCACCAGCCTCGGAGAGCAGCAGCACCAACCACAGCATCGGCAGCACCCAGAGCACCCCCTGCTCCACCAGCAGCATGGCCTGACGCCCCCGGGCCCCCCCAAGCCTGCACAGCCCCTGGCCAACGGACTTGGGGACCCACCCCGGTGCCATTAAGCTGATTTTTTGCCCCAAATCTCAGGCCGAGCCCAGAGGGGGTCTCCGTTACTCATTCAGTGAATGCTTTGGCCCCCCGAGGGCAGCCCACACCGGGGGGGTGCACCCTGCAACCCCCCTGGGGTCCCCCGCTGCAGGGGGGAGGCAGAAGGAGCAGCTACTGCCAAAGCCTCCCCCAAGGCTCCCCATCAAATGGGGGGGGAAGAAGTGGGTGCCCCCAGGACATGCCCCAGCACTTGGGGTGACCTGTGCCCCTCCTGCATCCCCCCAAGAAGGCAACAGGCACCACTGGGAGCAGCAAGAGGTTTATTCAGACAGGAGTGTGCAAGGCTGCTGCCCTCCCACAGGGAGATGGGCAGAACCCACCACACCCCCCCCAGCTCCCCATACAAGTTACAAACTGTTATTAATAATAATAAAAATCTCCCCTATGTTAAATTAGTCTTGCCCTGATGCTGAGCCTCGCCACAGTTTGAGGCTCCCACCTACTGCCGCCCCAACCACCCCCTGGGCACTGGGACCCCAGCACAGCCTGGGGCAGCCCCCTCAGATCCAGGGGACCCCCAATCAGTCTCACCAAGAGGGGAATGTGGGCCAGGAGCATCCCACACATGGGCAGTGTCCCCGGGAGGGCACAGGCAAAAGGCACTGGGGTGAAAATGGCTGAGCCAGGGTGGGGCGAGGGGGTCCATGTGCCCTCCCAGATGCCTCCGAGCATCATCGGGGGCACAACTGCTGCTTCAAGTAAAACCAAGTGCAAAGCCCAGTCCATCCAGTTACTGGGAGAGGGCAGGGTCAAGCAGCCGCAGGGCCCCCCCCACCAAGTGCAGACTGCCGGTGACCAGGACACGGACAGCAGCTGCCTCCCGCAGTAGCACGGCCCCGCTGCTGGCAGCAGGGTGGGGGTGAGCCCCCGAGGCGGCAGGGGCTGCCAGATGGGGGTCCCGGCCCTGTGCCACCCACTGCAGCGCCTGGGCCAGGCATGGGAACACAAGGGCTGTGGAGTTGAGGGGTCGCGGGGCTGGGGGCACGAGGAGCAGGGAGCCTCGGGCAGGGGCTGGCTCCAGCAGCCCCCCCACCCGCAGGGGAGTTGGGAGCCAGGGGTCTTGCCCCCCCTTCTCCTCCATCAGCCGGGTCCACGTCCGCTGGTTTTCCAGGCAGCGGGTCAGGGCGTTCTCCAGTGTCACGTTGAAGTTTTGCTGGTCTGGGAGGGATGGGGATAGGGGTCAGGGATTTGGGGGGGGCCAGGGAGGAGGTCAGGACTTGGAGGGGGGGGGCCGGGGGAGACCCCGGCTCCCCAGCACTCACCCGCGTTGCTGGCCACTGACACCTCCGTGAAGTTGGGGCAGAAGACAGCGTAGTCAAAGTGACAGGGCTGGGGGAAGAGGGGGCGTCACCGCTGCAGGAACCCTCAGGACCCACCCATGGGACTTCCACTGGGACCAGTCCCACACCAGCGTGGTTACAGGGGCCAGGGTGTGGTGATCCAAGTCCCTTCCCCACACCCAGGACTGTGAGAGCCCTGCGAGGGGAGCTGAGGTGGGATACACCCAGGGACAGCAGAGTGGACAGATGGACAGACAAGACAGGGGGCCAGCTCCACCTCGTAGCTCCCTGTTCCCACACCAAAGCAGGCCCCAGGACAGGCAGAGAGCCCAGGCATCTGGGCACAGAGACCCCCCTCTGCTCCCCCAAACCTCACCAGCAGCAGCTTGAGCAGCGCCGCCGTGTCCCGGTCCCCCGTGGCATTGAAGAGCAGCACACGCACCTCGGAGCCACTGCAGGGAGAGAGGGCAGGTGGTCCATGCCCCAGCATCATCACCATGCCCCCCAGGCATGTGTCCCCCCTCGTGTCCCCTTCTTACTCATGGAGCTTGTCCTGGTTGAGGGCAGCCTGGTGGAACCAGCGGACACAGGCCTGGATGCTGCTGGTGGTGTGAGCTCCATCCAGGTACCACGTCACAGGGCCGTGGGACAGCACCTGGGTCCGGCCCAGCCACTCTGTGTCCCGCAGGCCTGGGGGGACACAGGGCATGGCTGGGACCCCCACACCCTCCCCAGCACCAGTACCCCCATGGGGATCCAGTGTGGGGTAGACTGTGCCCTCCAGGGCAGGTGGCACTAGTTGGGGTTCAGCATGGCCCTGCCATGTCCCCTGTGACACAGCAAGGGGAATTCCTGGTGTGGCCATACTGTACCTTGGATCATGGCATCGGTGGGGCGAAAGGCAGGTGCCAATGGCACCGGCCTCCCCACCAGCTCAGTGCTTGGTGGCACTTCCTTCAGCTCCCCAAGACCTGGGGGGACAGGCACTCCACTGAGACCGTGGGGGCCACGGTGGGGCCTGGCCCCCATCCCCATCCCCCTGCCTTACCCTGGCAGCCGCGGCGCTGCAGCCACATCCGTGCCAGCTGCAGGGCCAGGGCGGCGTTGGAGCGCTGGTGGGCACCCGCCAGCCCCAGCTGCAGCGCCCGGCAGCCCTCCTCGAACTCATCCAGCTCTGGGCACAGGTAGAGGGGACACTGCAGGGAGAGAAGGCTGAGCCCCCCGCCTTGGGGTACCGCCAAATCCACACCCCCGCCACCAGCTCACCTTCCGCTCCTGGGCTCGCTCCCTCAGCACCGCCAGCGGCCGCTCCGGCTGCGCCACAGTGAACGCCGGCACGCCGGGCTGTGAAGGATGGGGATGCTCAGGGACACACGGGAGCTCAGAGTCACAGGGGAGCACACCCCAAAACCACGAGGAGAGATGACCTGGTCTCCCTACCTTAAAAATGCCCCCCTTCTGCCAGGCAATCTTCTCCATGGTGTCTCCCAGGATGCTGGTGTGGTCGATGCCCAGGGAGGAGACCCCACACACCACCGGTGCCCTGGGGATGCAGCACAGCACTGTCCCCACTGTCCCCAGTACAGTGGGGACACCACAGCCTGGCAGCCCTGGGGAACAGGCTCAGCCACACCAGCTCCTACCTGATGATGTTAGTGCAGTCATAGGCGCCACCAATGCCAACCTCCACCACTGCCAGATCCACCTGGGGACACGGGGACACTGGAGCCATCACAGGGCCACCAGCACCATGAGTCCCCATGGATTCTAGGATGTGGGTGGGGTCAGGTCCCTGTCACCATCCCTTCCAAAACCACACCCGAACACACCTCCCATTTGCTGGGGAACCATTCACCTGGCACAGCATCCCCTGGTTACAGTCACAGCAGCCTGACCCATGCAAGTTCTGCCCCAAGTGGGGGCTGAATCCTATGTTCCCCCCTCCCTGATGTCCCCAACCCATCACAAGCTGGAGGTCACCACCACCACTACCACCACTTACCTTCTCCTGCAGGAAGACATGGAAGGCCATGACGGTGAGGAAGCGGAAATACGCTGGCATGCTGGCGTGCACTGGGTCCTGCCAGGCAGAGC
This sequence comes from Corapipo altera, assembly GCF_003945725.1. NCBI lineage: Eukaryota > Metazoa > Chordata > Aves > Passeriformes > Pipridae > Corapipo > Corapipo altera. The sequence continues at coordinate 6,102,964 of NW_020884901.1, read as the reverse complement.
GGGCGTGAGGGGACAGCATGGGGCATCCCCAACCAGAGTGGGGGCACAGAGCCCCAGGAGGGGGGACCCAAGGGAGGAACCACCCCCATAAGCCCTGCTGCCCCCACCTTGGTCTCCTCCAGGCGGTTGTAGACCAGCCAGAAGTACTTGTTGAAGAGGTCCTTGCTGATGGGCTGCCCATTGATGCGGATCCGCTCGCGCACCTGCACCAGGTGAGGGGAGCTGGGGAGGGGGTGCAGAGCAGGGGGAATGGTCAGGCACAGCACTACCGGCCCCCCAAAACCCTCCCGACCCCCCTGCCCACCTGTAAAAGCCTGTCTTCAGCCCGTAGTTACGGAGGATGCACTCAGTGAAGGCGCAGGCTGAGCCCTGAGGAGATGGTGGTGTTAAAGCCCCCTGTGCCTGGGCAGGGGCAAGTGGAGCCACAGAGCCAGCAGCTCCCCCTCATGCCTCCAGTCCCCCGCAGCACCACCCACACGCCTCACCTTGCCCTTCGTCCCCGTGACGTGTATGATGTTCAGTCGATCCAGGTCCTCGACCTGTAAGAGTTCAACCACCCTGTGAGAACCCTGCAGCTGCCAGTGCCGAGCACGGTGTCACCGCTGACAGGACAGGGGGACAGGGACGGGGATCCCCCATTCACCTTCAGCCCGCTCCTCTCCAAAAAGCCTTGCATGGCTTCCAGCTGGGCCTGGGGGTCGCCGCGCTCCCGCTTCACCTGCTCCAGGTCGCTGGCGTTGGTCTGCAGGGTGTTGAGCATCCGGACTGCATCCTGGAAAGACCCCTGTGGTGGTCAGGATGGTGCCCACCACCACCCACCCTGCCGGCCCCAAGCCCACCACACCCTAACCCACCCCATTGGGCTCGGTCCCCTCAGTGGTGCCCGTGGCCACCCACACCGGCAGCATCTCTGCCATGGCGCCGCGGGGCCGAGCCGGCAGCGCCAGGGCCGGTCACGGGGACGGGCTACTTATGAGCAGGGGTTACCCATCCCTCCCCAGGCGCCCCTTGGCCCTGCGGTGGGGGCACAGGGCAGGTCAGCGCCCGGCACCCGCTGCTGCTCAGTGGGACAAGGTCGCCGTCGGGAGCGGGCAGCGCTCCAGTGCACACCCGCTGTTTAACGAGCGGCACTAACGAAGCAGCCGCGCTATCGAAGCACCTGCACGGCGCACGTGGGACAGGAGTCCACCAAACCCGCTGGTTCGGGACGTGCGGCTGGCACTGCACCGGGGGCCTGGCGCGGGCCCAGCACATGTCCCCAGCGTGGGGACACCCCACCCAGGCAGCTGGACCTTGGCCCGTCACACAGCGGCACCTGGCACCGGCGGCGCTTCCAGCTCCAGGGAGCGCGGGGCAGGACCGCTCCCGCCCGCCCGGGGGGGCACGCCGGGGGACCGCCATCGTGCCCACGACGCCTGGAGCGGCCGCGTGGCACCGGGACACACCGCAACTGCCGGAGCGGCTCCCGCTGCAGGCCGGGGTCACCCGCCGCTGTCACGGGGCGCGGCGGTTTGCGGGGTGCCCCGAGCGGAAAGCGGGGACACGCGGCCCGGGGTTGCGGGACATGGCAGAGGGTGCGGGACGGGGCAGGGGGTGGGGGGAATCGGGTCTCGGCCGCCGCGCGCGGTACCGGAGCCGGATCGCTGTCCGGGTCCCTGTGGCCCGCCCCCCCCCCGCCCCCCGTGCGCGCTCCCGGCGGTGGTACCTGGTAGTCCGTGGCGGGGGCGCGCGCGGGGCGCGTGCCGAAGCGGCGCCCCCCGGCCCGCAGCGCCACGCGCAGCGCGCGCAAGCCCCGCGCCACCATCCCCGCGCCCGCGCGCGCCGCCGGCGGAGGGTGGGGGGGGGGGGGGGGGGGGGGGCCCGCCCCGCCCCCCCCCCGCCATCTTTGAGCCGGGCAGCGAACGCCACGTCAGGGCAAGGGACGGGGCGGGGGAGGAGCCATCTTTGCGAAGGGCAGCGGGGCGGCGCCCCCTCCGCGACCACCTCGGGAGGGGGGTCCCGGCCGTCCCCTCGGGACAGGGGAGGACGGGGACGGGGATGCAGCACCAGACGCAACGCCACGCGAGGTCGCTTAGCCCGCCAGCACAGGGATGTGGCCCTGCAGCCCGCACGCCCAGCCCGGGGCACAGGGATCCCCGGACCCCCGCAGCCCTCGCCCGGGGCCAGCGGAGCCCCCGGGCTGCTCCCGGCAGTGCCAGTTAATCCGCTGCAGCGCTGCCTGCGCTGACCCCCCTCCCAGTACCGCAGGGGCAGGGCGGGGGTTTCAGGGTGTCCGACCCTGCATCTGCCCTCGGCAGTAACAGGGGCTGTCGTGCAGCACTCCCGCTGCTGTCTCCTGATGGGCAGCAGAGCAACACGAGCTTCAAACCAGCTGTTTGGGACAGGACAGTGTTTATCCACAACTACAGAAATTAACTGGCTTATTGCTTGTAACCAACTTGTCTTTCCAAAGAAACAAATCCCCCCCAACCAGACACTGTTTCAGAGCCCAGAGCCAAGACGGAGTTACCTTGTACAAGTCTTCTATTATCCACACTTTTTATCCTGAGACCTTATGCTACCCACGTGGCTTTTGCCAATGGTCATTAACAGACAAGTTAACAAGTGCCAAATGTTGTAACTCATGGCACATCACACACATTTAGTCTAGGGATCCCTGGGGCTCAGCAAGAAGGTGCCCAGCTACAGCTCCAGCCATGGGAGACACTGCAGGGAGCAGCTGTGGAGGAGCACTGGCTCTGGATGAGTTGGAAGCAACCAAGCTCTGGCATAAGGTGTGCACGGCTGATCAGTGTGTGCACAGGCAATTCCAGTGGGATGGCAGGTCTTGCCTCAGGCCAGGCCAGCACTCACAACTCCCTCCCCCATCCCAACTCCTGCCCAGGTAGAGCTGCAGGGAATCAGGGTGGGTGTGTCCCCCAGGACTCCTGATTGTGTTTTGCAATGAAGAAAGCATGGATGCCACATGCTGCTACAGAGATCAATGATTCCCACTGCAAATCCAGGCTATATGGAGCACTCAGCTCTGCCAGCCACCCCCCTGGTTTTCCAAGTAAGCTCCTTTCCAGGCTAGATCCCAGCCTGCAGTGAGAGCAAGTCATGCTGTCTAGAGCAATTGCCTTCCCCAGGACACCTCTGATGACTCAGAAGCACCTGCCTCATCCTACATCAACGCTTCAGTGCTCAAAAGATACTCCATGCAGGAGCTACAACCAATCAAGAAAGCTGAGACATCTCCAAGCAGGGCCCAGTTTAGTCTAGGGCACCTAATCCCAGTCCTGCTGGTCCCAGTACCATTTGCCAAGAGCCCCAGCATGGACAGAGACTTTTTCCATCACCAGGTCCATGACAATTGATCTGCAAGTTTAATGTAACCAATACAGACAGTTGCAGAGGGTGGGGAACACAGGTTCTGAGGCAAAACTGCAGGGAAACACCGTGGAGCTCACAGGTGCCACCTCCTCAGTCACGCAGCTCCACGGTGGCTGAGAGGAGATGGCTGTGCTCTGCCAACGCCATCAGTCACTCCACCTTGAAAAAAGTCCTTTCCTAGACAAGAAGACCTCGCTGGGACATCCCAGAGAAGCCCAGCCAGGGCCTTGCTGGGTGTCAAAACACCCTGTCAAACTCAGTCTGGTTGGTGGCCGTCGGGTTCCTGCCTTGGTTCGCCGGCTGCTGGGGCATGTGCCCACCCCTCCTGCGCGGCGGGGCCAGGTACTCGAACATGGACTGGTTGTGGGTGGACAGCATGTTTTTGAGGTCCGAGGGCATGGGGTCCGACCAGAAGAAGTCGTGGTTCAGCGCGTCGTCGCTGTCGATGCGCTGGGCAGGGTCCAGCACCAGCAGCTTGTCGATGAGGTCGAGGGCATAGGGGTCCTTGACGTAGGCCTTGAGCCGGTCCTTCACCTTCCGCTTCTGCCCCTTGGGCAGGTCCAGCTTCTCGTACAGCTCGTACTTATCCACGTTGGGCCACACCTGGGAAGGGGCAGGAAAGGGGGTTGACAAGAAATAATTATCAAAAGCACAAGCCATTTTTTATTCAAACACCCTCAGGCAAACCAGGGTAAGGTCTGAAATAACAACTCTATTTTATAAACTTCCAAGCCAGCAGACTTTGTTCCCACAGCAACAAGGAGGCATGAAAGGGTGCACTAACGCCTGGAGACACGTGGACAAGTCAGGACAGGGCCTTCTGGTGTGGAAACAGCATGCAGGATGCTCCAGGATTTCTGGCTCTCCCACAAAACAACTACTAGAGAGCATGGCTACCACAGACAGAAAGATAAGGTGACAAAACTGATTGCTACATAATCACCCGGATGTGGCACCTTTTATCCTTAGAAAGCAAAGCTGCAATCACTAGCATTTATCTCAACCCTGATCTGGCAGAGAACACAGTAGGTGGCAAAGAAAGCACCTTCAATGCATGCACATAATGAATGTGACTGCAGGGTCAGGACTCTGCAGCTGCCGGCACAACATTCCACAGATCCCCGCCCGGGCCGGGATCCCTCAGCTCGCTCCCCACAAGAGGGCAGGACGAGCTGCTGATAAAGGAGGAGCTGATAAAGGGCCGGGCCCAGCGCTCACCCCAAGGCTGAGATGATACCGCAAATCACAAGCCAGAATTCAAGAGGCTTTTCAAGGTGACCAGTGCAAAATACCAACAGAAAAAAACCCCCCACCCTTCTTTAAGCAGAAATTGAGTGTGTTTGTCTGAGAGACAACCCCCAAACACAGAAGCCTAGAAGACTCCTCAGCCTCCCTACTAGCTGCAGGCACCTTCCAGTGCTGCTGGGAGCACACAGCAGCCAGCACACAGGACAGGGAAGAGCCCAGGAGCGCCTGGCCCCACACCCTGCTCACACTCCTCCTGCTCTCCACACCACATCCCCGCTCCCGCCCTCACCTCTGGCGTGATGGATCCGCAGAGCTGGCTGATGAGGGTGAGCTGGTGCTGCTCCGTGTTGCCCTGCATGATGGGGCTGCGGGTCCACATCTCTGCCATGATGCAGCCTGCGCCCCAGAGGTCAATGGGGGGACCGTAGTCCCGCTCCCCTAAACGGAGATGCCGAGTTAGTCTCCCAGAGGGACGAGGAGGGATGAGAAGCCAGCAGAGCCCACCACCTCCTACCTAGGAGCAGCTCGGGAGGCCGGTACCACAGGGTCACCACCCGGTTGGTGTAGCGGTTGGGCTGGCTGTTCTTGGCCAGGCTGAAGGCTCGAGCCAGCCCAAAGTCTGCCAGCTTCAGGACTCCGTCCCGCGTGATCAGGACGTTCGCGGCTTTCATGTCTCGGTGCAAGATCTGTACAAGGACAGACATTGAAGGGTTAAGGCATCAGAGTGCCCTCCTTGGGTGCCTGCTGCCAGCTGGATGCTCAGACTGAAGAGGTGAAATACAAGGATTTCCCTCCAGCCTGTGCTCAGACATCTGCTACTTGGAAAGCCACAGAGAGCAGGGTGACCTCTGAGCACAGCACGGATGTGGCCCATTACCTTGTTCCTGTGGATATAGTAAAGTCCATTCAGCAGCATCTGCATAACTTTCTTGATCTCTGAGAGCGTGAACTTGACATGGGCGTTGCTGAGGAGGCCGGCCAGGTCATGCTCACAGAAGTCAAACACAAGGTAGATGCTGCCCTTGCAGCGGTTGTATGGAGAGGCTGTGGGAGAGACACGGAGGCACTGTCAGTGAGGGGCATGGAATAAATCACAGAATATCCACAGCTGGAAGGGACTCACAAGGATCCAACTCCCGGGACCCTTAACCCTGTCACAGCTCATCCCACCACCCTGCAGCTCATACAACACTCGCTAGACAGAACCTCAGGGCATGGGAATGCAGAGAACCAGAGAGCCTGCAGGTCCTTTGTAAAGAGGCACTAAGCAAAAACAGCAACACAAGAACAGGAGATGAGGATTGGCACAGGCAAGGAAAGGGCATGAAAACATTTGAAAGCTTCATTTCATGCTGCTCTGTGCACAATAATGGCTGTGGGGTTTCCTCCCTGCGAGCTGTGGCTGCCAGCCAAGCACCACCACCGATGGCATCGGCGATAGAGGAGGCACCCACAGACAGCCCTGGGAAACGTGCACTAACAGGGAAAACCTGCCCAATCTCACATTAGAAAGTGAGGCTTTCTGCAACCTCAAACAGCATCCACAAAAACAGACCACTCTGGATCAAACCAATTTAAAACTCCAACTGGAATGTAAAGTCTGTTATAGGAAACCTCAAATGAAGCAATCGATTTGTTCGATTGCAATCTTGTTCCTAGAGCACACATGCAGAATGTTATTAAAAAGAAAGGCTGATTTTCATCAGCTGTAATCAGCAAAACCTGCTGATAAGCAGCTCCAACCAGAAAACCTCAGTCCCCAGAGAAGCACAGTGCTCTCCTCTCCAGCCAGGAGAGTGCAGTGGGTTTGCAGTTCCTGACACAGATACAGACACAAATGCACCTTTCCAAGGTGAAAAGAGAAAAGTCTGAAATCTGAGAACAGTAAATGCAACCTTTCTACTTTACTGTAAACTGAGGTCAAGGTAGATTTGGATGAAAACTGGAATTCAAACAAAACAAAAACGAAACACAAACTACTGACAAGTCCACAAAAATATTTACCTTTGCTGTGCCAGACGCCCAATCGTCACAGCTCATTTAATCACACAGTGAATTAAAAATTAACTTGTCATTGGTGTTTTTACTCCTGTTCAGACAACAATCCACACAGTTCTGGACTAACTTCAATTTCCCAGTCCTAGGCCAGAGATTTCTACCAGTCCAGTGACTGGACTTTTCAAACAACACCATCACCAGGGATCTGCCAGTGTCATTTTTATTTGTCATGACTGGCAAGGGAAGGTCAGGCTGTAACATCAGCTGTCACTTTCCAAACTATTTTTCCAGAACAAATCCACGTAAGGGAATGATATATAAACTCCAGTGAATGTTTTAAAGCAATTTCACCGAAAACAGAGCCAGGCCAGGTGTGCTGAGCCTGCCAAGCACCCGTCAGTGGGGGAACACGGCATGAGGTGGGAGTGAGGAGGTGGAGAAACACTTTTCCAATATAAGTGAGCTGTTATCCCCCATCACAGGCAACAACAAGCTCAGTTAGACCCCAGTCCCAACACAAGACACCACCCTGCTCAGCAGGGCTGAAAAAAAGCCATCAGCAACACAAGAGAGACGCTGCAAAGTACCTTTGGTCCTGCAGATTTCTATGAGGTTCACCACGTTTTCGTGTTTGAGCAGCTGCAGGATTTTAATCTCTCGCAAGGCTGTGATGGGAAACTAGGAAAGAAAGCACAGGGATTAGAGATTCACCCCCCAGTCCAGGCCTTCCCTAACACAGCCCAGCCATGCTCCCACACTTACCCCCTCCTTCTCATTTTCCATCAACACCTTTTTCAGTGCTACTTTCTTGCCTGTCTGACGATGTTTGGCTTTGAAAACTTCCCTGTAAAAACAGAAACAAATCCCTGAGCGGCAGGAGTTAAAAAAAGGGAAGGAGCCAGGCACTCCTGACCAGGAACAAAACCAAACAAGAGACTGAAGTACCAGGCAGAGAGCTCTGTGCTGAACCACCACCCAACCCAGCCACATCCCCCTCAGGCCAGTGGCCCCCAGGACTGGCTGAGCCAAGAGACAGCCAAGAGCTCCTGCAGCCTGACAAGGATTTTGGGTAAAGCAGCACATTTTGAGCCAATATGTACATTTTGGGTAAAAAGTTCCACATTTGGGGCAAAAAGTTGTAATTTCGAGACAAGTTGCACACTTTGAGCCAAGTTACAAGTCCCCACCCCAGTTGTCTCCAAGATAAGCTCTGCTCTGCGTTAGCGGAGCCTCAGGGTGGGAAAAAGAGGTCTCACGAGCCAGGGTGGTTCTCTGGAGCCAGAGGAGTGACCGAGGAAAGGGACACCCGAGCAGGGCGAACCCGGGCCTGGCGCGGGCGGGCCGCGGAGCCGGGCCCGGGCTGCGGGCCTGAGGCCGGGGGGGGGGAGCCAGGGAGGGCCGTGGCCGGTGGGGTACTCACCCAAAGGTGCCCTGCCCGATCTTGGCGAGCTTCTCGTACTTGGAGACCTCGTCGCAGAAGGGGCACTCGACCATGTCGTACTGCTTGGCCATGGCGGTCGCGCCGTTGCCACAGCACCACAGCCCGCCCGTTCCGCCACGTGACCCACCCCACTGCCGCGCGGAGCATCCTGGGAGTTGTAGTCCGCAGGTGCGCCCGCCATGTTGTCCCCGGTGTCACCCGCGCCCTCCGCGTTGCCCGAAAGAGTGTTTTTGTGCCCCCCGCTTGTGCTTAAGCGCGTCAGGGGTTAAGCAGAACTTCTGCTCCTGCACCCTGATGCTGTGGCATGGGGATGCCGTGGCCAGGGCAGGAGAACACTGGGGGGCTGGTGGCAGGGGACCCTGAGTTCCCGCCCCTGTGCCCAGATGGGGACAGTCCCTCCGGCTATGCCGTGTTCAGGTGCAGGACGAACTGGAGGTTCTGTCTGGGGCTGTTTGAAACTGATCCCCAAGATGGAGAGTGCAGGGAGACAAGGATAGAGCACCAGCAGGGATGGCTGGTGATGTCCTGTCCATGGGAACAATCAGCTCCCCGGGAATGGGGGACAACACGGACACCAGATCCCTGCTGAGGCCAGGCCACCTTGCCTTGCATGGAGACATTCCCACGGGGCACACCAAGGTCCCCCAGCATGACAGCGCAGCTCCAGCATGGCCCACTGGCAGTGATGCCATGGGGTTCTCACCCTGCAGGGGCTGAGCCCCAGATGTGCACAGTGGAGTCCTGTGTGCAGGGCTGGCATCTCATCCACAGGGCTGGAGTCTCATCTATAGGGATGGCATCCTCCTCTACAGGACTGGTACCCTCATCCATAGGACTGAAGCCTCATCCATAGGGCTGTCACTCCCATCCATAAGGCTAGCACCTTCATCCACAGAGCTGGCGCCCTCATCCATAGGACTGTCACCTTTCCCTAAGGCTGTCACCCTCCTCCATAGGGCTGGCACCTCCTCTGTGGCTGGCACCCAGGGTTTTCGGGTGTTCACACCTGCCAGGCACCCCCAACCCAGGGCGCAGACGTGGCCCCCGAGCAGCCGGGCATGTGTGAGTGGCCACAGGGACTTTGGGGACAGCATGAGGGCAGGCAGGGACAGCAGCAGGGCTGGGAGCAGATGACAGCACTGGGAGGAAACGCCGAGCGAGCGATGAGTGACTGCGGGGGGGGGGGCAGGAAGGGAGGAGCGGGCAGGGAAGGGCTTCACAGTTACAAACTTGTCCCTCTTGGTCCCTGCGGCCTCTGACCGGCGCAGCCATGGCCGAGGGCCAGAAACGGGGGGCCTCCAAGAAGTTCAGTAAGTGGCCATGGGACAGGGTGGGAGATGGGGAGCTCACCTGGACAGCCTGGCAGGGAGGAGGGATGCATGAGTGTGAGTGTGAATCTGTGAGTGTGAGTCTGAGTTTGGGTCTGAGACTGAGTATGTGCTCACACGCTCCCTGGGTCATCCCACTCAGGGATGTTTGGAGCTGAGGTAGGCTCTGCATTTGTTAGGAAACTCATTGGGGTGAGGGACTTTGGGGATTTCCATCCCCAGGGCTGGGGAGAGCCTGGGTACTGGCTCTGGAGCTGAGTGCTGGGATTGGGACCAGTCTGCTGCAGCCCAGCCCTGCGCTGGGCCAGGATGCACCCAGAGGGATGCACAACAGGGTTTGGGGTTCTTCACTCCCCAAATCACATCCTTCAGGGTGCATGGTTGGGGTACAAGCTGGTGCTGGGGGCTTGGTGGACCCTCAGCCCAGGGTGCTCCTGCAGCACAGGGATGGGGGTGACATGGAGGAGCCAGGGTGGGAGCCTGGGAAGGGATTCCCACCAGCTGCTCTGGGAGGAAGTGCTCGGTACCCACCGGGAGGGAGCTCTGCTCTTTCTCACAGACCTCAGCTTTCCCCCAGAGCCCCGGGGCAGTGGCCTTCACCCTATTCCCAGCGCTGAGCTGCATAGAAGCTGGCCTCTGCTGCGCTCTCTGCATTCCTGCCACCATGCCGGCGCCAGAGGGGGGCCAGTCCCTCCACTCCCCTGGGACCCCTCCACTGGCAAAACCCACAGCCCCATTGCAGCTGGGATTTTCCTATGTGGTGGAGAGAGGGGAGATGGGTAAAGTCCCCAGCACTGCCTTTGCCACCCCACAGCAGCCCCAGGAGCAGCAGGCAGCAGAGGATGCTTGCACTCTGAGGGGATGTTTAACCCAAAGCAATTTTGCCTCTAACTGCCTTGTGGCCATAAGATTTCTGCCACAGCTGCAGGGATGCCCTGCAGGGCCCATGGATGGCATCAGGAGGTGGGATTCCTAAGGCCTGAGCAGCTCCCTGACACCCAGGTCCTTGCTCAGCACCTCTGTAGCCGCTTCCTGCCCCGGCAAATCCGCAGTGACCGGAGGGGAAGAGGCTTTGCAGAGCCCCAGGGCAGCACCAACATTGCAAAACCCCCAGAGGCACCCAGGGTCTGACAGGGAAACACTGCTCTGTGGCACTGTGGTCACAACCTGCTTTACCCCACCTTGTGCTGCTATCCTTGTGCTGGCACCAGCACCGGCACTGGCACTGGCGGAGGCTGCACCGCAGCAGCACGAAGAGCCAAGATGGGCCCGAGGTGTGAAATGCAAAGCCACCCGCATGAGTTATAAATATTTTTGTTCGTGCTCAGCACTTGCAGGTGGCAGCTGGAGGTGCAGGGAGGCTGCGAGGGGCCGGGTGAGGAAGTGGGGAGGTTGTTCTCCCGCCCGCAGCCGGCAGTGCCTGTGGCCGGTTCCTGCCCCACCACGAGCATGTGAGCAGGTCACACATGTCCAGGACCCCCATCCCCTGGGGAGATGTAGTGTGTCTCATGCTCGCATCCTGCAGAGCTGCCCTGATGCCACAGGGATGGGCACAGCCCTGCCCAAAATGCCCTGGGAGGCAGAGGGCGGGAGGAAAGGATTTGAAATCATTTCTGGATCTGCCTGTTCACCAGGGCTGGGTGCTTCCTCCTCCACCCCTGCAACTGCGGTGGGGAAACCTGCTAGGGTTTGCCAGGGCCCAGCGGAGACGCCCTGAGCAGCATACATCCCCAGGCCACAGGGATGTCATGCTGGGCTGGGACTGCAGATTTGGGTGTAACAGTGTGACACCAGGCTGTACAGTGCCCCACGCCCACCCCAACCCAGGACCAGGGATTGCAGGATCTCCCACCATCATGCCATGCAGGCAGTAACCCCACATTCGTCTCTCCCCTCTCCTTGCCAGAGTTTTTCAAGTTCAAAGGGTTTGGAAGCCTGAGCAGCATCCCCCGTTCCTTCACCTTCCGGCGCACCTCCGTGGTCCCCAGCTGTCCCGAGACTCTGAGGCCACATCTCCCTCCTCCCCACGGCTTCCTGGAGGAGCCCTTCGACAGCATCCAGGATGACCTCAACACTATGCCCAAGAGCCCTGGCCCCTACGCCCGGTCATCGGACATGTACAGCCATATGGGCACCATGCCCAGGCTGAACCTGGACAAGGCTGGGAAGAGCCTGGGCAAAGCTAAGAGTGGCCAGAACTGCCAGGAGAAAGGGACTCCCAGCTACAAAACCCCCCAGACAGCCCCGCTCCCCAGTCTCAAGTCCCCCAGGATGTCCAGCCCCCCTGGCCCAGCCACAGACTCACCTCCAGCTGCCAGACAAGCAGATCAGGAGGAGGAAAAGGCTCAGCCCATGGACACCCTGGGGGCAGCAACAGCCAGGACGGACCAGGAGCCTCTGGGGAATGTCTCCTGCCCTGGGACAGAGACAATGAACCCCAGCCAGACCCCTCTGTCCAAGCCTCAGACAGAGGCACCGAACCCTGACCCAAGCCCTGACATGACAACAGGAGTGGAGACTGCTGACAGGGATCTGCTGGAGAACAGACAAGAACGTCCCGATGAGAGCTCCCCAGACAGGTACATCGCCATTGGGTTTGCTCTGCCTGCTGCTGAGACCCCCTTTCTGCCCCCGCGGGGCAAGGGGAGGGGGCTGGGACACAGAGGGTGGCTGTGATGCCCCTCCCTGCCTGCAGTGCCAGGGGGAAGCACCTGGCTGGCGGACGGCACGGCCGGAGCACTCGTACCATGGCCAGGTCAGCGGCTCCATGGGAGCGAGGTTTCCTGTGGGATTTCTGCTCCCTCCTGTTTCCGGACGGGGTGGAAACATCTCGCAGCCTCGCTCGGCCCCGGCATCCCTTTGTCCCGCGGCGGCTGCGTTCCAGCGCCGTGATGTGCTGCGGAGAGCTCAGACCAGCCTCCACCACCTTTCATTCTCCTCTTTTCCATCCTCTCTATCCTTCCCCCTTCTCCCGAGCAGCACTGCCTCTCCCAAGGCACAGGGGCAAATCCTGAAAACAGACACCCCATCCCCATTTCCATCACCTGCCAGTAAATGCCCACTCTGGCCACAATCCCACCCTCTGGGGGAATTTGGGGGCTCAGCCCTCTCAGATGAGGGTTGGATTTTTTGGAGGATTTTGACCTCAGAATCAGCCAGAGGGATTTTTATCCCCTTGCCCAGCAGTGTGTGTGGGACTGGGGGCACGGGTGAAGGCAATGATTCCAAATTTGTCCCCAAAACAAGGTCTCACTGTACCACCCCTCCCCTGGTCTGACTCTCCTCTCCCTGCACTCAGGTGGCCCCTGACGCTCCCGTTCCCCCTGCACCGCCCTGGGGCTGGGGGCTGCTTTCTCTGGCACCGAGTGTTCGGGAGGTCTGGGTGGCCCCAGGAGCGGAGTGAGGAGGAGAAATTCGTGCCGGCAGTGGAAGCCAGGCTGTGCCGGCCACACATTCCTGCCGGCCGCGAAGGGAGGGCCGGAGGAGGGCTGGGACGGGAAGGAGGAGGGTCCGCCACCGCCTTGCTCGCCCCAAAGTCCCGACGCTCAGTGCAAGGCGGGAGAGAGCCCGGGAAAGTTTCTCCCCATCCCGAAGCAGAGGCACTCGCTGGATCGCGCAGGGCCGATGACAGCGGTGGGCAGGAGGTTTCCCACCCTGGGACAGGGCAGGTAAGGGGTCCCGGCCCTTCGGCCACCCCTCGCACCCGGGCACAGCGGAGGGGATGAGGAGGGAGAGGCTGGGACGGAGCTTTGCTTGGGGCGGGCACAAAGCTTCACCGCAGATGCTGCCGGAGTCGCTGCTTGGCCACCAAAGCCCGTGGCGGTGTTTGCTCATGGAAAGAGCTGCCAAAACCTCAGAGGACCCGGCACTGGGGGCTGCAGCTGGTTCGGGGGGTCAGAAGCTCAGATGTTTGGGAGGCTGGTGGCCCTGACACATCCTTTGGTGAGCAGAGCCCCAGCAGAGGTGGAGGGACCTCGAGGAGGGTTCATGGGGCTTGTAGAAATTGCTTAGGTCCCAAGCCAGCATGGCTGGGAGCCAAACAGCAGGGGAACATGTGTGGATCACCTGGGGGTCTTGAATATGGGGAGTGGGGACTTGGGTCCCTAACATTGAGGGCCAAATGCTCTTTTGCATCCTCTGGTGCTGCCCTGATGATGGGTGTAGCCTTGCTGTTCAGCAGGGAAACTGAGGCAGGAGAGTGCCCAGAGCAGCTCTTGGCATCAGGGGCATTTCTGCCCCTCCACGCTCTTCTCAGAGCCCTTCCACAGCTCCCAGCTCGGGGAGCAGCTGTCTGCTGGAGCCGTCCCCATGGCCGGGCTCTGCCGTAGGGCGGGTGGGCGGAAGCGAGACCAGGATAGTGCCACACCCCAGCCCTTCCTCCTGCGCAGGCACATCCCTGGGGATGGGGACAGTCTGTTCCCGCCAGGCCATGGCAACAGCATGTTCCCTGATGCAGGGAGGGAGGGAAGCATGGCCCTGGGGCACATTTTCACTTGCCCCCTCTTAGAGCATCCCTAGGACAGACCCCAAGGCAGGATGGGCTGAGGATGTCCATACATAGGAGGGCTTTGCCAAGATCAGGTCCTCGAGGGGGGAAAATTGTGCTGCTGTGGGACAGGGAGTGGCACCCAGCCTGTGGAGCTGCCTGGAGTGAGGCGGTGGCCGTGACTCCATCAGGGACACGGTGACTAACGGGAGATGACCCTCTGGCAGACCATGGAGCGGACGTGACTCGGTTTCCCTCTGCACAGCCGTGCGTGAGGTTCGGGAAATGCCACTTCCTGCAGGGCACAGGCAATGCCTGATGCTGCCAGCAGACCCCTCTGGCAGCACCCAGCCAAAACCTCCACGGAGGCAGCTCTACAGGGGTCCCCCTTTGGGTACCTGAGGCACAAGATACCAAACTTGGTTCCCCAGGAGCACAGCCTTCACCCACGCCCCAAGGCAAGCAGGGCCTGGGCTCCAAACTAGAGCTGGACCCACAGGATCCCCCTGGACTGTTCCCATCCTGGAGCTTGGCACATTTGCAAATTACAGTGGTGCCTTCCCAAGCCCAAAGGGAACAGCCACCCCACCAAAACCCTGCTCCCCGGTACCACCGCTGCAGCACCGGTTCCCAGCGGCTCAGCCACCGCCGCACTCCAAAGGCAGCCCTGGAATTTCTCCCAGGCACTCGTCTGCCCCCAAAAATGCTGTTTCCTCCAGGAATGTGCAGAACCAGGGGGGCTGCGGCCCCAGCTGCTGCCCTTCCCCAGCACGGGGGCCTCTCCTACCCGGGCCCTCACAGCGTCTCCCAGCTGCTCCCATGCTCCCGATTTCCTGCCCAGAGGCCCCCCGTCCTCCTGCCGGTTTTTCTCACGGCTCGCAGCACCAGGCAGCTCTCTGCGGCGTGTGAAAGGCAAACAGGCTGGAGAGGCAGCGCCGGGGCGGGCAGGCAGCCCGCAGCTGCCCAAGGGAGTCTGTGTCTGTCCCCCCTCCCAAATGCAGCTCTGTTTTTTCACCCCCAAAAAAGTGTGGGCTTGATTTCCAGCCCCTTTTCCCTTTCCCAGCTGGACAGCAGGGGATGCGGTTTAAGCAGCGTGGGCTTGGAGAATCATGGAATCATTAATGTTGGAAAATAAGATCATTGGTCCAACTGTTAACCCAGCACTGCCATGTTCACCACCGAACCATGTCCTCAAGTAACATCCACATGTTTTCTGAGCACTTCCAGGTGTTACAGAAGTGGGAATTGTCTGCTGCTGGGCTGGACACTCCAAGGGGCTCATGCTGACCTTGTCAGGACCCACTGTAATGCCATGGGGAATATCCGGTGGGACAATGTCTGGCAGTGATCACCTGCCCCTCCAGGGAAGCCACCAGGCACCATTCTCAACCTGAAGGGACCTCACAGAGGAGGAATTTGGCTCCTTAGGGATGCCACCGGTTCAGGTCCTGGGAGAGGTTTGTGTGCAGGACCCCCAGTTGCTCTCAGTATGTGTCTGGACATGGCCACAGGCACGAGGTGGAGCAAGGTGGCTCCTGGCAGGGAAAGGACATCCCAGCTCTGTGATGCCCTTGGATTTCATTATTTCTTAGTTGCAGCTGCCTGCCCTGCTGTGGCACCCTGCCATCCCTGGGCCCTTGCTGCTTCCCCATGCTTGGGCAGGTGACCTCAGCAAGCAGTGGGATGTCCACTCCGAAGTTTGGCACTGGCGAGGTGATAGGTTCTGTGTTCTGGTGAAAGACACCTGGATTTGTGTATTTTATTCTGAAAGGCAAGACCTCAAGGTAGTGCACCCCCGCTCGGGGCTGTTACAGCCTCTCTCCATGTGAACTCTTTGTTGTTCCTCTTGGATACCTCCACACAGACACATACCTGGACCTACAAGAGCACAAAAAGCAGCAGCAGCATTCCTACATGCTCTGGAAATGATGGGAAAGAAGCTGCTGAAAGAATGCTGCCTCAGCATTGTTGGGTTGATTGTCAGTAGGGCTAAGAGTGAACATGCCACCAAGGAGAACAGGAGTTTCTACTGCCTGTATGCTGGGAGGGCAAATCTCGCAGTCTCAGCCAGGAAGTTGCAGTTCAGCCCTGGCTTCAGTGGGAGTTTGATTTCTGTGGGGTCGCACGAGGCCATAGATAAAGTCAGAAATGCTTGTCTTGGTGGTGTCCCAACAGCCGCCTACTGGGAATGCAGCTCTGCCAGGGAACAGGGCACAGGGTCCCCCACCTTGGCATGCATCCCCAGCACTGTGACCTGAGGGGACCCCACACTGGCTGCTGGGTCTCAGCTCACACAGTCCCAAGCGGATTTGGGGAGAGATCCTCTAAAAAGGCCTCATTCTCCTCTGATCGCATTAGGGAGGATAAGCCCTGGGCTGAGAGTGGGCACAGAGCAGGCAGAAACAGTGCTGGGGCCCTGGGAACCTCTCCCAAAACCACAGCCATGCTCTCAGCCCCATGGCAAGGCAAGGGGCACAGGTCCCTGCTCCCCTGAGCTGTGCCACCACCACCTTTGACCTGACTATCATGACCTACTGCTCTTTACTTAAGTATTTTTATTTTTCTGCTTCCTTCTAGCCACCACGATGGCCTGGAGTCGGGCAGTGAATATGTGAAGGTAAGACACTGAGTGTGATCTCAGCCGGGTCCTACACCCAGTGGGGTGCTCAGCTCTGCACCCCTCATCCCACCATCCCCTTTGGGCTCTCTCTTTGGCTCTGGAATAAATTCCCAGCAAGGCCAGGGAAGGCAGAGGAGACACCAACCCTACGTGATCCCCCCAGTGCTGCTCCCACAGGAGCTGCCTGCATTTTGTGTTCCAAGTTACTTGTGAACACCCATGGACGCAACCTCCTCCCTCCGCCCCCACGTAGAGGAACGGAAGGGTTTGAGCCACTTTCGTGGCTGTCACATGAAAGTTGGTGTAAATCTCTCCAAATCTCTTGCTTATCCTCCAGCAAACTATTAACATTCCTGAGGACTCTTCATGTCTGGCCAGAAATTCATTAGCGAGGCGCCTGGCTCCGGAGGAGAGCGGCCCTTTTGCAGGAGGCTGCTGGCACGATGGGCGCTGGGCAGGCACAGGGGAAGGGTGGCAGGGATGCTGTGTGGTTTGGGCACAGAGCACTGGAACCTGCCCGGGTGGTCACTGCCATGCCATGGCCTTTGGGGAGTTTGTTTGAGGAGGGTTGGTCCAGTCGCCCCATGGGGCAGACGTGGTTGTTGAGAAGTGACTTGAGGTGCCCAGCTTGGGTGGTCTGGTTAGTACAGAGCCCTGAACCTTCATCTTTGGACTTGGGGCTCTTGGTGGCGGCTGTAGCCAGACCTGGAAATGTGGGAACACCCTGTGGCAGCACCAACTGCCAGGATCAGGAGACCCAGCTGGACCCTGAGCTCATCTTCTCTTCCTAATGGGGGTCACCACGATCCATAGGGCTAATGAGGACCCCACATGCTGAGTCTGGCAACTGGCAGCCTCCAGACAGCAGGGTTGGATGAGGCTTTTAATGTGTAGAGTGATCCCCTGGCAGGATGTCCTCCTCTCCACACCCTTTAGCCATGTGGAACTGGCAGAGTGGGAGCTCACAGGGCTGGAAGTGGATGTGTGCCAGAACAATGAGGCTCTGACTGGGTGTATTGGATCTGGCTGTAGTGGAGTTCATTTTCCCCTGAAAACCCAATACTCTGGGCTTTGCAGGGTAGGGTCCTGGTGTGAGGTGCCTCAGGATGTGCAGGAAAACTCCTGCTCATGCAGGTAAGTCCTGCAAGAGCAAGGAGGTGGTGAGGGGAGGAACAAGATGATTTGGGGGGTTTGCCCTGGCACTGTCAGTGTGTGCACTCAGAGATGGGCGCATTTTACGGCTCATGAGTTAATAGACTGAGACAACACAGGTGGGTAACAATGGGTATGGCTCTGTCTTTGAGATTGAGCTCTTTTTGGTGAGCCAGGAGAATTCCCTACCATCCAGGTAGATCCCAGATCTGAGCTATCTGGCCCTTATTTCTCATCCATCCCTGTGATGTCCAGCCAGTGCCCACGGGCTGTGATTTATATGCCACTTCCCTTCGGTCAACTGATGGCTGCAGTGACAGCAGCTATTTTAGTCAAATAAGTAATTATCTGGAGTGTGAGTGACCGGGATGACGGGGACACTCCAGCTGATTGCAGGCGCTGTGCCTGGCTGGCAGCCCGTGCAGCTGCAGGGTGTTCAGCACCCAGTGGTGTTCAGCCCCAGGTCCTGCAGGATTCAGGGTGGGAAGGTGACTGCTGTGCCTGCCTTCAGAGCAAGGGAGGACAGGGCTGGGACCTGCCACTGGAATAGGTCCTTGTGACTGAGAGGGAAACAAGCAGAAGGGAAACACCGGTGAGGGGCAAGCAATGGCAAGACAGGAAGGAAAGAGTCGGTGAAGGAGAGTGAGGAGGAGAGAGAGGATGTGCTGCAAAGCCCTCATGAGCAAAGGCTGATGGGCCTGTGTCCAGGTGTGCACTAAGGATCTGCCAAACATCAGCCCTTGAGCTTCAGCCAAAAACTGGCCAGGGCCAGTGCTCCCATCACAAAGCCTGCCCTGATTAGAGGTGCAATTGGGAGCTAGAGAGGGTCAGAAAGCCAGGATCAATAAGTACTTGGTAATTAATGTGCTTTAATAATGGCCTAAGGGGTGGTATTTCCAAGCTGCCTGGGGATCTGCACGCTTGGCTCTGTATTTTAACATCCCAGCCAGCCCAGCTTTGGCCCCTGCTCAGGTGGAGGAGCTGCAGAAAGGTGTTAACCTTTGGGAGAGGAGCAGCCAGTGAAGCTGCTGCATGTCCCTGCGAAAGCTCAGTCAGGGCTTTTCAGCTTCCCTCTGAGGGACAGCATGAGCACAGCTGGAGGACACCTCCCTGCAGCACCCCATGAGGCTCCTGCTCGATCATTGCTGAAAGCCTCAGAGGGAAACCATGGAGCCCGTCACAGGGAGAAGCCTTGGCAGGAGGATGATTCACCGTCGAATCTTTTTGGAGCAGCGTCTCCCTGCATGCTGCCATCTGCTCTGTCCCTCAGCCCCAGGCAAGAGGCAAGGAGGAGAGCCCACGCTTCCTGCCCATCCCGGCAGGGCTGCAGGCACCCATGGGACCCGTGAGCACCTGCTGCCCTGTGTTCCCTCCTGCAGTCTGTGTGCTGTCCCTGTTCTCCCACACCTCATCCCTGTCCTGCTGCTCTCCCCTCTTCTCTCTCTCCAGCAAAATCAGGGGCAGAGCGAGGGCCCAGCCAGCGCCTCTGAGCTCTTTGTTCTGCGCTCACGCAGGGACCTGTATCTCATCAGCCCTGGCTGCTGTCTCCTTGCCTGGGGATGTGAGGGACTCATTTGAATTAATTAGTGGGGAGGCTGCAGGGTTCTGTGGTCAGTAGCAGCAGAAATACCTCTCTGAGGTCACAGCATCGCCCTGGAGGCAGGGGGGTCCTTGGGCCAGGACATGCTTTGCAGATGGGAACCTGAAACCCCCCATTACCAAAGCACAGCCAAATCCAGGCCATGCAGTGCTCCAGACCTGGAATGAGAACAGCAGGATGTGGGTTCATGTCACTGCCTAAGGCTGAAGAAGCCCCTGCCTGTCTCCAGTGCAGGGCAGTGGGTTCAGGCAGGCATTTGGGAGGCTTCAAGAGTCAAGGCTGGAGCAATGCTTTGAGTCATCAGTGCTGCCTCGCACATCCCATACGTGATACCGTGGCCTTAATTAAACCGAAGTGGAGCCTTAATTAAACACCAGTCGGAGACGGCCTACGCAGGAAACAGGCAGCCAGCTCCCCACCATGTGAGGTGGGCATGGGTGTGTCCCCCAGAAAGGCACCACCAGACAGGGTGAAGGAAGACAGGGTGGGTGAGGGTAAGGCAGCCCTCGACCCATGTGCATCACTGGGGAAAGCAGGTGGATTTGGGATGGGGAAAAAGCAGTGTCTGATCCCCTCAGAGGAGCTAGTTTCTCACAGGACACGGACAGTCGGGGGGGTGTTCTTGGTTTCCCTCCGGGGTGCTGGTTCCCCTCTGAGGAGCTGAGTCACCTCAGAGGAGCCAGTTCCCCTCAGGGCATGGGTAGCCGGGGCGCTGGTTCCCTTCAGGGGTGCACGATTCCCCCAGGGTGCCAGTTCCCCTCAAAGCACAGGCAGCTGGGGTGCCTGATCCCCTCAGGGATGCTGGTTCCCTTTGTGACACGGGAATACCGTTTCCCCTTAGGGGAGCTGGTTCCCAGTTCCCCCCAGGGCGCAGGGAGCCGGGATGGAGGTTTCCTTCGGGGCTGCCTGATCCCCTTGGGGTGCCGGTTCCCTTCAAAGGAGCTGATTCTCACTTCTCCTCAGGGCAGGGACAGCTGGGATGCCGGTTCCACGCCTGACCCCTCAGAGATGCCGATTCCTCTCAAAGGAGCCGGTTCCCTGCAGGGCTCAGGCAGAGCCGGGGCGCCGGTTCCCCTCGAGGTGCCGGTTCCCCGGAGCCGGGGCGGCCCCTCGGGGCGGGCCGGGGCGGAGCTGCCGCACCGCGCCCGCCCCTCCGCCGCCGACAAGGGATGAGGTAATCGGGGAAGCGGCTGAAATTGAAGCCCGGCGGCGGCGGCGGCAGCGGCGGCGGTGCAGCCCGGGCCGGGGCAGCCCCCGCCGGGCGCGCCGCGCCATGACCGAGCGGTGCAGCCTGTGGAGCGCCCTGTCCGCGGCCGCCTGCTGCTTCTACCGCGGCTCCTTCATGCAGGTGCAGGTGAGCGGGGGGCGGCGGCGGGACCGCGCCGGCACCGCACCGGCACCGCACCGGCTGCCCCGCGCTCGGCGCGGAGTCCCCGCGGTGCCGCACGCGTGGGGAAGGCGATGGGGAGCCGCGGGAGGGGGGAGCGCACGGGGGGACCCGCGGCCCCGCACCAGCCGGAGGCAGCTCTGGTCCCCGGGGGCAGCGCTGGAGAGCGGGAATGCGGGGGAGCCTCCCCGGAGAGCCCCGCGATGCCCCCGCGCTGCCCCGCTCGCACGGAGCTGGTGCGGGCACCGCGCCGGCGGCTCTCGACGAGGCGGCAGCGAGCGCGGGGTGAGCGGAGCACCGGGGTCGCGGAGCAGAGCTCAGCCCCCTCTGCAGCCAGGGCCACGCAGCCAGAGTCGCCGCATCCCCCCCAGACCTGCGTTTTGACAGGCGGCAAAGTCTCTAGAAGGAGCCCTCGCCTGCGGCAGACCTCATGGTGCTAAACCTCGTTTAGCATCCCCCAAAAGGGGGCATGTGCTTGGAGCGTCACTGAGCACAGAGAGGACACTGAGCCCAGATGAACACGCAGCTTCTTGGCCCAGGTCTCCATCTATGCGCTGCACTGCACAGGTCTGACTGGTGGGAGAAAGCTGGGATCCATCTGTCACCTGTCCTGTGGTGCTTCCAGCACCGCCACTGTCTGGGCACAAGTGTAGGTGTCCTATTTTTGGACACTGGTGTTCACACCAGAGAGGCATGGCACTGGGAATTGGTTCCCTCATTTACTGAGTTAGAGAGCAAAGGTGTTAAGGACTGCAGGAGCCAAGCAGGCTCAGATCTGAAGCACAAGCTGTGGCATACTGCAAGTTAGAAGGGAGCCAGCAGCCAAGAGAGCTGGCAGTCTTATTCAGTACTCCTGCTGAGCGAGGTAGGTGCCGAGCTGTAGAGATTATGCTGGGTAAGACGGAGCCCAGAAGCAGCATTTCAAGTCTTGTCATGATTGCGGCTGATCTCAGCGCAAAGCCAGGGATTTTGATTGCTAGTGGGGGTGAAGAGGGAAAAGCAGAAGCGCTTTTCCCAGTTGTCCAAAGGCCAGCGAGCAACACGGGGACGTGCCCTTGGGCTGCACATTGCAGGGGGTGATGGGGTGCTTTCAGAGAGCTGCTGCCAGAACAAGGGAGAGACAGGTCTGGCTCTCACAGAGAGACATGAGAGGAGATGGAGGTCACTCCATCCCGACCCCAGAAAGAGTTAAAAGTGAAGCCTTAAGTGCTCACCTGGCTCTGCCAGATCTTTCACCATCTATTTGTGTCCAAGTGTGCCCAGCAAACACACACTGAAGTCCCCATGAATGACTGGAGCGCTTCCAGCTGACAGCCGCATCCCTGCTCACCGCCAATGGCGGTGCACCCAGCCTGGGAAGCACTGACATCATTTCTGGCCAATAGCAGCTCCGAAAAGGGATGCAGCAGCAGCCGCTGCTGCCGTCTTGGAGTGAGATAAGTAATATATAGATGGATGGAAATGTGTATATACACACACCCCCCATCACTGCACTGTAGACCTGCTCCCCTGGGGCAGCACTAGCAACACACTCTGCCACCCCACCACACAACCTGGGGCTCTGGTCTCACCTCAGAGCACCCAGATGTTGCTGGCCATCAACCCCAGCTGCACCCCACCCCTGCCAGCCACATAGAATTGCTCCAGAGCTGCCACAAAGGAGCATAGACAAGGACAGAGGAGACCTTGAGGGTAGCCAGGACCAGTCCTAGGAAGGACTATGCACTCCAGGACAAAGATCTTGAGCCAAGGTCTGCCTCCAGTGGGGACTAATGGAGATGTGACATAGCCAAGAGATGCCTTCAGTCACCCATAGGGTGTGCAGACATAGGCTGGTGCCTTCTCAGAGGCCATTTAGATGCAAGAGAGGACAGGAACAAGTGAATTCTTTTCCACACGGATATCAAGATCAGCAGGACATACTGGCTCGCAGCAGGGTATGCAGACTGAGAGTGAGCCCATCGCAGCCTGAGGGTGGTTTGTGGGGGGATTTTCTTGTGGTTGTGTGGGGTGGAGTAACCATTCTTGGGTGGTACCTGTCAGCTGGACTGGTGAGCACAGCAGCCCTGCACCGGGCAGGCACACAGACTGGCTCTTGGGTTTACTGTGATACCATCTATCCCTAAGCAAGGATGTTTGCTCTAAAATACTTCACTGAAGTAGCCCATTACCAGGTGTGGAGGGAGCAGAGAAGACCCCTCACACAATTCTGTGGCTTTCCCCATACACCTGTTCCCAATGGCTTGTTACTCCATTTCCTCCCAGTTCTGCTTCCCAGGCCCCATATCTACTCCAGCAGCCAAAACAGGGGTGGAGAACTCCAGAAAGGGCTGGGATTTCCCTAGCAAGGGTCCCAGCACAGGGCAGGCAGCAGGAGAGCA
Source organism: Corapipo altera (assembly GCF_003945725.1). NCBI lineage: Eukaryota > Metazoa > Chordata > Aves > Passeriformes > Pipridae > Corapipo > Corapipo altera. Next base: position 6,079,951 of record NW_020884901.1, on the reverse strand, counting down.
GGAGGGAGAACAGATGTGCTCAGTGCCTTGGGGTTATTCAGATGTTATCAGCAGAAGAGCGGGGTGGGGTGTGAGTACACCTTGCTCTCCAAGCTGACTTCATCATCTGCAACTCCTCCAGATCTGGGAGGGGAGAGCAGGAAAGCAAATGGAAATCACTCCGGTTTCATAAGATTACCTCTGCAAGGAGAGAAAGCCATATGCCAGCCTTTGAAGCCCTCCTTACAGCAGGCAGAGCAACGGCCACTGCTGTTTTACATGTACTGCAGCCATCAGCAGCCTCTATCCCTACAGCTCTTGCCCTTCCACTGCCAGTTCCAGTCCTTGCCACTCAGCTGGGACTAGAGGTGCTTCCTCCATCAAGAAAGCAGAAGGGAGACTCAGGGAAGCAGGCAGGGATGGAGAGCCTCAGGAATTGCCTCCTCATGGTGGCTGCCCCGTTGCATGGCAGCTTCAGAGGAGCCCCAGAACTGTGAAACAGCCCATTGCGGCACTGTCCTTTCTCCAACCAACTCAGCTTGGCTGCTGGTTGGGATTCCTCCAGCAGAGCTTGGCATCATCTCTGGCAGCTCCTGAGCTGGTTTGTCTGGTGCGGCTGGTTTGGAGAACCGCTTTTATTCCCGTTCCTTCCTGCTCAGCTGGAAGAGGCCTTGGGGGCTCTCCATGCAGGAGCCCAGCACCACACACCCCAACCAGGTGCTGACGGAAGTCAGGGCTTTTCCCCACCCCGACCCAGTTGTGTGCAAGACCTCACACTGGACCGTGAGGCATCTTTAGACGTCCTCTTGGCACAGCCGGGAGCGCCAAGCGGTGCCTTTTCAGTGCGGCGCTCAGACATCCGCTTACACGCTCCTGACAGCGCCCAGCCGGCCTGTGCTGCCTTGCCATGCCATGCCGTGCCTTGCCAGCGCCTCGGCAGCTGCCAGCTGGCAGCCACCGGCCGGGCTCCTCTGAGACACACTGCCCATGGAGCAGAGGGAAGCCGAGCACTGCTGAAGGGCTCAGGGGGCCAGAGGAAGCACGTCCCTCCACAGCACACGGGCCTTGTGCATCAAAGGCTTGTGGTGAGCCCCGTTCCTGCACGGAAAGGGGAGCAGCCAGGTGGTTTTGGCAGCGTGTTGGAATGTAACAGTGCAAGAGACTCAGTCCCCAGAGTCACGTCACACCAAGGAAAAGGGCTCCCTGTAATCACTCTTGTGCTGCCTCCCCTGGCATCGTAGACTCAGTCGCTCCAAGCAATGGCTTTTTTGTGGCTGTGCAGATCAGATGGGATCTCACTGCCCAGAGGAGGAGCTGAAGGGACAGTGCACTCCACATAGCTGGAGAAGGTGACTCCTGGCACCTTCTGCTCACAACTGGGCTCCCTCCCCCGTCTGCAAGATGCAAAACTTCCCTTGCCTCTCCCAAACCTCCTGTTCTCTCCTGCTAGCTTAGCTCACGGCTCCTGGCATGGATGCCAGCCAGCTGCTGCCCAAATCTGGGCTTGGAGATGCTGGACACTGCTCAGCTAGGCTTGTGTTTGTTATCCTGCACATTTGCATGGGGAGGATTTGGGGGAAACCCTGATGTACAATGCTGAGCAGCACAGGCGCTAATCCCTGCTCCAGGGGTGGTGGGGGGAGAGCTGTCTCCAAACTGCTCCCAGCTCAGCTCTGATGGCTTTTGCCTGCACAGACAGGAGAGGTGCCCTGGGGGGTCCCTCCCTGCCCCAGATTTTGGGGTGAGCCCTGTCACAGGGAGGGTGCTGCAGCCAAGGGTCCCCCACCACCCCTTGGCCGAGCCAGGTCTGCTCGGTGGCAATGGATTTGTTGCCATGGAAACGGCATCTGCTCGGGCTGGGCCCCCCAGGAGGCAGCCGGACCCCAGCAGCATCCGCCGGCTACCATTTATTTTTAATAGGGCTCAGCAGCACCGGGTGGCTTTGTCTCCAGGAGGGCCCAGAGCAGCAGAGATTGCTCAATGCCCTGCAGCCCTCGGACAGGAAGGGACAATCCATGTGTCCCTGCAGCTCCAGCCAACAGGACACTCATGGAGAGAGAAAACGTGGTTGGATGAGCAAGTCTGGGTTCAATCCACGCTGTTTTCATAAGCTGCTTCCACTCTCCCAGCACTATTTGACTTCAGCTGGGAGTTGGAAAGGGAGGAATAAGGGCAGGTCCAGGCTGGTGAGGGCAAGCCCTGGAGAGCACAGTCCATCACACAGGTCCTTTGCCACTGCCTCCTTCCCTCTCCCCAGGCTGAAACAGGGTCACCAGGACAAGATCTCTGCCTAGTTTGGCTGATGAATGCAGCTACCAAGGTGGTGTAATATATTCCTGAGAGAAGGAGAGATCTGGAGTCAGGGTCCTGCTGAGGGACCCTGTGGGGTCCCAGGAGCACTTCTGGAGCAGTGGGTACGAGGCAGGAGAGCAGCACAATGCTCAACACTTTCCCTTATTCACAGCCACTAGAGGAGCAGAGGGAATTGATATGGGACACAGAGGATGAGGTGCTGGGTAAAGGGGTCAGCTCTGAGGCAGGTCCGTGGTGCCTTGGCACAAGGCTGCAGCCCCCAGTACTCTCAGGAAACAGCTACTACACAAGGCCAGCCATGAGTGCCAGTCTGCTCCTCTGGCAGTGCCAGAGCAGTGTCAGCAGGGCTTCAAGCCTGTGCCTGTCCTCCAAAACACCACCACCATCCTGCCCTAACAGGCACCAAGGAGCTGGGCCAGCCCTCAGTGCCTCCCCACACTGGCACTGCCACCGGAGGTGAGCCAGCCACTGAGCCACCCTCGCTCATGGGAACACTGGACCAGGACATCTCAATAGCCTCATCCAAGCTCCCTAGTCCATGACAGTGGCACACGCATCCCCACCTTAGGACAGCACACATCTGGGATATGGAGGGTATCCAGGAGTCTTGGCTCACAGGCACTGCTCCACCATGCAGCACTGTTGGCACCACATCCCAAAGCTGCTGAGCCCACCAGGAGAACCGGCCTCACATGTGGAGCACACGGGAACCCCGAGCCTGTGCTCACCTCCCCGAACATCCACAGCTCCATGGCTCCAGGCTCCACCGTGCCAGCAGCCAGGCATCCTCACTGCCCTCTGGGAATGCTGGCCAAGCTGCAGGCAGGGAGAGAGGCAAGTTCCGGCCAATGGAGACATGACGACATCCCTTATCTCTCCAGAGGAAGGGAGGGGGCAAATTGCATCCTCCAGGCTCAGGTGCACCAGTGCTGGGTAAAAGCTCATTTCAATGCAGAAGGTTCCCTTTACATTTGTCATTACTATTCATGCCACCATCAGGCTAAACACAGCAAGTTAACCCTTTGGAAGGGGAAACACTCCGGATGTTTCAAGGAGGAGGAATAATGCAGGTTTCCTCCCTGAGGAGTGCTTCCTAGGGAAATTCAGCCCTGGAGGTGTTTAAGGGGAAGCTGGGGCAGGTTTTCTCCTGCCCAACCACACTCAGCTCTGAGCTGGGGCAGAGGGGCAGCACACAGGGCACAGCGTGGCCAGGCACCATGGGGACATGCCATCAGGAGATCATCCAAGTGCTCCTTGTGACAGGACCCAGCTGTCAACAGGCACATTACCCATATCCTTGGGCACAAGCAGTGATCCTCACATATAGCTCTGAGTTACCTGCCCCTTGGGGACAGGTCTGTTCCTGGCAGGTGCCACAGTCCCCACATGGGGATCCTGCCAGCCCTTCCCTCCCCAGGCCCTGCAGCACTGCACAGCTGACACTCTCTCTTCCCCTGTACAGTTCTCCAAGGAGAAATACATCCTCGACTCATCACCAGAGAAGCTTCACAAGGAGCTGGAAGAGGAGCTTAAGCTGAGCAGCACCGACCTGCGGAGCCATGCCTGGTACCACGGCCGCATCCCCCGGGAGGTGAGAAGGGGAAGGTGGGTGGCTTTGGGCACCCTTTGCTTGGAATGTTGTGGAAGAGCACCCCAAGACCACACAGAACCACCAGCCTGTCCCCCTGGGAAGCCTCTGGCTGAGAGCTTCGTTAGCTCTGAGCTGCCTGGTTTTGCCACGGGAAATGCCCTCCCACAGCTCGGAGGCCAAGGGGAACAACCAGTGCCCCAAATAACACCCCAGTGGAGCATCCACCCATGCTCCCAGGTTGATACAGCGTGGCTGTGGCTGAGCTGCTGCCCTGTCCCCTGCCAGGTGTCCGAGAGCCTCGTGCAGAGGAACGGCGACTTCCTCATCCGCGACTCCCTCACCAGCCTGGGCGACTACGTGCTGACGTGCCGCTGGCGCAACGAGCCCCTCCACTTCAAGATCAACAAGGTGACGGTCAAGTCCAGCGACGGCCATACCCGTGTCCAGTACCTCTTTGAGCAGGAGAGCTTTGACAACGTGCCTGCCCTCGTCCGGTTCTACGTGGGCAACCGCAAGGCCATCTCCGAGCAGAGCGGAGCTATCGTCTACTGCCCCATCAACCGCACCTTCCCCCTGCGCTACCTGGAAGCCAGCTATGGGCTGGCCAACGGGAAGCATGGGGGGTCCCACAGCCCCTCCACCCAGAAAGGGGGGCACATCAAGAGGAGGAGCATCACCATGACAGACGGCCTGACCGCAGACAAGATCACCAGGGCTGAGGGGTGCCCGACCAGGTGAGCACAGAGCCTCATCCCAGCTCAGCTGAGCAGAGGATCAACCCCAGGAAAGAGGGAGGGCCGTGCTCAGTCCTTGCTCCTCGGGTGCAGGGCAGGGGTTTGGGATCAGGGATGGAAGAGAGAGACCAGCAGAGGCATGGGAGAAAGAACCAGTACTCAGCTGGAACTGAGGTTTTCTCCTAGGCTGGCTGCCAACCACACTGAGCTACCACAGCACACACGACTTTAGCATTGCAGGCCAGAAGCCAGAGAGTGTTTTACAGTCACCCAGTCCAGGATTACCAGCATGTCAGGGCTTGTTAGAGCCACAGAGCCAAGCTTTCCCAGGCAAATGTAAGAGGAGAGTCAGTCCCAGCCATCAAGAGAGCATTTGTTGTTTGTTTTTGAACAGCCCTTTTAGTTTCAGAGCCCTTTCCATTCAGTATTTGCAAGGAGTTACCAAGCAAAGCTGAAAGCCTGATGGGCAGGAGGAGGCCAATGCTCCACAAGGCTGAGCTGCTCACATTAACTGAGGGACAGCTGGGCTTCTCCAGAGGTGGAGAAGGAGACTTCCTCTGTATGGCTTGCTTTTGGCAGTCCTGGGACACTCAGAGCCCTGCAGGGAAGGCAGGGCCACACACCAGCCAAGGGGAGATCCCTCTCCTCCTGCCTCCCCAGCAGGACACAGCCTGTTGTTAAAGCCAAGCTGCTTTCTCACCACCCCGACCTTCTCAGCCCAAGGGCAGGGTGAGGACGCGCCAGCAGAAAACAGGCAACCAACTGTTATGGCTGGGAAAAGGAAAACACTCAGACTTCCAGGAGAGCATATGTGTTTCCAGAAGAAGAGCCCAGATCCATCAGTCTTTCCTCATCACTCACATTTTCCCAAAACCAAATGGGACAGCCACTGCTGTCCCATTGTCCTCCCACTGTAGAGGCCCAGTGCTCAAGACCAAACACATCACAGCAGCCCAGCCCTCATCCACGGCAGGCAGGGCAGTGAACCACCTGCCATATCTCCTTCTAACCCTCCCTGTGCTCAGCACTCCCAGACACAGCATCTTTTGCAGCACCACTGACACACAGTGTTTGCATCAGGCCATCACTGCTGCCCCACCAGCCCAAGATTCGTTTGTTATGCAATTCCCTGACTCTAATTTCTAGGACCTTTCCAGCTCTTCTAAGGGTCAGAGCAATAGTTCACCTAATTATCCTGACAGGTAGAAATAGAGTGACACACCTAGCATTAGACACCAGCTTGCAGCACAACCCTAGAAAACTACCCCCCATGACTTCTTTGCCAGAGCCATTTGCCCATAGCACCCTGGAGCAGAGTGAACTGAATCCATCCCATCCCAGGTACCTTCGCATGGTGTGCTGTTGCATCCTTCTCTCCTGCTCCTCCTCCTCTGCTCTGCTCTGCTCTGCTGCATAGGACCAAGCTCCCTGCATCAAGGGCTGTCTCTGCTTTATGTGGGTGCTGACCCCTTCTGCTCCCAACTGCTGCAGGAACTGCCAGCTCATTGCTCCAGCTGAGCTTGTTAGGGTTTCAGCTCCTTATGGGTAGTCATGGAAGGAGATGATGGGGCAGCAAACCCTCATCCCAACCCCTCTGCACTTACCCAGGCCCTGCTTGCAGGGACTAACCTTCCCTATCTCCCCCCTCCCCAGTGTGTCCCTGCCCCACCACAGAGACATCATTCGCAACTGTGCTGTCAGTGTGGACCAGATCCAAGACCTGCACTCCCCGATGTCCCCCATCTCCGAGAACCCAGCGTCACCCGCCTACAGCACAGGTAGGCATCGCCCCTCCACCCCACTGGGGACAGTGGGGATGTGGGTCAGGCTGGGTGTGATGCAGGGACCTGGAAATTAGGGATGGAGCTTGCTATAAAAACAAGCCCCTGTGTCATTCTCTGCTAGTGAAACTGTCTGGCACAGCAAAAAGAGGTGTCCCCATGGAAGGCTGGAACTGAGGACAGGACCTCGGCCAGTCCTCAGCCACATCATCATGCCCTGGGACCAGCTGAGTCTGTTTTGGCAGCAAGGCTTTTTTCCCCTGAGCTCCTCATCCCTGGGCTGCTGCACCCACGGTTCCTATGTGTGTGCCCATCTCCAGGCTCTCTAAATGTCTCCTCTGCTCCCTACACAGTTACACGGCTAAAGCCTCATGCCTGCCAAGCAGCCGGGATCACCCCGACCTCTCCAGTGATAAGAAGGTCCAGTGAGCCCCAACTGTGCCACGGGAACAACAGCAAACCTCTGCCAGACCCTGCCCACAGCTCCCATTCGACTCCCTGCCATGGGTATGCCCGCGCCTCCCCCTCTCCCTCCGTGAACAGCTACAGCGACCCGGACTCAGGGCACTACTGCCAACTGCACCCCACCTCACCCATCAGCAGAGACCGGCCAGCTCATGACACCAAGCAGATGCCAACAAAGAGCTACGTGGAGAGGCTAAAGGTGGAGGAAGGACAGAGAGGGACTGTGGAGAACAGTTCTGGGGAAGCAGAGGCAGGGCAGAGGCTGAAAGCAGAGCCGGACTTCATGGGCTTTGTGCCCCCCACCATGGAAACAACTTCCTCCTTCAACCCTGCTGCCTTCCAGTCCCTGCTCATCCCCCTGGAGAACAAACCCCTGGAGATGACCGTGCTCAAGAAGGTCAAAGAGCTGCTGGCAGAGGTGGATGTGAAGACACTGGCCAAACACATCACCAAAGTGGACTGCCTGGTACGGCCAGGGTCAGGCGGGAGGGGTGGGCACTGCTGCGCTCTGATCACTCTGAGCTGGCAGATCACTCAGAGCATCCCTGAGCACTGGAGCATCCCTGCTGGGCTCTACCATCCTGTACCAGCCAGAGCAGGCAGAGGCTGGGCTGGGGTGAGAGGCTGCCTGAGGACGCTTCAGCCTCTCCTCAATTAACAAAGGTCTAATCAGCTCTCACCTTCCTTGCCAGGTCGCCCGGATATTGGGTGTCACGGTGGAGATGCAGCGGCTCATGGGGGTGAGCTCTGGCATGGAGCTGCTCACCCTGCCCCACGGCCACCAGCTCCGCCTCGACCTGCTGGAACGGTACGGCCACGGCGGGGATGAGCCCACCGTGCTGCCCCATCCCACTGGATGGGCATGGCCCAGCCCCCTCCCTGGGGTGTCCCCAGCCTGGCACAGGGGTAAGGGTGGAGATGGGGGAGCACCCCCAGCCACCCTGCACTGACCCTGCTCTCTGTCTCACCCCACGGCAGGTTTCACACCATGTCCATCATGATCGCCGTGGACATCCTGGGCTGCACGGGCAGCACGGAGGAGCGGGCGGCCCTGCTCCACAAAACCATCCAGCTGGCTGCCGAGCTGAAGAGCACCATGGGCAACATGTTCAGTTTTGCTGCTGTGATGAACGCCCTGGAAATGACACAGGTATGGGAACACACTCTTTTACTCCTCATGGCCTGGGCTCAGCCCCTTCGCCCAGTACACCTCCCCCCTATTGTCCTGCAGGATCCAACAGCCATTGGGGTGGGAGAAGGGGGGAAAATGCCCAGAGTAGGAGGCATGGGGCTGCATCCGCTGGGATGTAAGCAGGGAAGGGGAAGAGCCATCCTCTCCGTGGAGCAGACAGCCCAGTCCCACCAGGATACGATTGTTTTTCGGTGGTTGGGCTTTTTGTTTTGTGCTGGGCTGTGTTCCTGGGAGGAAATGAATCTGCCCTCCGGTACAATACAAATCAGTCTCAAGGCTGTGGCAGCCGCGTCTCCGGGCCACACTGCTCCCTTTGGAAGATGAAAGGAGATTAAAATTCAATTTTAAATCGAGCCCAGCTGGGAAGTCTTGCTTCCTGCCTGCACAAAGGAGGTGGAACGGCTGCCCCCTCCCTGCATCTCATCTTCAAGGCCGCTGCGACGCGGGGAAGCTGCTGTCCTGGGGCACAGGGAGGGGGGAGAAATCCTGAACCCAGCCTCTGTGCCAGGGATGTGCCATCTTTGGCAGTGAGTGCTGGTGGAGGAGGCTGTTTTGGGGAGCAGCAAGCACTGTTGTGTGCAAGGCTGGGGACCATGGCTCCAGGGCCAGGCTGTGCTCCTGGGAGCACCCTGCGAGCCCGGAGCTTGGTGCTCAGGGGCTGCACTGCCCCCAGCGCCCTCCATCTGCCCCATCTCCTTTCAGATTGCCCGGCTGGAGCAGACCTGGATGGTGCTGCGGCAGCGGCACACAGAGGGTGCAATCCTCTATGAGAAGAAGCTTAAGCCATTCCTGAAGAGCCTGAATGAAGGGAAAGGTAATGGGAGCAACTCCCCTTCTCTCGCTTGCCTGCTCCTTCCCACTCTGTCTGGGCACAGTCTCACTGTTTGAGAGCTCTGACCCTGTCCCAGACAGTGCCAGACACTTCCCCTCTGGCTGCTGAACCACCCCAGCACCCAGCAGGGCCCATTTGGCCTTGTTTGCCTCTTCCTGCCCAAGGAAGTGTTTCATAACTAAATAAAACCAGCCAAGCCAAACCCTCCACCCGCCTGGCAGTGAGTGCCAAACCCAGGGACAGGGTGGCCAGCCGTGGAAGATGAAAGCCATGTCCCTCCAATGCCCAGTGCTCTGGGATCTGCAAACCTGCTCCCCACTGCAGCCCTGGGAAAAGCAGGGGCAGCAGCATTCCCTTCCCAGCACAGCCAGAAAGCCTGACTGGGAGGAGCTGGTGTCAACGAGGCGATGGCCCCGGGCACAGATCGAAGAGGCACAGCAGCTGCTGTGCTCCAGCTGAGCCTTAAAGCCTCCCCTGGGAGTGCATTGGCAGCCTGGCTCTGCAGGGCTGTGTGGCCACACGAGTGCTCCACAGGGAGATGGGGAGGGGGATGCAGGGTCACGGGGCCGCACAGGGTCCTAAGGGTGCCTCTCTCCCCAGAAGGGCCGCCGCTGACCAACACCACCTTTCCCCACATCATACCCCTCGTGACTCTCCTGGAGCGGGACAAGGCTCTCACGGACAGCCTCGAGCCCTGGGAGGCCACTGACAACGGCGTGGAGGTGGTCATGGCCCACCTGGAGGCGGCACGGATGGTGGCCCACCATGGTGGGCTCTACCACACCAATGCTGAGGTGAAGCTGCAGGGTAAGCAGCAGAGCCCCTTTCCTTCTGCCACAGTCCCAGTGTGCAGCTCCAGGATGGAGCATCCCATGGGCACGGGGTCCCTATCCCATCCTGGGGAACTGACTCTCCCTCCCTGCAGGTTTCCAGGGCAGAGCGGAGCTGCTGGAGATCTTCAGCACCGAGTTCCAGCTGCGGCTGCTCTGGGGCAGCCGTGGGGCTGAGAGCAGCCAGGCCGAGCGCTACGAGAAGTTCGACAAGGTCCTCACTGCCCTGTCCCACAAGCTGGAGCCAGCAGTGCGCTTCAGCGAGCTGTGACCCCCCCCAGGCCCTGGGAGACCCCCCTGCTCCCAGCCTGCACCCCTCTGGCGGCTGTGGGGTATGGGATGGGACCAGGGACCCAGCACTTGGAGGAGGAGAGATGGCCCAGAAAGGTGCTGGGGCACAGGGCAGCAATTCTGAGACAGAGGAGGAAAAGCAGCCACCTCAAATCTATCACTCACCTCCTCAGGACACAACAGGGCAGGAGGTCCACACTGCTACCCTGAAGGATGGGGACAACATCTGGGCACGCCAGCACTGGTCTCCACCACCCAGCCCTGCTGAGGTCCATGACTACACAATGCCCCTCACTTCACCCTTCAGTTCCATTTCTTTTCCCCCCTGTCTCACCCACGGCCACTGGATCATGCGTGTAAATACATTTTCACGATCACTTCTCGATGTACAGACTTGTGAAGGATGAAGAATGTTGTAAATAATTAGGCTCATTCATTTTGTCCTGTAAATATGTGTACATATCTCATGGGTTTGTTTCTTACATATAATAAACTTTTATGCTGTTCCTCAAGGGGGTTCCCTGTCCTGTGGGTGTCCTTTAGACGAACCCCCTGGGGGAGCAGAGCCCAGGAAGGGCTCTCTGGGGGGATCACCCTGCTGAATCCAGCCCCACCTGGCACCAGGCAGCCCTTCAGGTGTCACAGAATCACAGAATGGGACAGGTTGGCAGGGACCACAGCAGGTCATTGAGTCTAACCTCCCTGCTCCAGTCCCCCAGTTATACTCATTTCCTCTCTACTGGACCTGTTGCAGGAGCTCCATGTCTCTCTTGTCCTGAGGAGCCCAGAACTGAACACAGCACTCCAGAAACAGCCTCTAGGACTGAATAGTGGTGCAGGATCACCTCCTTGACCTGCTGGCAATGCTCTTCCTAAGGCACCCCATGATTCCATTGGCCTTCTTGGCCACAAGGACACAGTGCTGGCTCATGGACAGCCAGTTGTCCACCAGGACCACCAGGGCCTTTTCTGCAGAGCTAATTTCCAGCAGGTCAGCCCCCCACCTGTACTAGCACTTGGGGTTGTTCCTCCCCACATGCAGGACCCTGCATTTGCCCCTGTTGAATTTCAGAAGGTTCTTCTCTGCCAGAGTGTCTCGGGTCCCCAAAACAAGGGGAGGTACAGCGACACTGCTCAGGGCGGGGGGCGGGGCACTGCGGGCCAGGCCACGCCCCGTGACACATGACCACGCCTCCTTCCCTTAGCACCGCCTTCCCAATGGCTCCGTCCCTTCAGGCCCCGCCCCCGCGCGGGGCACGCCGGGAGCTGTAGTTCGTGCGGGGGCGGAGGCGCGGCCGCCATGGCCCCCGGAGCGGTCCCGGTCCCGGTGCTGCTGGCGCTGCTGGCGGCCGCCGCCCGGCCCGCCGCCGCCTGGGACCTGTGGGCGCTGCGCTGCGGCTTCTCGGCGGACTGCGAGTGCGGCTTCAGGCCCGACCTGCGCGGTCAGTGGCGGCGGCGGCCCGGGAGGGGGGTCTGGGCGAGAGGAGAGGGTCGGGAGGCGGCTGGAAAGGGGCTCCCGGCAGCTCCAGGGGATCCTTCCCGGGGCCGTCCCTGGAGCGGGGTCTCTCGGCCTGCCAGGGCGCGTGGGGAGCCCCCAGGGACGGGTCCGCAGGGTGAAACCAGAGCGATGCCACCCCACCTTCTCTAAGTCTTGGCTTCACTTCCTTTCAGGTCTGGAGTTCGACTTGGCCACCAGCCTGGTGGGACAGCCCCTGGTGAGGCAGGAGGTGATGAAGGGGGTGAAGGGGTTCCTGGAGAACCAGAACCCGGTGAAACCCCTGGTGATGTCCTTCCATGGCTCGACTGGGACAGGCAAAACCTACGTGAGCTCCATGGTCATCCGCTACCTCTTCCAGGGTGGGCTCCAGAGCCCCTACGTTCACCACTTCTCCCCCATCGTGCACTTCCCCCACGCCGAGCAGATAGAGCAGTACAAGGTAAGAGACATCTCTCAGCAGTGCTGCTTGACTGGGGGTTTTCAGTTATGTCCATCTTGATCCTCAGTACATATGCATTCAAGCTGTTTCCTGAAGTGCAGTAGGAATAAAAGCTCTTTGTTTTACCCTCTCAAACACAGCTGAGTGAGTGGCTCCACACACTGGCTGAAGGATCAGCTAGTAACTGGGTTATAGTCTGGCGCTGAGCTATCACTGTCGTCTTCCCTACAACAGTCCTTGCCCTGATCATGTTCTCATTCCTTAAATATTTTCACAGCCCTTTGTACGCACAAACAAAAGTGCTTTGCTTAGATGAAAGGCACTAAAATTCTCCCTTTGCTTTCCAAACAGCCTGATGGCTGTGAAAACCTGCTGTCTCACTAGACTTGTAATCCCCTTCTCACAGAGCACACAGCTCCTGAACGGCAGCCCCAGGCTCTTCGTGGTGCCACTCTGTCTCTTGAAGCTGAGGAAAGGAAGAAACCAAAATCCCAAACCCTCAGCAGTGCAGGGAATCAGTGCACCCGGACCTTTGCTTTCTGGGTGTTTGGAGAAGTTATTTGTAGCATTGTGTCCTTAGAGGAAATGCTGTTGGGAAGGTAAATCCCATCCTGGCTGACGTGTTTCAGTGAGGAGTTACACATGTCCCCAGGGAATGGGAGTGGTTTTGTGTAGGTTGGGAAGTACCTTCAGCCCTACTAAAGAGCCAGAGTTGTTCTGGGTCAGCACAGGCACATGTTTCTGCACCAGGACAGGAGCTGGCAAGAAGCTGGGAACTGTGTAGATACACAGTGAAAGAGAAGAACGTGGGGAGATGTAGGAGTCTGAACGCCCTGCTTTAGTGTGCTGCCTCCTTCTTTAAATCTGTAATAAAAGACCTACAATAGGATAATAAAGCTGTAACAGCCACTGGGTGAAAGCCAGAATAAAGGAGCCTCCCCAGCACTGGCTGTTCCTGCTCTGAGTGGGTGGTGCTGTGCAAGGACATGCTGCTTCCAGCACCTTCAGCTTTGTGTGAGCTCCGGCCTCAGCCTTTGCTCTGGGGTAGCTCGAGCCTCCCTCATTATCTCACTGCCTTACAGCTTGGCGTGTGCTTTTCCTAGGAAAGCCTGAAGCGCTGGATCCAAGGAAACCTGACAAACTGTGGACGCTCAGCCTTCCTCTTTGATGAGATGGACAAGATGCACCCAGGGCTGATCGATGTGATCATACCATTCCTGGGCCCCTCGTGGGTCGTGTACGGGACCAACTACCGCAAAGCCATCTTCATCTTCATCAGGTGAGGGGGGCCTTCCAGCACTGGGCAGAGGTCACATCTCCTCCAGGGCACACACTTGTTTTGCTTTTCCTTCTCCAAACCTTGAGCCTCTAAAAATGCCAAGAGATTCTATTTCATTGTGAACAGACAGACCTGGAGAGTGTGAAAAAGCCTTCCTATCCCTGTTATTTCGCTACCTCTACAGGAGTCATTTTGGGCCATGCTGGGAGATCCTGGCTTGCACTCAGCAAGTGTCAGGTTGTCCTGAAACACCGTTTTCCCAGGTACACACTGAGTAAGTGTCTCATTGTTGTGCAGCAATGCAGGAGGGGAGCAGATCAACGAGGTGACGCTGGCGCTGTGGCGCGACCGCAAGGACCGGGAGGAGATCAGCCTGCAGGACCTGGAGCCAGCCATCTCCAAGGCTGTGTTTGAAAATCCTCAGAGTGAGTCCATGGAGCTGAGCCCTTCCCACAGGGCCAGAGCCTGGCACAGGCAGCCACCCATACTGCCTGTCACCTCCCTGGCAGCCAGGAAGGGACAGCAGGGTTTTCAGGGAAGGTTTCTTGGCAAACAGAAGGAATAGCCTGGCTTTCTGAGCCAGCAGACCTGTTGCCATGCTCAGCAAAGTTCTTTGGAAGGTGTGTTTGCAGCTGGGGGCTGGCAGGCAGCACAGCACGCTCCCTGTAATGGCACTGAGATGTATTGATCTCCACTGCCTGCCTGGTTCTCCTTGCTTTGCCCTTGTCACAGGGAACAGAGCTTAAATTCTGACTAGACAAGCTAAATCCCCTCATTCCTGGAGAACAAGTCTTTTTGGGGCTAAAGGGGGTGACAGCTGATGGGTTCAGCCCTCTCCTTGTACAAAACCAGAGCAGATCTCTTATCAGCAGAATATTTTGACTTTACACAAAGCAGCTCTTTGAATTGCAGGGACTGCAGAGACTCTGAAGGTAAAACCTGTCTCTTCCTTTCCCTTTTGCAGGTGGATTCTGGAAATCTGGGATCATTAACGAACATCTCATTGATTTTGTTGTGCCTTTCCTCCCCCTGAAGCACCACCACGTGAAGCAGTGTGTGGTCAGCGAACTCATCCAGCAAGGCCTCGAAGTACGTCCGGGCGTTGTCCAGGAGGTGGCCAACAGCATCCCCTACTTCCCAGAAGAGGAGAAACTATTCTCATCAACAGGCTGCAAAACAGTGGCCTCTCGGATCAGTTTTTTCTTGTAGTCACTGTTGAGAGCCTCGCTCAGATCCATAGGGGATGTATATGGAACTGGAAAGCGCCCAGGGCTGGCGGGATGAACACTGGGAGCAGCATGTCCCTCCTGGCACCACAAGTGCTCTCCTGCTGAACTCTCTCCAGTGGCTGTGGGACCAAGTGCAAATTATGTGATTTAAAGCACTTTATTGATTCACCCTCGGCCAGGTGAGGATGGATGAACCACCCGAGGCGTGTGTGATGACACGGGGAAGATGCTGAGAGGGGCTGCAGCATCAGGGAGGTTTCTCAGCCTGTCAGCAGCACCCACCCACAGCTCTCTCCCCCCTCCTGGCAGCTGTTGATACCCAGCACATCAAGATTCTGAGCCCACAGAAGAATACTTATTTCTTACAGCATATTAACATTTTTTTTAAAACCTTTTTAATTGTGGCTGTGCCTCAGCTCCTTGGTCCAGTGTGACAGTGCTGGTGCTGACTCCTGTGAACACCTTCAACAAAGTTTTCTTTTCAAGGAAGTTCTAGAGCCAAGTTTTTTCCAGCTTCCTTTCACTGTGAATAGGTGCTGTTAGGGACCAGCTTCACCACCAACTGAGAGGGGTGATATGGGAGATGGCAACACCTGATCTCCCAAGAACCAAGCTCCCCTACTATACCCTCATCCATTTTTCCCCTCAGGACCAAAGGATTACCCTGCAGTAAACCAGGAAAACAACAAAAGACCTCTTGCTTGTTTTACCACCCACAAAAAATTTCATGCTACCTCCAGGGGAGCCCACGGTACCACTAATGGCTCTGAAAATTCCTTTTACTCAGTGATGATTTCTGCAGCAGACTTGGTGCTATGAGCTGTGGAGCCTCTTGTACGTCCTGCTGGTTAGACCTTGGCGGGCTTTGGCTGGGCCAACACCCTTTCACCTTCTGGGGAGTGTCACAACAGGGGACCTGGGGACAAGTCAGAGATTACTGCTCCACACAGCCAAGCATGGGATGCACAGCCTGGCCTTTGCCCAGCTTTTGATCTCCTCTGTGCATCACTTCCTCACAGGTCAGAGGAACTAGAATCATTCACTCTCTAGGAACAGCCTGCTCAAGGGATGGGTGCAGGCACAATTCCCAGATGCTCTGCTCAGGCTCCATGCAGAAACAAGCTGCCAGCAGTTGGGACCATTTCAGCTCCAGGCCCAGAGCTTTGGGGATTTTAGACACCACCCAAAGGCTGCCCAGGAGCTGGCCCACAGGTGGACCCAAATATTCTGCCTCTTCCAAAAATATTATGCATTTCTAATTTTAAAATAAATCTTTTATGAGATAAATGGTTGGGGTCTTTTGCTTGAATTCCCAATTGCAGCTGGTGTGGAAGGACTTGGAAGATGTGCAGTTGCATGGGAACAGCTGCCTGATGTGATGGGACTTAGGGGATGTAGAGGCATGGAGCTGATGGTTTCCAGTTTAGTAACTGGGAAAAAGATAGCAGCCTTCCCCTTGAAGGAGGAACAGCAGTAGCAGCAGCATCCTGCCTTTGTGCTCTCCACCCTCCTCAGGCACAGAGACCACCTGTGGACACCTTTCTGCCTGCTGGTCCTGCCAGTGAGGGGACAGGAATGACCCCACTCACAACCTGGCTGGGAGTCCTGGCTGTGCCAGCCCACCTGCTCACCTCCTCCCAGGTCCTGCTGTCCCTGCTCATGCAGTGCCACTGCAACCTGGCTGTGCACAGCACACCCTGGCTCAGCTCTGTCCTGCTGGTGACCTGCTGGCAGCTCCCCCGGGGCAAAGGGAGATTCTGCAGCAGCAGCACCTCAGTTGAATGAAAGCAGATGGGGGCTGGCTGCCACTCCCAAGCATTGTCTGGAGCTCTCCATGCCAACTGGAAACACGCAGGGCACATGTCCAGCCCACCCCAGCCACAAAGATTTCAGTGTCATTAGCCAAAAGCTCTGAGCTCTGCTGGGCAGGAGACACAGCCTGGAAAAGAGCAGCTGTTCCCAGCCATGCCCCCAGGTCAGGCCATAAGGAAGGGAGACAATCCACCAGCAGTAAATCCCAGCTCCTGGTACCTCTCCCTGCTGCTGAAGTGGTCCAGGCAGGCACAACTGAGGACCTGGATCAAGAGCAAGGGGGAACCCAAGGGAGAACCTCGGGTCAGAGGTTAACAGCATCCTGAAGCCCGATGCCCATGTGAGAGCCAGCCTTAATGGTGCTACCCACCTTCTCCAGCTCCCAGCCTGGTGAATCCTGAGCCTTCTGGGGACCTTTTACCCACCACAGACCCAGGTCGATGGCTTTCGAATAGCAGGAGATGGATCCGCCCCGCTGGACACGGGAGGAGAATTCCACCCCTTTCTGACAGCTGTGGAGAGGAGAAGAGCAGTAAGTGCAGCCTAGGGATGTGCTGCTGGGCTGGGGGAGTCACAGTGCCCTGGAAGGAAGCTCTGCCCCGCTGGGCAGGGCCAGGAGCCACCCAGGGCTGGAGGGGGGCTGGGGAAGGCGAGGTGTGATGTGTCCCCCCCATCCAGCCCAAGGGCCGCCACGGCAGTGGGGACAGAACACACAAACCAGGAGGCCCAGTCCTGGGCACTCACTGCTCCTCTGAGGCCCTCAGGGACCCTCCACAGGGACCATGCCGACCTTCCCCCCGCTGTCCCGCGGCCCCGAAACCCACAACCCCCCCCACAGCACGACCAGCGGAGTTCTGGGCCTTTATCCCAGCGCCGGCCCCAGTCGCGACACCGCCCCCGACACCGCCCCGCCGCCCTCAAGAAAGATGGCGCCGCTGCCCGTAACCAAGATGGCGGCGCGGGGCGGGGTGGGCATTGAGCGGCGCCCTGGCTGTGACGTCACACGGGAGGGGACGGGAGGGCCGATGCTGGCGGCGGAGCTGGCGGGGCGCGCGCGGGCGCTCGCGGGACTGGCGGGGCCGCGCGCCATGGTGGGGGCGGGGCTGAGGGTGTGAGGGGGGAACGGGGGGATCGGGGCTTTGGGGGGAGTGAGGGGAACGGGACTGAGAGGGGAGCACCGGGGCGATCAGGGCTGGGGGCGGAACGGGGTTGAAAGGGGAGCGGGGCTGCGAGGGGAGCGGGGATGTGAGGGGAGCACTGCGGGGGGAGCGGGGCTTGGGAGGAACGAGGGGCGTCTGGGCTGTGAGCGGAGCACCGGGGGGATTCGGGCTGAGAGGACCCAGCCAGCTGCGGGGACTGTGGGGGGAGCGGGGCTGAAGGGGTGGATCGGGCCCGTGCAGGGGCTCTTGGCAGCCCATCAGAGCCCTGTTGATGCCTGTTGAGCAGGTGGCCGGCCTGGGCAACTACGGTCTGTGTGGGACGCGGCACAGCGTGGGCATGGTGGTGCTGGACAGGCTGGCCCGGCAGCTGGCAGTGGCTGATGGCTGGCGAGTGGACAGGCGGTGCTGCGCCGACGTGGCCCTGGCCACGGCCCACGGCCTGGAGTTGGTGCTGCTCAAGCCGCGGAGGTTCATGAACCTCAATGGGCTCAGCGTCGCCAGTGCTGGTGAGCGGCTGGGTCACCCCCTGGGTCACCCGCCCCTGCTGCCCCCCTGACCTGCATGGGTCACTGCAGCCCCACCCTGAAGGGTCAGGGACTGGTGACTCTGTCTTCCCCTCATTCCTTGGGTTGTATTTCTGTTTCTAAAGCTGAGATCTACAACCTTGGCCCAGAAGACATTTACCTGGTTCACGATGACCTGGACAAGGCCCTGGGCAAGGTGGCGATCAAGCTGGGAGGCAGCGCCAGGTATGGGGTGTCCCCCGCTCTGTATGAGATGGTTTGAGGCTTTAACATGGCCTCACAGGCACATGGGCTGTTCCTGGCCCTGTCCCACCAGCCTTGCAGTGTTTTCAGCCTCAGCGTCGATCTATTGCAGAGGCAACATCTGGCTGTTTGGGCAGCCTCCCAGTTCCTACCCTGGCAGGGAGGGCAGGGAGCCTCCTGGAAGCAGCTGTGGGCTGGATCCAGCCCATCGGCTGCACCACATGGGCTTTTTATAGCGCTGTGCCTGCCCAGTGCCAGCTCGTGGGTCAGCCTGGAGACATTTAACCCAGGAAATCTTCCACTGTGGGATGGGCAGGGATGGTGCTGGGCCCCAGCACTCAGTCACACAAACACTTACCAGCTGCAGCAAGAACTGAGACACACAGAACGTGCTGTCCCAGCCCTGCTTCCCTCATCCCCCCCAGCCAGCTGCTCTGAGCCCCCAGGTCTGGATGTTCCTGCAGAGGCAGGGCATGGAGACTGCAGCTCCTGGCTGGGACCACAGCCCCATATCCCTGCAGCAGGAGACTCCAAGACTTGGGGGGGATCTCTTGCAAACTAACCATGGGTTTTCTCCTTCTTTCCCAAGGGGACACAACGGGGTCCAGTCCTGCATCAGTGCTTTGCACTCCAGTGTGAGTGGGCCTCGGTGGAACGGGATCAATCCTGCCCTCACCTCAGTGTATGGCTTGTCTCCCCACTCCCATTTTTCTGACAAGTTGCTGCTCCTTCTCTCCCCTTTTCTCCTTCCCCTCCTTCCCTGAGGGCTGATGTCTGTTTGGCTGCTGTGGAGGACATGGAAACAATTAGTTTGAGCAGCTCTGCCAGGCCTGGCAGGAGCCTGAGATCTCAACACAGCCCAGCAAAAGCCTCTTCCAAAATCATGTTTCTTGGAGCAAGCACTCAAAACCACCTGGAAAACACGAGGAGCTGCTCCCTCACTGCCTAGCCCCACTCTCAGCATTGTGCCCTTGCCCAGCTCTATCTCAGCCCTTGAGGGGCAGCTCCCTCAGCTCTCCTCCTTCTTCTGCAGGATATGACCCGGCTCCGGGTCGGCATCGGGCGGCCAGAGGGTGCAGTGACAGTGTCCAGCTACGTCCTGGCTCCATTCAGCACTGGGGAGCAGGAGAAGCTGGAGCAGGTCCTGGCCCAGGCAGTGACCTGCCTTCTGGAGCACATCCAGAGTCGAGCGCCCACGGGAGACAGGGGCTGACAGGAAGCCCTGGGGACCTGCGTGGCCCATGGACAGAGCACTGTGGCTCTCCAGAGGGACCGTGGTGGGGAGCAGAGCTGGCCCTGCCAGCCTCTGGGACAGCCCCCTCTGTCCCAGCACAGATCTGGGCGGCTCATGTCCCACTGAGATCCCTGCGGTGGCTCCGCAGCAGTTTGGCACAGACATTAAATAAATCCTTGCCCCAACTCTGCCCTGCTCCTGCCTCTCTTCCACACGCCATCTGCTGAGGTCGGGTTGTCCCTGGCACGGCAGCTCAAATCCATGTTCCCACCCCTGTTCCAACAGCCCACGCTGGAGGGATTCTTCTAATGGGAAGTGGGGAGCAATGGGAGCAACTTCCATAGGGTCCAAAGTCACTTTTGTTGAGAAACCATGGCAAGCACAAGTGACCTAGAATCTTGTATCGTGCTGCTCCCACTGAGCTGCAGCAAGTTTCAGGGCTGGCCTCACAGTGTTTTGAGTTCAGTGGTTTTTTAAGCCAAAACCCTGGAGTTTCCAACAGCTGCAGGAGTTCTGGCTCCTCCTCCCAGACCCGTTGCAGTCTCATGGTGGAGAGGGCAGTCTGAGAGGCAGGCAGTGTGTACCCAGCACTGCTGTGTCCCAGAGCCCTGGGCTCTGCTGGCACATCCTGCCCAGCTCTGTACCCCGCTAGTACCGAGACCCCCAGCATGGGCAGCTCCTTGCCTGCATCCCAGCGGGCACTGGAACAAGCACCAGGACCCTTGCTGGGTGACGTGCACCGCAGCACTACTGCCACTTCCATCTTCTGCTCCAGCTGGCACCAGACCTTCTTCTGCTCCGTCCCCAGCTCCTGAGCTCCTCCCGGAGCACTGAGGCTACCTGCAACCAGGGGACAGGCAGGGAAACAAATGTGTTCCCAACCTACCATCCCTTCCTCACCCTTTCCCGCTTATGGATTTCACTTCCAAAGCAATTCCTGGCTGAGGGAACTGCCAGAGTCCCTGCAGCTCCGAGGTGACCCTGATGGGATAACGCCCTGGGGACATGGGGCAATGCCAGCACCCAGCACGTCAGCTCAATCACAGTCTGCTTTAATCCTCCCTGGGCTTCAGCCCAGACATGGCACGAGGGACAACCCAGTCAGTGGCAGGAGGCCACGTGTGCCACTGCAGGAGCCAGCCCCCAGCCTGAAAAGCACTCCCCAAAGTCCAAGCTGGTGGCAGAGTTGGCATCACTCAGGACAGTCCTGGAGACGTGTGCTCAGCAGAGACAGTGCTTGGCTGGTCACTCCACCTGGCAGGGAAAGGCTCTCCTGGGGCAAATCTTGCCTTAGGTTGGGTTTGTCACAGTCAGATTCGAAGAATCCTGTGGAGGTCTGTCCAGGGCAACTGCATCACTCGAGTAGGAATGGGCAGGATCAGGCCCGCGGTGCTCCCAGCTGGGTCGCGATCCCTCATCCCTGGGAGGCACAACACAGACGTTAGCGCTCACGGCTGGAGCAGCCCCAACGCGTTCACGCCTGCAGCCGAGGCGGTGGGAGGGCTGTTTTCCAGCCTCCCCCGGTCTTCTGGCAGCTCCTGGGGTGGCTCTGCTGCCAGGACAAGCAACTTCAGACAGGGAAAGTCTGACCCAGCGTTAACCGTGGCCGTGCTGCCCCGGGGCTGAGCCAGTGCTGGTCCTCACCTGCCTGCACGGAGATGCAGCCCCAGGGAGACCTGCTTTTGGGGGCAGCAAGTGGTGCTGGGGTGAAACGTTCCCCTGGGAGATACTCCCAGCTCTCCCAGCTGAGATGACTTGCAGCAGGAGGAGGAGCATTGTCCCTTCCTCACTTGAGGGTTTGGGAAGCAGCAAGACCTGGTTCCCTGGTCCTCTGCAGCCCCATAAGGGACATGTGTGTCCCCATCCCTTTCCCCACCTGGAATAGACAGTCCCATCTCTTTCCCAGTGCTTTGATGGGGAGAGCTGCTTCCACATGGCAAGCAGAAACCAGGCATGCAGGACACACCCGAACATGGGGCTCACAGATGCTCCTCAGATGCTCTGTCCCCCATGCCCAGGTCCCATGGCCCTGCT
Organism: Corapipo altera; assembly: GCF_003945725.1. Classification (NCBI taxonomy): domain Eukaryota; kingdom Metazoa; phylum Chordata; class Aves; order Passeriformes; family Pipridae; genus Corapipo; species Corapipo altera. The sequence goes on along the minus strand of NW_020884901.1, from coordinate 6,058,491 downwards.
CACCATCAGAGCTCGTCGTGGCCAGTGGAGCGGAGGTGGCTGGCGCTGCCCCGTGAGTCCCGCAGGGTCTTCTGCGAGCCAGCCCAGTCCGTCTTCTTGGTGTCATCATCCCAGATGGTGGAGGTCTCAGTGTCACTCAGCCAGTTGCTGTCCCCAGCATAGTGGGTGGGATAAACCAGGAGCGGGTGAGCCGAAAACACCAGCAAGTCCCGGGGGGAGAAGTGCTGCTTGTAATCCTCACTAGGGAGAGTAGAACAGACCCGAGGGAAGAAACTGGTTCACAGAGCAAGGCACAGAGAAGAAAAAGCACTGGGAGAACAATACTGATCACCCTGGAAAGGCTCCATGGAGGGCAGGGAATGGGGAGGGACACCAGGCAGAGGGGCTGGGGAAGGCAGCTGAGTAGGTGGCTGCCCCGTGCCACTGCTGCCTGCAGAGCCTGGCTGGACAGGGATTGTGGAGGGACTGCAAAGGGGCCAGGACCCATCTCTTCCCACTAGTCTTGGTGGCACAGGGCTGGCTCTGGCATGGAGGGGGCCTCTGGCACAGCATCCGGCTGGCCCAGGGCCAGGGCTGTCTGGTGCTGTTACCCCTGTAAGCATGGGACTTCCAGCTGCTCCTGGTGCATATCCAGAGCACTAATCCGCCCCTCCATCCACCTCCAGCTGCCTTTTACACGCCTGACCCCTGTGTTTCTCCATCCTGGCTTTCTCACCTCCCTCTCTCACGGCACACCCAGACACCAGTGCTCACCCACCCCCTAAAATGCCTACTCCTCCCCAGACACAGCCTTACCAGTGACACCCACCCCAGAGAGGGGAGTGGAAGTGCCTGAAACCCACAACCAGGGGCAGGGGACCACACAGCCCCCCAGCACCAGGGTACAGGGGGCTGCTCCCTCCTTGCCATGGAGCCAAGACCCCCATGCAGGGCCCGCACTGAGCCTCAGCTCCAGCCCTGTTCCCCCACCCCGCACTGGCAGGGGGCCATTTTCCAGCGGCCGGTGGCCAGGCAGAGGCCAGCAGGGAATGAGCTCATGCTACAGATGTTTTCCTCCAGCATGAGTAACGCAGGGGGGGGGCAACCGGGTGGGATGGTGACAGCTGAGAAGAAACACATGGTCCCTCCCCAGCATGGCCATGCCAGCACCCTCCTGCACCCCCTGCTCCTTACTTGGGGTGCTTGTCGTACATGATGGGCAGATATTCATCCACTGGCAGCATTTTGGAGAGGGGCTTGGTGGCCAGCAGCTTCTGTGCCCCACGGAGGGAGATGGCGTAGGCCAGTGTCCAGTACGAGTACCCGGCAACCACCAGGTTCCGCACACCCTCCACAGGCGCCTCATCCTCATCGTTCACCTGCTTCCTCCCCAGGTAGCTGTGGGGTGGCCAGCAAGCTGTAAGAGCCAGCCCTGGGGACCCCCACCCCACATCCCCCCAGGCCCAGCACCTACATGAGGTCCCAGTCCTGCTGTTCCCGCTCCAGCTCATCCATCAGCCGCTGCAGCCGTGCGGGGAAAGCGGCCTCAAAGCGCACATCGTCCTCGAAGACCACCGACCGCTCCAGCCCCTGGGACACGATCTGGGAGAGGGGGCAGAGGTGCAAACCCGTCCCAGCGCTGCTCTGGGACATATTGGTGCCACTCACCCTGCAGGACACTCCTCTCCCCAAGTCCTCCTGTGATGCTCACAGGGTCCCTGCCCCTGTAGGGACCTCATGTCCCCCATGGCCCCATACCTCCTTCCAGATACTGTAGTGGCTGAGGAAGCAGCCAACCTCGCCCTTGGTGAGCGTGCGGCCGGAGAAGGGATCGTAGTACCCAGGGAGCAGGTCCACCCCCAGCACCTTGATGTCACTGCTGTTGAGGGTGCTGCAAGGTGAGGGGTTGCATCAGCGAGGTGTCCCCACCAGCCACCCCCCGTCCCCTCCCCGGAGTGACAGTGGGGGGCTGGCCAAGTGATCCCCCCACGGTCACCTGCCATCCACAGCATCCACCACCCGTGGGAGGATCTCCAGCTCCTGCAGGGATGCCAGCATCCGCTGGCGCCGGTCCGGCCTCCGCACCAGGTTGATCAGGAAAATCTGGGGAGGAGAAGGGAGACCCCCACCAAGGGGGCATATTGTCACAGGAGGACACACAGCCTGCCCAGCTACTGCAGGATGGGGACAGGGGCTCGGGCTTTGCCATGGATGGGTGCAACGAGAGGGATAGACAGGGGGGCCGCTGGGCACTTACTTCATCAAATCCTATTTTTGTGAGTGGCCTGGGGAGGAGGGAAATGTGTCTGGAGCGCTGCATGGGGGGGCCATCCACTGTGGAGAGAGGGGACGCCCCTTTGGTGGAGCCCAGATTCCCCTGGTGGGGAGTTGGGGCTGACAGCCCTGTTGGGATCTGGATGCCTCCAGGACCCCTCTGCCCACAGGTGCTCACCCATGGCCTCCAGCATGAGATGCACAAAGTTGGCACGTTCGTCCTCCAGCGTCTGGTGGGCCTTCACGGGGACATTGATGTAGCCAAAGTGGTGCTGGTTGCACACATGGACCTCAGCACCTGCCAGGTGGGACGGGTAAACACCACAGCCCCCTCAAGCCCCTGCAGCCCTCCAGCCCCTCATCACCCTCACCAGCCGCCTGGCAGGAGTAGGCAAAGACAATGATGTCGTCGAAGGCCCAGGTGTAGTTGGGATGGGGTGGGTAGAAAGCCAACCGTGACGTCTCCTCCCTCCGCAGGTCGATCAGGAAGGTGGCATAGACCATGGGGACAGGGAAGCAGCCCACCCGCTGCCGGTTCTTGGTGGGGAAGTAGTCGGCTGTCCGACGGTAGTAGCCCTGTGGCACACTGGTGTGACATCTCCATGGCAAGGGGCTCCTCTGCCATAGAGGTGTCTCATTCCTCAGGAATTTCCAGGGACGTACCTGGGGTGTGATGCCACACCAGAAGTTGGAGTAGAAGGTCTGCGAGTCCAGCATGGGGGCCACCACTGACTTGTTCTGTGCCATGAGAAACTTGAGGGTCTGGTTGTCTGTCAGGATGCTGTCAGTGTCCATAAACTGGGGAGATGTCACAGGTTCTGAAGGTGTGGAAATGCACACCTCAGCCCCCACCCCACCAGAGCCCCGTGTCCCTTACCAGGATGTAGTCTGCCTGCTGCTCCCGGGCATAGGTGAGCGCTTCCTGCTTCAGCCTCATCAGGTTTTCATAGCGTTTGTCACTCCAGTGCTTGGGCCCGAGCTCGTCGGGGTAGGAGCTGGGCGGGGGGGAGGAAAGGGTTAACCCCGCCCGCCGGGAACGCACAAACTCAGTGCAGGCCATTCGTGCCGCCAGGCTGAGTCAGCCTCGCTCTGCCTCCCTCCTCCTCCTGGCAGCATCCCCAGCCGGGGCGGGGGATGCTGCTCCAGGAGCCTCTCGTAGCCCACACCTGGCTCCCCCCCAGCACTCCCCCAGCCTCACCTGGGCTCCTCCTGCACCTTCCAGTGCACCGAGTGATAGTCCTTCCCCACCGCCCCCAGCCACTCCTGCAGCATCGCCGTGGTGTTGTCCGAGTTGTGGTCTGTCGCACACCTGGGGTTAGGAGACATCAGCCCCTGGGGGTCCCCTCCAAGGGACAACCAGGATCCACCCCGCACTAGAAATGCTCCCAGGGACAAAAAGACTGAGCCAGCGACGGATTTGCTTGGGAACGTAACATGTAATTTGAAGGAACTGAGGCTGCATAGGCAGAAGAGGGAAAGCCAACGGGTAATTTCTTTCCCGGTGGTGCCGCCAGCGAGGCTGTCCCATGGCTCTCAACCCCCGTCTCTGCAGCACAGTGGCAGCCTCGGACATGCTCTCCCCACCCCAGCCCTGTGGCTGCCCATCGTGAGCTCCAGAGCACAGAAATTTCATCCCCCTGCCCCTGAACCCCACTGCACCCCTGTGCACCCTGCTGTTCCAGCAGCCAGAGAAAAGGACCCAACAGGCACCAAAACATCCCCTTCCCCAAACCTTCCCTCTGCCGTGCACCGTCGCCATTCCCAACTCTCCCATTCAACCTCACAACCACGTTCACAGAGACTCGAGTCCAGACAGGGCTGAACCCACCTTGCACTGGGGAAACCCCCAAGTCCCCACACTCCCTGGCACTCTCGACCTTTCAAAGAGCCCTGAGCCACCCTCGGGGCACTGATGTCGCAGGGATCCCCTGGGACACAGGGGACAAGGCGGGATTTCTGCCCCCCACCCCGAGATCCACAGGCTGCTCTTGAAACACCCCGCAGGGTCTTGGGGCTGGGGGCTCCCGGGGGTGCAGAGGGCAAAGGCAAGTTCCACCCGTTCTTCCCCTGCCGGCAGCTGCCCCCCGCTCCAACCCAGACACCCCTATCAGGACCCCCCCCCGCCAGCCCCCGCCTCAGCTCCCCGCAAAAGCAGCTGCAGAAAAGTTTCCAACAACCTCAGGCGAGATACGGCGGCGGCGCGACCAAGGGGAGGGACGGGGGGATTCCTCCCCCAGCCATCCCCTCAAGCATAGTAAAAGGGAGTCTGGGGGGTGTCTTTGGGGAAGGGGGGCTGGGAGTGAGCCCTGCAGGGAGGGGGAAGGCATCCCTGAGGATGCAGAACCCCCCGAGCCCAGGGCTCCCCTCCCTCACCAGCCCCACAGCTTCCTCAGAGGAAAGGTGGGGGTCCTGCCCCTCGCCGCGGGGCACTCACAGCCCCTTTCGGGTTCCTGATGGGTCCCACACCGGGGGCAGAACCACTCCTCACCCTTTGGGGATGGCGGAGCTGCTACCACCGGGGTCCCTATTCCTCCCGGGTGTCCCTGTCCCCCCAGGGTCTCCATTCCCCCACAGGCACCCATTCCCTCAGAATCTCTCATCTCTCTATGCAGGCCCCCGTTACTCCACGATCACTCCGAGCTTCCAGTCTCCCTACTCCAGTTCCCCCTGCTCCACTGTCCTTCGGGTCCCTGCTATCTTCGGCTCCCCATTCCCACCATAGTCTCCCTTATCCCCCAAGACCTCCGTTCCCCCCAGGCATCTCCATTCCCCCCGTGATCTCTGTAACTCCAGCATCCCGGCTCTCCGCGGGGTCCCCATTCCCGCACAGCCCCCTCCTCCCCTCGGATCCCCGCTACTCCCCGCACCGCGGGCTCCCGGCTCCCCCCGGGGGTCCCCGCTCCCTCACCACAGGGCGATGTTCCCCGCGGGATAGTCCAAGCGCTCCAGGGCTCCCAGGCAGTGCGGCAGCGAGTGCTGCGCGTTCCGGGCCAGGAGAGCGAGCACCACTCGCGGTGGGGCCGCCCCGGTGCCGGTCCCGGTGCCGGTGCCTGTTCCCAGCAGCAGGAACAGGGCGCAGAGCGGCCCCGCGGCGCCCATGGCGGCGGCGGCGGGCGGGGAAGGGGCGGGCTGGGACCCGCCGAGCTCAGCGCACCCCCCGCCCCCGCCCCCGGCCCGGCCCCGCCGCCTCCTCGAGCCCCGGGGGCGGGTTTGGGTCGGGTTTCCTTAAATACAGCCTGTAATCGGTGCAGAGCCCCGCACAGCCCACGGCGAGGGGGGGCGAGAGGCCGGAGGGTACCCCGGGACCCCCGCCCCGAGGATGCTCCTGGGCATCTCCATGTGCCCCCGGCCAGCGCAGGTCCGGGTGCCCCCGGTGCCCGCACGGTGTGGGTGGGTGAACCAAGCGGATGAGGGGGCTCAGGGCTGAGGGGAACATGGCCAGGGGCGCTGGTGGCCGAGGGCATCGTGGCCGAGGGCATCGTGGCTGGGGGGATCATGGCCGGGGGGATCACGGCCAGAGGAGGCTTGTGGCTGAAGGGGGAGAGTGGCCAGGGTGAGCTGTGGCTGGGTGGGCTCATGGCTCTCCCCATGACCAGCCAAGGCAGCCCACCCCACCAAGCCGTGTCCCTCCCAGGCTGTCCCCCGTGGCTGACCATTTGCAGCCCCCCAGGCGTGCCTGTGACATGTCCGACCCGCGGGCAGGGGCAGGCCCTGGGCCTGTGGGACGTTTGACTAAACCCTCTGGTTTTCCACCCAACCCATAAATACAGCTGTCAGCTCCCGGAGCAAGCGCAGGCCTGGAGGAGGTCACATCCCACCGAGCAATAACTCTGTGCTCCACACCAGCAATGCCGGGCACCCCTCACTGTGGTGGCACCGGAGCCCTGGTGAGGGGCCAGTGGGTGCCACATGTGGCCAAACCTGTTCCCACCCACAGCAGGAGGGGGGCAGCCCCAGGAGGCTGCTCTCCATGGCTCCCCATGTCCCCCTGCTCCCAGGACCCTCCGGGGGGGGCCCCATCGGGGTGCAGCAGAGGGGTCGGGAAGTCAACAATCCAGGAACACCTGGAACAGAGAGGGTGGGGGGGACACGGGAAGCCCCACAGGACCCGGCGGTGGCTGCAGGGTGAGAGAAACGCTGTTTACAACCCCGGCTTGGACAACTATTTCGGGAAGGGCTCGGTGCCAGCGCGGCCGGGCGCTCCCCGGCCGTGGAGGAGCTGCGGAAAGGGGCAGGAACCCAGGAGCCCAGCACAGCCGGACCCACCCAGGTTCCTGTCCGGCCCCCTCCCGTGCCCGGACCTCACCCGTGTGCATCCCCCTGGGTGGGCTGGGCGAGGGGCAGCCCCGCTCCCCTCCTCCGGAGCCCCCGCGGCCCGAGAAGAGGTGAAGGCGGAGGAAGAACCGCAGAGCGCGGGGATACCCGCGGGGCTCATGGCCCCCCCGTCCCGCGGGGACACACCCCCGCATCTCCCCCCGCAGCGCGGCCCCGCGCTGGGCCGCTGCTGCCACCTCCCGGCACCGCCGCACGGCCCGAGCGGGAGCTCGGCGGGGAGCCGGGGACTCCAGGGTCCGCCCGACACACATCTGACCCCCCTGTGCCAGCAGCCCTTCCTCCCCACCCTTCTTCATCCCTGCATCCCACCGCCCCTGCATCCCCACATCCTCACATCCCTCCGTTCTTGCTTCCCTTCCCTTCTTCGTCCTGCATCCCTACATCCCTTCCTCTCTTCATCCCTATATCCCTTCCCTTCTTCGTCCCTGCATCCCCACATCCCTCCATCCCTGCATCCTCACCAGGGGTCACAGGTGACCCTGCCCTGCCCTCAACACCCCCTGAAGGGCAGAGAGGGATTTCACCTCTGGATACAACAGGAATTTGAGAGGTTTGGCTCCCAGAGGGGAGCAGTTCCCAGCTGACAGACTGGGATGAACACCTGCAGACACCCTACACTACCCCGGGGCTGAGGTGGCTGAGCCCGGATGTGCCCTGTTCCAGGCAGGGACCAGCCCTGGGGTGCTGCTCTGTGAGCAAGAGCAACTCCTGGCTGCTGCCAGCAAATTTTCCCAGCAATCCCCCCCTGTGCTCAGCCCCCTCCCTCCCCTGCCCTGGGGATACAACATCCCCGTCCCCACACAGTTCAACCACCCACAGCCCCGCTGCCCTGGTACAGCCCTCACTTATTGCCCAACTGTGGGCTCCAGAGGAGAGAGAGAGAGAGGGGGAGACTGCTCTTCCCACAGCCCCACCACCCCCCAGGCAGGCACTGGAAAGAGGGGGCTGCCAGTGCATCCTTACATAGGGAAACCGAGGCACAGGACAGTGCAATGTGCACAAAGGTGGGCTGGGACTGGCAGAGGGATGGAGCATCCTGTGCCTGTCCTTGCAAGCTCAGCTGGGGTCAGAGTTATCCCTGACTTTGCATCCAGCCTTCCCCCCACAGCCCGGCTGCTGCAGGGCTCACGATGGACCCTCAGAGCCCATTGTGACCAAAGTGGCACCTTACAAGCAGGTCTGGGCATGCAATGGGAAAAAAAACACAGGCAAGCTTGAGGAGAAGGGAGACATGGAGATTACCTACCAGGGCACCTGCTGTGTGGTCTCTGAGGTGACAACTGCAGCTCAGCACCTCCATCCCCGCCACTCTAGCACAGGGCTGTGGCAGCCCCTGTGTCCCAGGAGCAGCACTGGAAGGAGGGTGGCAGATCTCCACAGGACCCAGAGCATCCCCAAGGGACCCAGGATGCCCCCACAGGGCTCAGGACATCCTCCATGGCTCAGTGGACTCATGGTGACACCTGTAACACAGAGACAACACCAGGCCTTCAAGCATCCCACCTGGACAAGCACCTTCCCATCCCCACAGCACTGGGAAAACAGCAGTGCTGTGCAACATTTACAGGAGTATGTTTTCTTTTTTTAAAGGAAAGAGTTGCTTTTGGACTGAGGGTTGAGGTTTTGGGCCACCTCCCTCCTGCCTCTCTCCACCACTTCCTTAAAATTTTCTGGAATTTCCAGCAAAGCCTTTGAAAACATACAAGTTCTTCAAATGTCATATTTTTCTGCTTTAAAAGGCTCAACCTTGGCCGCAAAAAGCAAATATATGAAGAGATGTGTGTGTAGATACATTACATATGTATATACAAAGGCAGAGATTCTGTGTGCATGTTCATGGCTGGGGGCTGGTACAAGTCCCTCAGCCACCAACAGTTTTCATTGATCTTATTTTACAAGAAAAAACATCTCAGGGGCCCAGCTGGCTGCCCCAGCCCATGGTACCCCCAGGGGTCCCCACTCCCACACTGGCCAAGTGATGCTGACCCCTCCAGACCTCATCCAGCCTCAAAACTCCAGCCCTGTTCCCAAATGGGGAAACTGAGTCACAGAGGCCCCCCCAGAGCCCCACAACAGATGCCTGGACAGCGGGGACTCTGGAACCAAGGGAATGCCTGTGAACCCACCATGCTCTCTGCCCTGCAAGCCCCTCATCCTGAGCCATTCCAGCTGCTCCAGCTGTTTTCACCACCTTCCAGCTGTTGGGTAACTCAGGAGGCCAGTGCTCCCCTCCCAGCTGGGTTTTCCTTCCAGGTCTCTGCTAAACCCATCACATCCATGGCGCTGCTCCGCTCTCCTCCTTGCAGGCTGCTTCTGCAGCAGGCAAAAAACACATTTCTTCCCACAAAGAAAAGAATCCAGAGGGATTTAGGCCATCTTGGGGGGATTTTGGCCATCCTGGGAGGGATTTTGGCCACCCGGGGGGATTTTGGCCCACCCAAGAGATGCTCTGCCAGAGGAGCTGGAAGCTGACAGGAACAGCATTCCCTCCTGGCTGGTGGGGACAGGGAGATCCATGCCACTGTAAATGGAGCAATGACACATTGCCAGTCTCTCCCAACCCTCTCCCCATTGGGAGACAGCCTGGGGTCTTCCTGGTGGGCTGCAAAATTCTGGGAGAGTGAAGGTTTCCCAGGGTCCCTCTCCATGTCCTGCTGGGAGCAGGGACCTGGGTCCATGTGGGATACTCTGCTCCACCTGCAAGGCACTGACAGGCTTGGAGTCACGGTCAAGCCCTGCAGTGGCCAAAATCCTGATCTTCCTGGGTGGTGCAGCTGGTTCAGCCTCAGAAGGGTCCGTTTTCTCCTCAGGCTGGACCACACTTGTTGCCATCAGGACCAGCAGTGCCCTGGCTCTGGGTGTCAGAGGCACCTGTCAGCGGGCAGAGGGACATCTCCTGCAGCAAGGGGAAACTGAGGCAGGAGGCCAAACCCAGGCTGCCCCAGCCCCACTGGGCAGGGAGAGGCCACAACACCCCGGGGCTTCATTCTGAGTACAAGGAGCTGCTCTCTGTCCCCCCTCACTGGCCCCTCTCAGAGGGACAGCGACAGAGGGGTGCCCGATGGGCCAGGTCCCCTCTGCGACGTGCTGACCCATGTGCTCCCGTCCCCTCCATCCCCTCCCTCGTTTCTCCCCCCCCAGCAGGGCTGACGGTCCGTCCCCGTCCCAACCCGGGGCAGCTGTGACCGAAAACAAAGCTGTCCCCTCCGGCACAATACCCTTCTGTCCCCCCCCAGATGCTGACCGCTGGGGTGGGCAGCGGCCGGGCTGGAGGCGTCGAGGGGCCGTGCCAGGCCCCCGCTGGCAGGGGACAATGTTGGCAGTGATGGAGAGTAGGTATTTCAAAAGGTTTTGTTTTCGGGTTGACCCGCCGAGCCGGCGTGACCCTGCAGCCCCCCACCCAGCCCTGCTCCTCCGTCCCAATAGAAACCGGCCACATTCCTGACCTCGGGAGGGGGGGGGGAGAGTTTCAAACCTCCCCGGGAAGGAGACAATGGGGGTGTCAGGGCCGTGATTTAGGAGGGGGGGCTCTTTCCATCACAAAGGCGAGACAAAGGCGCTCGATGCTGGGAAAGGGGCTTCAGCGGCGGCTCAGGAGCGGGGCCGTGGTATTGTGCCTGGCCAGCCGGCCTCGGCAGCAGGGCAGCCAGGGCCCACTGGGTCCCACCGGGTCTCGTTGGATCTCATCGGGTCCCAGTGAGTCCCATCGAGTGCCAGCAGGTGCCACTGGGTTCCATTTGGTCCCAACAGACTCTCCATCCCAGCCTCTACCGCAGCCCTGCCCGTGGCCACCCTGGTGATCACAGTCTGGTGGCTTCGTGGGTGTCACCACGACCCATGATGGGAGGGAGCGAGTCCCCCATCCCCACGTGGGACAGTTGGAGCACCCCCTGCTCCCCACGGCTCCCCGGCCAGCGGGGTTGGCCAGGAACCAGCCCATCCTGAGGGGCTGTGGGCACCCCATGGATTGGGGCTTAGCCATCCCTCACCCGGGGGGGACACAGCCCCAGAGCCCTGAGGCCCCCCCACTTGCTGTTGGCCCTCCCGGGTGTTCAGGGCCAGGGTCCCGCTCTCCTCTCCCGGGGCCGTTCCCGGGAGGCCGGCGAGGGATGAGCAGCTCCTCTGTGAGCCGCTCAAAGGGGCTTTGTGCACCCCGGGGCTGCCGGCGCCCAGCACCACCGGCCACCGCCGGCACGGGCACGGCACCGGTGCCCACCCTGCCCACACCTCGCAGCCAGTGCCCCCCACAAACCCCCCTCTTTGCAACTTCCCCCTGCCCCGACCCTCCTCCTCCATCCCTGGGGGTCTCAAGCCCAAACCGTGGCAAACCCCCCCTCCTCAAAAAAAGCCAGGAAACTCCTTAAGCAGATGCCCAACTTACAGTGTCCTCTGCTGCCGAACTGAGCCCGCGTCTCCAGCCTGTGTCCCAGTGACGAAGGGCTCGGAGCCTGCACGGAGAGGGGATTTTTTTACAGGACAAATATTTTTCTCCCGGTGCTGGACGGCTGATCCGAAGGAAAAGCTGGAAACAAGTTCATTGGTTTTGCTCTCGCTCCCTGTCCTTGCCCTAATTTTTTTTTCCTGGCAGCTGGCGGGAGGAAGGGAGCTGGCAAGGTGATGCTTTTTTGGGAAGAGGGGAACTGCTGGTGAAAGAGGCATTCACCGCACCGGGAGCCTGGGAAAGCCGAGAGCCGGGGGGCCGGCGGGAGGGCGGGAGCCTGATCAGCGACCACCGTGCCGGGGCTCACGGCCGTGCCCGGGCTGACCGTCGTGGTCGTGCCGAGGCTCATGGCCAAGCGGAGGCCGGCGGCAGGTGGAGGGGCGCCGGCGGGATGCACCAGAAAGCCAATGACATCATGTTGTGGGTTTGTGTTGTTTTTTTTTTTTTTTTTCCAGGATGAAATTTGCAGACAACTTCCCCAGGCGCCCGCGAGAGCTGGGGCTCCGCGGTGAGGAGCGGGACAGGTCTCCCCAGGACACACAGGCGTCCATCGACGGAGTGCAGGGCTTGGCTAGGGCTTTATTTTTTTTTACCCTTTTGGGTCAGAAAAGCTACGTTTTATTTCTTAACCCACTGGTGCTACGCGAGGGGCTCCCCGGCACACAGAGAGCAGGACCGGCCGGCGGCTGAGCAGACCCAGCCCGGCACAGCCGGCGCCAGCACCCCGTCGGGGACCCCCCATCCCCACGGCGGGGCAGGATCCGTCCCCGGCCGCCCAACCCGGGATGGCTCCTTTCGCCTCTTCCCTCTTAATTTTGTTTAGAAACTTGTCAGGTTGGTAGATAAAGGAGGTGGAAAGATCAATCCCGGCTTTTCATCAGTGTGGGAAAAAGTATTTCACTAATCCATATTTATTGGTGTAAGGAGCCGGGGGAGGGGGGGAGGGCGAGAGACCCTAATGGTCAGAGCAAAGGACAGAAGGGACAGTTTAAGGCTGCCCTTTTCCGAGAGGTCACATGTCACCAAAATCTTTCGGTTGTCTCGGGATTGGTTACATTCTGTTCTCTTTTTTTCTATTGAGGTTGCCAAGCAACTGGCTAAGACCAGCCAAGATATTTTCTTTATTACAAGTGGAGCAGAAAGCAGCAAGAAGGAGAGAGATAAAAAAAAAAAAAAAAAAAAAAAGAGGGAGGGGGGAGGAGGGGAAAAAAAGTTTAGAAAAAAAACATTTATAGGATCACAAAATTCCTTAAACTCGCCGGAGTTTGGGAAAAAAAATTAAAAAAAAAAAAAAAAAAAAGGTGGTGGTGGGGAGCGTTTGGAATTAAAGCAAGTTAAAAGGCCTGCGAGGTCCGGGGCTAAAACAATGCCAGAACACCCGGAGCAGTGCCGGGGGCTTCCCTCGGATGGTTCCTGCTTCTCAAAGAGCGGCAGGTCCTGGGCGATGGCTGCAACCCAGCACAGGGGCCTTCAGCTGCTGCTGCTGCTCTTTTTTCTTTTATTAAATGCCGGCTTTCTTTTGATTTTCACACTCATAGGAAGTGGGTTTATTGCTACTAGCGCTGCCAGGGAGGTGTGGGGAGGCAGGGGAGCCCTTCAGAGGGAGGCACATGGCTGTGGCAGGAGCTCAGCATCCTCCTGGACCTGGCCCATGAGGCAGAGGCCATGGGGACGTTTCTATCCCCAATCCCTGGAACACCTTCGTGCCTCTCCAGGGTGGGCAAAACCTCCCAGGGTGAGAATGAGACTCTGTGGGAGAGCAGTCCCCAGCTGCAGATCCCTGCCCCGCTGATCCTTGCTCAGGATTTGGGCCTGACACTGTCTCTGACACTCTCCCTGGGCTCCAGGGGCCAGGCCTGAGGCAGGGAACATCACTGAGGGCTGGGGGCAGGGACTGGGGTCACCCAGCAGCTCCGTGGGGGTGGGTTGCTCCAAGCATCCCTGGGGCCGCTGGAGTTTCTCTCCCAGCACTCACGGATCCCTCCCCCCGTGGGGCCAAACCCTGTCCGAGGACACGGGGGGAGCTGAGGAGGAGTGGGGATCCCCCCAGCCAATCCCCCAGGGACCACTCCGGTTCTGCCCAGGGACCCCAGTGACACCCAGGGTGGTGGCAGGCAGCAGTGGGGTGAAGGCAGGGAACACCTCTGTGCTCTTCTCCGCGGCTGCGGGGATCCCCGACAGGTCGGAGCTGGGGGTCCCCACGCAGGGAGAGGCAGGCGATGCCCCCACTCCCCCGGCCGGAGCCCGCAGCTGCCGGCCTGGCAACTCGGTAATATTCATTAGGGGAAAACAATGAGCATTATTGATCCCCGGCACTTTCCCTGCCGTGGGGGGCCGGGGTGGGGTGCAGGTGACCCCACACCCCACGGGGTACCCGGGCACTTCCACTGCCGCGGCAGCGGGACCGACGGGGTTCCCCAAGGGGGACCGAGTGGGTGAGAGGGGACCCGAGCCCCAGCTCTGCCCGGAGGCTCGGGGGGGACCCCCAGAACCTCGAGTGGGGCCAACCGCGCCATCCTCGGGGCCGGGCACCGAGCCCCCGGGGCAGAGAGAACCCCGCACCCCGGTCCCGGCGGTGCGGGGGCTGCGGGCCGGGCCGGGGTTTGGGAGCTGTGTCTTTAAGAGATGGCTGGCTCCAGGTTGCAGCTGCTGTTTCTGTGCTATAGAGACAGTGGAGATTCATTACTCCTAAAACACAATGGGCATTTATCACCCCGTGGTGTTATTCAAATCCAGTACCAATTGAAGGTCATCCCCATTCTTTTCTCGCCGGCTCTGCAACACATTTATTGTTGTGCCGTTCAACTAAAAGCCCTGCCCGGCCCCGGCGCAGCCCGCAGAGCCCCGGTGTGCGCATCCCTCCCGGGCGGATTTGGGACCCTCCCGGGTGGATACGGCGTGGAGGAAGCAGGGCAGAGCCGCGGCGGCTCGGCCGGGCTCGGGGCCGGCGGCAGGTGCCGCGGGAGCCCCGCCGCTGTGCCCCGCCGAGCCACGGGGGCCGCCCGCTCCGCCCCCGCGGGACGCACTTTCCGCGCCCCGTGGAAACTCGGAGCCCCGCGGGCCGCCGGGGCCGAAGGCGGCTCGGGCAGCCGAGGGTCCGCCGCTCGCCAGCAGCCCCCCAGCCCTCCCCCGGAGGGACCTGCCCGGCCCCGCCGCGGAGCGGCCACGGCCACCGGCGCCGGCACCGGCGGGGGAAGCGCCGGCAGCGGGCCGGGATTTTCCCTGTCTGGAGAGGGGGGATTTGCTCCCAACTTCGTGGGAGCCGGTCGGTGAGAAGGGGCTGGGGAAGAAGCCTGGATTTTTCATCTTTTTCCTTTATTTTTTTTTTTTAATTATAATTATTAATATCCTCCCCCATCCCTCCGGTTGAGCTTTTATAAATTTCGGCGATTTTTTCAAAGTACCCGAATTTTGAGGGAGATCCGTTTGGAACTGGTGAATCCTACGAGGCAGGAGCGGCGCGGCCGCAGCGCGGGGCCGGGGTCTGTGCCCGCAGCATCACCCCCGCCGAGCCCCGGGGCTGCCGGCGGCACCGAGCCCCGCCGCGGCCGCCAGCCCCGGCGCACCGAGCCCCCGCTCCACCGGGGCTGCTCCAGCGGGGATGGATCGCTGTTTTTCGTTTTCTGGCTTTTTTTCTTTTTTTTTTTTTCCTATTTTCTTTTTTTTTTTTCCTTGATGTTGGTTTAGTTTTTTTCTTTCTCTTTTTTTTCTTTCTTTTTCTTTTTTTTTTATTTTTTTAATAAGGGTTGATCTTTTTTAATTTTTTTTTTTAAGGGGTAAGAAACGAGTTGATAAAATTAAACCCCTCGCGGTGCCATTAAATGGAACCCGGGATGAGAAGCGCCGCGATTGCGCTCGAAACTTGTCGGGGCCGGAGCAGCGGCTCGGCGGGGCCGGGGAATGGGAGCGGGGGGCGGCGGGAGCCGGCTCAGGGGCCGTGTGTCCTTCTTTTCCAGGCTCCAGCCGGATTCCCCCTGGAAGATCCCGCGAGCCCGGGATGGGAATCTCCGCTCCTGATTGTCCAAACGCAATTCTTGTGCGATGGAGCCGTACGAACCAAGAATTGTGTCTGGACATCTGTAGCAGAGGTTTCACCTCCTCCGGCGGGGCTCCAGGACGCTGCTCGGGGCGCAGGACGGAGGA
This sequence comes from Corapipo altera, assembly GCF_003945725.1. Taxonomy (NCBI): domain Eukaryota; kingdom Metazoa; phylum Chordata; class Aves; order Passeriformes; family Pipridae; genus Corapipo; species Corapipo altera. The sequence goes on along the minus strand of NW_020884901.1, from coordinate 6,043,319 downwards.
CGGACCTTCCCCGGGCCCGGGGCACGGCAGGTAACCCTCCCGACTGCGGCCCGGCGGGACGGAGCCCGGATTTCGGGGAAACTGAGGAAACACCGGCGGCGACTCCGCTCGGCTCGGCGCGGCCGGGGGGGCTCGGTCCTAATGCGTCAAACACCGGCCGGGTCCCCACCGGGACGGGCAGCCCCGGGCAGCCCCGGGCAGGACGGAGGGGCCGAGCCGCGGGCACCGGTCCTTGCCCGTGAGCGGCGGGGCCGCAGCCCGGGCGCGGCGAGCGGGCGACCCGGCCCTGCGGCTCCATCCTGGTTTATCCTGCTGGTGTTTATTTATTTATCTATTTTAACGGTTTAATTTAATTTATTTTGCGGTTTAATTTCATTCCGTCGTGAGCCCGGCCCTGGGGCGCGCCGGGGACCGCTCTGCACCGGGACACCCTCCTCGTCCTCCTGCCGCAGCCCCGGCCGGCCCCGGGCACACGGAGGCCGCTCCGAGTCTCTGCCGAGCCGGGAACCGTCCCCGCCGCTCGGGCACCGGGCGGGCTCGGCGGGGAGCGGCCCCGGGCCGCGGGCACGGCCCTTGCTGCCCCGGTGAGCCCCTCGGAGCGGAGCAGCCCCCGCGGAACGGCGGCCGGAGGAAGGCACGTTCTAACAGAGAGGCTTTATGAATCCACCAGCCAAGCGGCTCGGCCGGGGCTGCCAAGGAAACCCAGGAGGAGGAGGGAAGCATTACAAGATCCGAGCAGAATTTCACCAAGAGCCTATCTAGGACAAAGCTGGAGGCAGAGAATGTTTTAAAAGGCTTTTATTTCAGAAACTTTTCGTTGTTGTTGTTTTTACGGGATTTTGCTGTACCCCTCTTCTCCCACCCCCCTGGCTTCCCTCATCTTCCCATTTCTAGCTTTTTTTAGCAGTGATTGGCAGCTTTTACTACAGCAGGAGCTAAGCCACCTGGGTCTACCTGCACTATTGAGGGGAATAACAGCTCCCGGGGAAGGAACCCATCCAATCTGAGCAAACAGCTGGGGGGGATGAGAACAGACAAGCCCAGCCTAAGGCACAGAAGCAGCGTAGAGGCAGGGCAGGCAGCAGCGCTGAAGACAAACCTGCCTTTTCCCATCGGGTTTCAGTCCATTTCAAGCTGCACACCACACAGGTTCCTTGTTTTTTCAGCCAGCTCCTACCATCACCTGGAATCCCCCTCCACTGCCCTGGCCCAGCAAAGCTAACAGCCAGGAACTGGGGACAGAGAAGAGCCTTTGGCCCGTCCGTGTCATTTACAAACGGCATGAGCTGGACTCAAGTCGCTGTGGCTGGATTTGGAAAAGGCTGAATATCAGTTTGTCACCAGCAGTGGGTGGAAGGTGGGGTTCCTCAGATGCAGCATCATCGTAGTCCGTGGGTGCTTTTAGTTACGCAGGTTGTGGAGGGGTGAACGTGAGAGAGGAGAAGTCAGCTGAGGGAATTACTCTTCGGCACTCTCTGCATCAGACAGCGGAATTCCTCCGTCAGGCGCAGGGCGGGAGAAGCTCCTTGTACGCAGCACCCGGGATGCTGGGCCAGGCTGCCCAAGCAAGGGCTGGTGCACCGGCTGCTCCCTCCTCCCACCTCCTCCTCGCACCTCCTGGCTACGGGAGGGCTCTCGGAGCAGTGTGTGGTGCAGATCAGCTCCGGGATGCACCCACTGAGCACCAGCGAGCGGGAGCTGCCGCCGGGGATCACCGTGCGCTGCCGGAGCCAAGCCCAAATGCAGGTGAGCAGGGCGGGGGGGCAGGAACAACCATCCCGGTCAGACACTCCTGGAAGCTCACGCAGCACGTTTCAGACCTGTGGCACCAGTGCTATCCTCTGACCCCGTCCCTCCGCTCTCGCCGTGGCCTCTGGGCTGGCAGGGAAACTTCTATCCAAGGAAACTTCTGGAAAGCCAACAGCATCCGTGCCCTAGCAGAGCCATGCACACCCACTTCTACGGCGCTCACAGGACTTCCTCAGGGCACATAGTAAGAAGCCTCTCCCACTGGTGGAAAGGGTTAAAAGCCTGATTTTCCCAGGTCTTGGCACTTCAACTGTGCATCTCCAGCCCCAGCCCTTCCCCGGCCAGGCTGCAGCTCCCACCTGCACAGAACGCAGCACAGCCCGATCAATGCTGTCCATCACGGTGACAGAAAGATCATTTGCTGCCCTGATCACTCCGTGCTGTCTCAGGCTGGGTGAGGGTTTGTTTCCCCTCCAACCAAATCATTACAAATTGATGTTGTTCGTGGGCCAGCACTTCACCCTCTGCCTCAGCTCCAGCACGAAAGCAGCATGAGGGATCAGAAAAACAGAACTTTTCAAAAAAGCCTGTTTCTCTCCTGCGTCCCATAAATAAATACCACAAGTGGAAGTCACTACAGAGGGCTCTGAAGCTGTCATGTTTGCTACCTCACAGAAAAGCTAGGCAAGCTACTTTTTGTTTCCTTGCACTTCATGCCTCACCCTTCCCGTGGCTGGTGCACAGACTATCTAAGTAGTGTTAAAAGAATCCTGGTTCCCAGCATCAAGGCAGAGGCACCCCAGTCTTGCCCCAAAACAGGCACAACTCCCTCAGAACGCCTCACTGTCTGCAAAGACACGTCATCCTACTCAGGGTTCAGCACCTCTTTTCCTCCCATCACAGAAAAATAAAGTCCCACATCCTGCAGGTGCTCTCTGCTCATTAGGGTACCTGAAAGTGCAGTCAGGAGAGGTGAAATGAGGACCAAAAGATGGATGTTGCTGTGGTGGACAGCAGGCCGCAGGCTGTAGGGCTTTATTTGGATGTGTAGTAACAAGAGAACATGGTGGAAAGATGCAGAGGTCAGGCACAGGCAGTTCAAGAGAGGTTTGGGTGGGTTAAGGTTTTTGTTTGGGGTTTTTGCCCAGGGACTTGGATTTACATCCTCTTGTCTTTTCAGGAGTTCACCCGCCGTGCAATGTCGAGATGAAAACCACATTATCCTGGTCCTGGAGTTTATAATCCAGCTCACCCTGCAGGCCAAGGAAAAAAAAAAATGGTTTAAATGTCATTTCCAAATACAAGCTGCAAAGAGAAAACAGCGCATAAAAAGACGGTGAGTGTTAGGGAGAGCAGAAGGGGACAGACTGATGTTTTCATCACAAGAGAAGTGAAGGTGAGGGATCAGCCACGGTGCTGATGCTCATCAGCCCACAGCACCTTCTGGACCAGGGTTTTGACAGAACAGGTGGTTGCCTGAGGCAAGAAAATAGCGAGGGGCTGTTTGTTGTCTGAGCACAACAGTGGGCTGAGAAGGGAAGACATTTACCAGGTGCCTGTTTGGGTAGAAATCTCCCCGTGGCCTTCACCTGCCAGGCACCCCCTGACTCCAGGGAAGGTGGTTCTGCCTGGGGCCTGGAGCTGCCAGTACCCACCACAGTCACCCTACACATGGGGGGACCCACCAGCAGTCAGAGGTGCAGAGCCCAGTGCCAGAGGCCAGGGAAAAAAAGGGTAATCTCTCTTCAGACCTTGGCTGGCTGATGAGACTCAGCAGGTTAGAGAGGCTCCAGGCTCCTGAACAGCCACAGCACAGGAGAGAGATCCCAGCCTGCCCCTTCCCCCTCAAATACAAGATATTTTACTTGGGGCAAGAATCAGAAACAGCTTCTCTGAGAGCAACCAAAGAACAGAGAGAGCAATATTTTCAACAAAGAAAGTCAAATTTAAGGAGTACAGACCATTAGTTCCCAGTCTGCGTCGTTGATGAGCACCAAAATTCCTGGCCTCCTGCAGAACAGAGAGAAATAATTAGGATACAGGTCTGCTAAAAAGCTCCACAAACAGTTAAGAACAAGGGATGTCACAGCACAGATCACAAGCTGACTGCTTATAAAGCCAAAAAGGAATCCTAGCATGGAGGTGGAACAGGTACAGTCTGTGCCCTTTCTACATCAAATAAAGGGGAGGCAGGAGCACTCCCAAAGCTCATTTGAATCAAAACACACCATTCCCGAGGATGCTCCAGGATGCTCCGTTTCCGTTCGATGCAGAAGAGCCAGGTAATTAAAACCCACGCACGACAGTCGAGCGCAGAGAGCTCGATGTGAAGGTAGGGAAAGCTATTCCAGTGCCCCTACCACAGGCACTAAACACCTGGGATCCACTCCAAGCCCCTGATTCCGAGCAAAGGGATTCCCCTTCTTTGATCTTCGGTGTCCTGCAATTGTCTCTCCTGTTACCAGGGGACCTGGCACACGCTCCAGCTCACAAAGATCCGTGACGAATGTTAAACACCCCCAGCGCCACCCCGCAGTCAGGGATGGCTTGCACAGCTCACTCTGCTCCATTTCTCTTGCCTTCTTTTTTTTCCTTTCCTCGCCCCCCTCATCCTCCACGAGGCTGGCCCCATTTTGACAATAAAAATACATTTCCCAGAAGAATTATTTGTTGGCATTTCTCGGAGTGGCTGCTTCAGTCCCAGTGATGTCAGCAGGGAACGGACAGACCTGCTAAAACTCCTGGAATTGAGGGTACAGGCACTATGCTGCTCCAGGTGACATCAGAGACAAGGTCTACGTGGCCCTGCTTCATGTTTAAGGTTTAAAGATTTAGAGTGAGAGCTGCAAAAGATGCTCTCTGTGGACAGTGTGAGGTGTGGGTGGGACAGCTCCCATTATCACTTTAGCAAATCCCATGTTTTCATGGTGATTGACTTACTTCTTGCAACCAACAGGGAAAAAATATCCTAAACCACGAGGATCAACAGAAAAATACAAGGAGGATTCATAACAGTTGTACTTACACAGATTCCCCTTGCATAAATAATTCCGGTCGTTCTTTCAACATATTCTGTTTGATCCACTTGAGCAGGTTTCTGATATCCCCTGGAAGGAGAAAGGACAGGGTTTACAAACTGCCTGATGGCTCCTGGTGATGCAGAGCAAAGTGATTGTTTATCCAGAAAGAGCAGATGAGGAACATGCAGGATGGGTGGGGATAGCTGCAAAGAAACCACCTAACAGGACAGTCCCCCAGCAGCCTCCCGCAGGCAGTCCTGTCCCAGGGGAGCCCAGGGCTCTGCCCCAAACCCTACAGTCTGGCACAAGAGGTTTCCCCAAGAAAACTCATCCCTCAAAGAATGGATTCAGCACCAATCCAGCAGCAGACCCATAATGTTCAGATGTCTTTAACACATCCCGTATCCTGTGTGTTCTGTTATCGCCCAACAAATTATGTCTAATTGTCTGTGTGCTTAGATTTAAAAAGTCCAAACAAGCAACCCTAAGAACCTGAAAAGAGCAAAGACAGACACCAGCAGCACCAAAACCAGCACGAACTCTTGGAGGCATGAGCTCTGGGGCCCAAACTTGTCCATGACTATGCACTAAACACACGTGCAGCCACTGGCCAGTCATATTTTGGACACTTGCAGCATCCCTCAGCATCACACCTGCTGCCATGGTGTGTTCCCCAAGCTGTGCCTGCTCCCTCCTTTTACACTTGGTGCTTAGAGCTTCTTTATTAAAGCTCAGCCTTTATCTTTCCATTTCAGTAGGTGACAGGAAGAATTTGTCTTCATGTAAAAGGAGGAGGAGACACTGCTGGCGGGTTTTTATAGTATCAATTTTACTTTGTGAGGGAAAAACAATTTCTTTAGTGATAGCATCAGTTAATTTCCTATTGGAGAGGTGAGAAGAGACAGAAGGGAGGGGGGAATAATCCGTTACAGGGTTTAGAGAAGCTGACAAATTGCAATGTGGAGTTCTCCTGCATTTGCCTCTATATTTCACCGTTCCACAAACCACTTCATCATTCCGAATCCACAATCAGTTATTCTCCTGGGGCTCCTTTAAACAGCCTTTTGAAAGCCCCAAAAGAGTTTTGTTTGTTTTTGAGATGCAAGGAAGCTTTTTGAAAGCACAAATCCACCAGTGAGGGCTGGAGCCCTGCTCCAAGACAAGCAGGGACGGCAGGATGGGTTTCCAGGTCTGTCTCACGTGCAGTAAGCTCACTACAGTCACAGGGAACCTTTCCACATGTGTTTCTCTGAGCTAAACTCACTCTGTGTACCATTCCCTGTGTGTTTGCTTCAAGACCAGCGAAAATAAATGCGTGTGTAGTGGCTTGACTCAGCCCAGGCCTTACTCCAGGATTTTATGGGATCATGGATGTTACCCAGAGCAGAGCTGGGGTTCTTCCAAGTAACATCACCCCCTTTGCTTCTGCCACACCAAGGATGAACAGCCCTGGTGTAGGCAAGTGCACATCAACTAGGCAATGGGGATATGTCCATCTGCAGCAGATGGGGGCCTCTTTTCCTGGGGAGAGGGGGATGGGGATGCTCTGAGATTCCCTGTGTTCCCCCCGCTTTCCCAGGGCATCGGTGCCTCCAGCCTGTCCCCAGCACCCCAGTTCCACCACAGGGCTGCCTGGAGCACAACAGGTATTGCTGCCTCCGAGCACTGGATCGCTCTGATCAGGGCAAAAAGAGCTGCTTTGTGCCTTAAAACTGCCTGGTGAGCCGGATCACCTGCCTGGGGCCAACCCACGACTCCCCTGTAATGGTATGTAGTTAAGAGCACAAAACAGACCATTTTCTGCCTCTTTTCTTAGCAATGTGCACCGGGGACAGTGAGAGCTGCTCAGAAGGTGTGTGTATATACATATATATATATACATAGATGCACGTATATTTTATATATGTATATATACACACACCCACCACAGTGGTCCATCAGCCACCAAAACAGGAGTTAACCATATTTGCCTTCCCCTGAAAAATGCTGCTGCAACGTCAAGCCCTCAGGATCCCACACCCAAAAGGCTCCCGCTCTCCATCACCAAGAAATGAGAGCAGGAGAGGAAGGAAGATGGAGAGGAGCCTTCAGGAGGAGGAGGGGGGTGTGAAGGGGACACCAGCCCCACCGCAGCATCGCCCGCGAGCTGTTTCATATTTATGCACTTGCAGCAGGGCACACAACAATGAGCTGTGCCATATACCATTCTCCTTGCATGGAATAAGCAGCCCTTTCCTCTGGGACCTTTCAGGAGAGATCATTTAAACAGAAACACGCTGCACCAGCTGGATAAAAGACAGCCACCTAGAAGCAGCCTGGACGGAGGGGCGAGAGGACTGATTTATTCGAGGCTGAGCTGGAAGACTCCCTCGCCCCATCTCCTTCCATAATAAATGTTATTTTCAGCCCCACCTGAGCCTACATTCATTTACTCCTACCCAGAGGTCACGTACACACATACTGAAGAATTTAGACAGCAGGAAAAAAAAAAAACCCTGATGCCCCTGTACATGCCTTCCCCCCTCCAAAAGGCACAAAAATTGAGACCCTTTCTCCACAGCCAACCTTAAGACATAATACTTTCATCTGCTTTATCAGCACTGAATTTTTTCACCCACCTTCATGTCTCTGCGTTCTGTACACCAATATTACTAGAGCAAATCAATTATAAAGGATGACAAATGACCACAGCCACACCAACACCATCTCCCACAAGTAAGATATTGAAAAGGAACAAGATTACTTGCATTGCAAGGGGTCTGGGGAGAAGCCATCTTGCAGCTCAGTGTCTCGAACAGCAGTGTTGATCAACAGCTCAGGCCTCTCTATGTTCTCATGATGGAAATAGTAAGAGGTAAATTACAGCACAACTGCTTATCTCTTACAGTTGACATACATAGGACATTTTCTTTCTGATACTGTGCTACAGGTCTAAAAAGTTCCCAGCTCCCTGGGCCAAGGATTTGCTGTGCAAACAGCAGGTCCTCTACAGATGAAATAGAAGGAAGGAAAAAAATCTCAGCCTAGTCAGGCATCACATTCACTGACAAGTTAAACCATCATCACAATGCATTGATTTCACACTTGTGTTGGTTTGAAGCTGGTCCCCATCACAGAACAGAGGTGTTTGCTATTGGCAGGAGCACAGTTGTACTACAGGTGCTGTCATTTGGCTGCAAAACCCACTGTGCATTTTGGCTCAGCAGGGAGGTTCAGGTGAGCGCTGAGACAGTACAGCATTTTGCTCCAGTATCACCAACTCAAGCCCAGCTCACCCCAGTAAGGACATATTTTTATCTGCTGCATGGTCTTAATGAAATCCTTTTGGTAGCCCACTTGATTTCACTCACAGCAAACAAATATCCACACCAAAAAACGTCCTCTAATTCTCATTAACTGTCCTCACCCTTGGCAGCATGACCAGAGGAGCAAGACTGAACTGGCCCAGGATGCTGAAATATTCTCAAACTGCAAAGGAACGACCGAAGCACATGGTAGGAAATCCCTGTCTTATTTGTATACACAGACAGCTTCTGTTGCCTGTGCTAACAGCACATCAACCTCCCCCCTCCAACTTCTCAGGAAAAAATAATCTAAAGTTAATTAAAAAAAAAAAAAAAGAAAAACTGACAAACGTTTGGGAAAACTGCTTAGTTCAAGTGCACAGATGGGAGCTCAAGCCCACAATATATGCAGAAAACAAATCACCCAGCGAAACACAGCGCTCAGGAAAACGAGGTGACACAAAGTCATTGCCTTGTCACAAAGGCAGACGGGATGCAGGAACTGCAGCGAGCACATACAGAACCCAACAGCCTCGGCTCCTTTTCAGCCCAGCTGCACCACAAACACTCCTGGATGTGGCAGACAGAACTGCACAGTCTGCTCTGCCCTCCTGAGAATCCTCCAAGGCCTGATCTTCTGCATTACCCCAACTGTTCTTTCATGAAGAATCTGCTTGAGCTTCCTATGCCACAGGAAAGCATCTAAGACTCCATTTTAGCACTGCCTGGAACAAGAGCCAGGGTTCATTTGCACCCTCAAAGCCAGGGCTGAAATCCATAGATCTTTCCTAGCTCAATAAAACCTCCTGGGCCTGACAGATTCATCAGTGATAACTCAGCAAGGAGGGCACTTGCAGAGGGAAACCAGGTGCCTTGAATAAGAAACACGAAGCTGGGTGTTGCGCTAGAAGGATCTCACACTGAACTGATAAATGTGCAGACACAAGGAAGGATTTTGTGCAACTGTGATACCAGTTGACACAGACAACACAGCTCTTGGCTCCTTGGGAGCTGCACAGGTCACTGGCAGATTCACACACACACACACACCAACCAGACACCTTAAAATCCACATTCAAACCCACACAGCGCACACAGTGCCTCGAAGGGCATCCAGAAGGAGTAATTACACCCATATTCTTGTCTTGGTTGAAGAACCAGGATTATTTCAGGGAAATAGGGGAACCCTATAAAGGCTGAACCATGGAAAATTCCCTTCTGGTCTGCAATAAATAAGATATATGCAGCACTGGTCACTAAGGGGTCAGTGCTGCCAGAGCACAGCGCTTTCCCGGCCGCCTTGTGGATCCCTCCCTGTGGGGTACCATTTCTTTGACCCAGAATAAGATCATTTATCATACTGACCATGGCTGAGCTCCAATTTGCTGAGGTCACTAACTCTGGACGAGCGCTGCTCCACCCACATTCTCAGCCACCGGCCTGTAACCATGACAAAGCCCCTTCCCTGCCGCTCCTCTGCCATTATTCCCCCTGCCTGCATGGAAATGTATGGAAAGACAATTTGTATGCCCCTTTCCCTGCTTAAGCAGCTTGTTTTTAAAACAGACAAACCAGCTCCCAGTACCTGCTGTCCCTCTAGGTGCACGACTTCTCTTTTGGATCCCAGGACCCTCCAGGAATCTGCTCCCTAAAAGAGCTCAAAACCTGATCTAATGGATCCTTCTGACTCCTGCAGTCTCCCATCTGATATGCAAATCATTCTCTGGAGCAGACCATGGTGTGCCATAAACTGCAGAAGAAGACCTGGAATAGCTGATGTGAATGGAGTCACAGGCAAATGGGTTTGGTACTACACAGAGTGAGCAGCCAGGCAAAATTCTGCAGCAAGAGGAAAATCCATTTTGTCTGACAAGTGCACAAGCCAATCCTGCCACACACTGGAATGGGCAGTGATTTAAGTACTAGGGAAGAAAATAAGGGGGTAACTACAGCCAGGCATAAGAAAATCCCAATGGTTGCTCTCATCTGTTCTTGTCTGCTTCAAACTAAGGTCTTGGTTTGTCTAATTTTTAATTGTTTTATGACATCTTTTTTTCTTGCTTCTCAGCTAAAAGAGCAACACTCTTCTTCATTTTCTTGTGTCCACAAAATGGGAAGGGATCACAGAGGTCTTTCACAGCCTTCCTGTTAGCAGTGAAGACTCAGATCCCAGCTATCACCCAGCAGTTCTCAGCCTAGAGGTTTTAATCACGACGCTCATGAGCTAGAGAGGAGCTGCTGGGGATCTCCTGCTCCCCACAGATTGCTGTAGGAGAACACAAGTTCAAGAGATCTCCAATTCCACCGCTAGCCAGCAGCAAGCCTCCAGATCCATCAGCTCCCATGACAAAAAAAAGCAGCTCCGAGCTGATTCTCAGGGTAAACCTAATCCCTACTCATTTCCAAAGTCAGAGCATCTAATCCCGTAACACCCAACGCTATTGTCACTTCAGGCTCCCCAGTAAATGCCAGTGCACCAAACTGTCTCTTTTAATTAGGATCACAGATCACTAGTGCTGGCCCAGGGTCTTGCCTCTCGTTCAAAATTGTCAAAGGAAGGAACAGAGAGAGCCTCAAAGACCATCGTCCCTGCAGCCAAGTACCAGCCTGGGGATCGCACACATTAAAAAACACATCTCCTTAACAGGTCTTGGGATTTTATTCCTCTGCCAGTGCAGAATTTTTCTCAACAAAAGACCATCCTGAGCCTTGCCTGCTCTGATTTTAAGAGGCTTGAGCAGTGTAGACTTGCTACCAAACCCCAAGGAGACTGTGCCATGGTCTAATAGTTTTTGCAGTCAGGAATCTTCTGCTAATGCACTAAACTCCCATTTCTTCATTCCTCCCAATCAATCTATGCTAGCTGATATTGCATCACCCTGGCTATAATCTGTCCTTCCCAATGATAAAGGAGATATCCCACCTCATCACTTTTCTATTCATTTATCCTGTTTAACCTTGAATGTTACTGGTTAATTTTTTTTTAAGCTCTCAAGAAGACAATTCAGAGAATGCACTACTAACCACTGGCACAAAGCTCAGCCAAAACCCAGCAAATATAAATTTCCCCTCTCTTCTATTTTTCTGGTTTCTGAGTTTTGTGTGTGTGCACAGGCACTGGGGGGTTAAAAAGGGAAACCTTTTTGCTATTACAAGATACTACACGGAGCTCATGTGAGACCCCAGACCACAGAGGAAGGTGGCTGCTCCTGCCAGCATGCAGAGGGATTCCCTGGCAGCCTGGCACTGCCCTGCACACAGCCAGCACGGCCGAGGGAATCCCCTGGGCTGGGCTATCCCTGGCACTGCCAGCTGGATCAGAAAATGCCTTGAAGTCAACTCCTTGCCCCCCTCCCAGCCTGGCTGGTGGTTGGTGTCCCCTGTGGCTGCTGGATGAGTCAGTCTCTCAGCTCGGCTCAGGAACTGCCATGATTTTATTCCTCTAAATACGGAAATCGCCTCTCGCTCTTGGGCTCAGATCTGCTTTGCTATTATTAGACTTTCATACAGGGCCAAGCACCATTAAACCGATTCCTGTCCACCCAAACCAGCCACCCCCACAGATACTCCAAGCCCCTCGGTCTCACTTGAAAGGGGAAAAGAAAGGGCCAGTGAGATGATCAGGGTGGAGGAGAGGGGGGTTAAGATTTACAAGTGAATGGAGGTAAGAATGGAGCAGTTTGTGGGATAAAGGGGTTGCGGAGGGAGCTTTACAGATGTGCAGAGGGACGGCGGCTCATTGTTTAATTAAGCAGAAAGTGGCTCTTTTGAAAAGCAATTTTGCACAGGAGCTCTGAGCTCAGCAAACAACTCCTGCGAGTGAGGGCAGGAGGAGAAAGGAACAGCTGGCCCGGAGCCGTGTGAACCGCATGCTAAGCGGTTTAAAGGGCCCGGATCCTCCTCCCCAGCCCTGCTCCGCTGCCACCCTCTGAACAGCGCTGTCAGCACAGCAAATCCCACCGAGAGAAAAGAGGGAGCGCAGGGGGGGTGGCACGGAGGGGTTATCCTGCTAGGTGTCCACACTGCAATACAGCGGCTGGGAAGGAGGGTGTAACAGCCAGGCTTTGTTATCCCAGGGATTTGGTCACACACAAGAGCTGGTTTCTCAGTGCTTGGGAAGCTCCTTCCACAATGAGTTGGGATGAGCTGATCCAGTAATGTGGCTCCACGGCCTCCCGGGAGGGTGCTGGGGTTGCTCCTGTGAGGATGAGCGTTTGTTTCCCTGTTCCCTGTGAAGGGATTCGTGGTCTCCCTGGGACAGGGACCCAGAGCTCTGCCTGCAGCCAGGACGGCTGCACACGTGGCTGGGACTGCTCCATCCCGAAGTGGCAGCCCTGTGGCAACACACCAGGCTCTGTGCTGCAAACACGCTGCTGGATCCTGCAGGAGCAGCCAGAACCCAGGATCCAGCCTGAGCTCCCACCCTATGTCCCCTTCCCTTGCCACCAGATCTATAATTTCCTGGCTAAGAGAGATGCAAGAGTAGGATGTACAAGCAGGGGACTAACCCAAATCCTTTGAGAGCTGTGAGTGCCACACACTGTGGTTAAAAAGATTTGACTGCATGAAGTTTTCCATAGAGCTATGGGGTTTTTTTCTCATCATTCTTCTAATAAGCCTCTGCATCACCCAATATATTTTTATTCTTTCTTTGGAGCAAGTTTTAAAATGTTAGGAATAATAAACAGAGCAATAAAAGCATTCCAGAATATTAATGACTTAACTACAATGTACTGTGTAGCAATAGCACTGGGCACTTACAACCAACACCAACTGCTACTCTTGATTTTACATGTTGTTTTGGCACAGCACCCCAGTCAACTCTGAACACGTGCCATGCTGTATTTTTTAAGCCACTCTGCCTGTATCACAGGCCTGATCTCTCGAGATCCCCAGGCTCTTTCCCGAGAAGATGAATGCTCCCAAGTCCCCAGCAGTCCTCCATGCTGTGCAGAACAAGGCCCCTGGAAAGCAAAGCTCTTGAGGAGCAGACCATGCTCTTCTCTACAGGGATTCAACTTAAACAGCACTTGGCAGATTATTTTCATTTTCCCTCTAAAAAAAAAAAAAATCTGATTAGCAGTGGGCTTTTTTCCCTGGGGTTTTGGTAAAGAGAAACCACAAACAATTACCAAAACACACTGATTAATAATTTATCTTTCCAGACTTGTAAGTGCCAAAACACAGTGTGAATTCATGATTAGCCCTGAAGACCTGAGCAAGCACTGCTGAAACCGGTCACTGCTGCTCCAAAAACACAAGTCTCACCACTGATGCCATAGGAGAAGCTGGAATTCAAAGGGTTGCAAGCAGCCTGCAGCACAACTGCCAGAGACTCTACACACAGCCCCAGCCTCTGGATGCAACATCCAGTAGACAGCACAGCCAGAGGGGTTTTGTAAACACTCTACATCAGCATGATGCTGCTGAGCTAAACCTGCAATGACTACAAGGGTTAAACAATGCCAGTGACTTCCTACCCTCCCAACAGCATCCATGCAACCATGGCCAAGACAAATCCACCACTGTGAGTCCCAGTGAGATGGAGGAAGGAGCTCCGGCATCCCTTGCAGAGCAGTCATACAATGATCTATTTGATTACTGAAGCACTTGGTTAAATTACTGTGGCTTGTTTCAGGAGGAGGCTGCCAAATACATTTTCAGTTTTTAATCTAGGGTTTCTCTCTTTTATGCTCCATTGTCTCTAATAGCCTCTTAGATGCTTGAAAATAAAGTTGATTTCCCTGCCAATTTAATCCTCTCTCTATGTGACAAATATCGTTATTCCCCCAGCTGCTTTCTCCCACACACTGTTTTCATGCAGAAGAAGCCAACAGGGCACAATGCCTTTAGATCCTCTAACAGCATTATCAGTGAGATCATCAGAATAGCCAGCAATTTGGAGCAAGATTCTTGTCTCACTTGAGGTCTTCTTTCTGCAACAGCTCCACAAGATTACACAGGACTACACAAAGTGTGGCTTAGTTAGATCTGCTGGCCTATGCACATACATCACACCTTTTCAAGTTCCTAGTTGGCAGCAACTTCAACATGCAGGCTGAGGCAGCTCTGCTTTGGAAATAAAGAACTGCTGTTCGACTGATATTAGGCTACAAAAAGCCCCTTGGACAATAAAAATAGGTCCCGCCACACGGCTGTACCCCTTGTGGCTTGCTCTTGTCCCATTTGCAGCTTCCTTCCTTCTGCCTTTCCTAATCCCTCCAGGAGTCCACCTCCAGGCATCACAAAAGGACAGAGAATCAAATCTTGAAAGAAGTTAACTGGATCTGGAACCCACCTACTTTCCACCTACTGCCCGTTACCAGGAAAAGAGAAATGATCACAAATGATCAACCAACATTATCACTCAGAGAACATTGACTGCCCCTGACAACTGTGGAGCACAGTTTGTTTTATCATGTAAATATATGTAGGTATTTCTTCATATAATTTTCTACCTCCCCCCACCTCTGGGATATATATAAAAATGCCTAAACAATTAAAATATTGCTGGGCCCAATGTCCCAGAGAGAAGCAGCTGCTCTGCAAAAAGGAGGACAAAGACAAAAATAACCTAGAGAGAAAGGAAGAGTAGGTAAGAGAGGCCAAAATGGCCAAAAATAAGCTTGGCAGATAATGAAATCACTTAAAATGGGGTTAGAAGTGCAGGTGTTCAAGCAGTGTTCATGCTACAGGTCTTTCCCTGGAGTACTCAAGTGATGGACATTCAGGGTAAGCAACAGGATGTGCTGAGCAGAACTGAGCTGTTTTATTTCTCCAATCATTGTAATTCTGGCTGCAGCAAGGAACATGCTATATATATATTTATATATATATCTCTTTATTTACCCAGAGATAGGTGAATTAAATTTTCTTAGTGTGAAGCAGGGAAATACATGGCATTAGAAACAACATAAAATAGCACAGACTTACCAAATTTCCTATTCATATGTTTTTTTATATGATTCTATTGATTTCTCACCACTATAACATAATGGTCTTCTGGAAATATTATGAGGGGTGTCTCCATAATGTCAGATATTAACCCCACATGTTCCTGCCTCATCCCTGTGCTGGAAAACACGGCAGCAGGAAAAGCTGGGAGCAATAATGCGTTAGATGAATCTGGAATGAATCACTGGAGACCATGAGTTTGAACCCTGAGACTGACACAGACCTTCAGGGAGAGATTCATCCTTTAGGATAAACTCAGATCCTAGTGAAGTCCACAGAAGTCTTTGCAGCAGCTTCAAGTGGGAACGGATCAGGCCACAAACAGCTGCACTGCTGACAATCATGGGGCTAGAAGAATCATTTTTTGGTATTAATACCCTCCCTTCCCCTGGCAGAAATAAACATCTCCTGTAATAATCCCTTTTACCTGAGTATCTGATCATGGTTTGAACACCACCAAGGCAGTGGGTGTTACTGGGTATTTTAAACTTACAGAGCACTGAAGAAAATTACGCTCTATCCCCCAAGTTTATAAACCAACTAAATGAGTGTTTTAGCATTTCTTTACTACCTTCCATTTAAGGATCTTATGTGCTTTAACAGTGCTGGAATTTAATGCTGAACTCTCTTGTGATACATGAAAGTATCACTACAACCTCACTAGCGACAGAGGAAAGTTAAGCAACATGACTAAACTCACAAAGCAAATCAGCATCAGGTCATGTTTCTGGAGCCTCAGTCCCCATCCTTACCCACAAGATAACACAATATTCCAGTGCTCCTAATTATATTTGAATTACACGTACTTATGTCCAAGCATCAAAAGCACTTCTACCAATCTCTAATTACTTCCAGGCGCAGCAAGAAGATTTCAGGCCTGGAGGTTCACAGCACACAGATTATGGTATTAGCCATTCATGAGATATTAGTTAACATTCCCTGATGCTCTGTATTATTTCAGTTTATAATCCCACTCAAATATCACAGAGCAGTGCTATCTAGGTGGAAGAATTCAGAAGATACCTGTGGTAAAATTACATTGCCACTGAAGTATGCACACACAAGTGAGTTAGTGCAGCACTGCTCAGTATTGATATTCCAAAGGACAAACCAGAGATTATGACTGTTTATCCCTGGAACACTGGTTTGTATTGCAGGGAAGGCCACAGGCAGGATGTCCAGCATCACATCTGAGCATTAAATTTGCTGTTTTCAACTGCGGAGTTAATATAAAATTATTATCTATACTTGAAAGTCAAATAAGTAGATAAAATAAATTTAGGTTACACTGCTACGCTCCCCCCACATATCTATACACTACATACACACACACACATATATATGTGCCTTTTGGAAATCTCAGAACAGGCAGGGAAAAACAATGAGAGAAGAGGTTATTGGTAGTTTCAAGTACCAAGCAAGACAGACACAGACTTGATGGAAATATCCACAAGCTGTTGTCTATCCAGGAGGAGGGAGGCAAGACTTAAGGAAGGACTCAATTCCCAAGTGCTTAGAGGACAAGAAAGGATGCTCAGACTTCGAGGACCAACCCTTGTTTTCCAAGCCACCCAATCCACAGCATGTCTGAAAGAGCTTTTAAAACACTTTGATCCTCATTGCCAGCAGAAGTGCTGTACAAACCAGCTTTGTTTCATCTGTTGTCATTCTTTCAAGTTATCCAGCAGGTTCTGATACTCACAAGGCTCTGGTTGACAGGGCAAAGTCACCTGATGCTTTTTGACACCATCGAACAAGAGTTCTGCACCACCTCTGAAATAAAAACAATGAACCACTGAGATTTTGTGCCAGAAGGGAGACAGTACAAAAGAGGCGATTTACATAGATGGCACAGCAGAGAAAACAAATGACACAGACTATATTTAGCACAGGATTCCCTTTGTCTTTTTTTTTTTTTTCCCCCCTGTCACAAACCACAAGTTCTTGGGGGGGAGCTGCCAGATCCCATCTCCAGCACATACAGGAGGCTCTGCTGTGGGCCAGGACCCCACAGTGCCAGGCATCATCCCAAAGGAACGGGAACATGGTTCCCATCTCCGAGTGCTCACAAACCTAAACAACATTCCAGCCACCACGTCACGTCCAATGTTGCCCATCCCTGACCTCTTTTAGCCAGAAGTCTCAAAAACTGAGCATCCCCCTGGGATAAATATTCCCCCAGTTTCCACTTGTGAACACGGGGAGAGATGAAATGACTCACATGAGGTTACAGAGCAAGTCAGGGCCAGCAATCCCCGAGTCCTGGCAACCCTCTCTTGATCTACAAAGTGTTCCCGAGAGAGACCTGACTGGGGGAAGTGAGTGGAGAGGATGACAAGTTAAAATATAAATAAATAAATACACAATCCTCCTGCACTGAACAACTTGATGAACATCCCTCCTCTGACACTCAGAACACCCTGGGGGACCAGGGAACAAGTGGTGGCCCCCGCAGGCACAGGAGATCAGGTGTGAGCAGGACATGCAGAGGCTGCTAAGCACAGGAGCTGGTCCTCACACTGGGATTTAAATTGGGTCCAGTCACCTAATCTTGGGCTCTTCAAAGGAACAATTAATTTTTGTAACTTCAACTCAGAAGCCTCAGCAAACTCCTCGCCTTTCTGGAAAAAGAACAACTGTGAAAATCTTGAGCTTTACCAACATCCATCCAGTTTTCATGATGTTGTGAGGCCAGAGGCCAAACTCAGATTACAAAACTTCATCGTGTGAGTAGGGACACAGGTAATAAACACAAAAGCTACTTTTAGATATGGGACATAACAGCAGAGTGTGACCTTTTGACTCTAAACTGAATTCTAGACTGGGCAAGGTTTTAACAACTAGAAAACTCTTAAAAAACTCAACTCATTACTCAAGTGAGACTGAAAAATGACCAACTCATTTTCAAAGGGCACATAACTGGCATAATATCCTTCCAGCTTAAATGTAGATTACTTCAGAAAAATTTCCCTGTGAAGTTACTTTACTGGTGCCCCTCCTCCCTTGGAAACCAACACAATAAAGAGAAATATTTAAAACCAACCAATCCCCACCTAAAGAACCAACAAAGATACATCCAGACGTTACTAAGCTCCTTTAAATTCAATATCTAAAAATGCCCCAGTAGGTTTTCTTGGCTCTGCAGTGGCAGAGCACAACAGAACCCTTGTTGTGCCCTCGGCAGCACTACTTATACGCAGCAAACCCTCCTAAAGGGCACTCTGTTGGTGTTCTTCCCCCAGCTCACAACAAATAGTTATCTCCAAATTGAAGCAGCGATTTATTAACACGAGCCCGAGATTCATGGGAGGGAACAAGTCACAACAATTATATGAAAAACATTTTTTCATGTAATGAAAACAAGGTCACGCTTTGTTGCAGCGGGAAATGTAGATTGCAGGATAAGGTCCTTCTGTAAAGCGGGAGCCGTGGGGGACTCAGCTGTGGTTCCTACATAGAGAGCTCATTTATGCATTTCCAAGGGAAGCAAAAATGCATTTCACTCTTCTGGGAAAATTAGGAGAGTTTGCTGCAGCTGGAAGCGGGAAAGACTGAGGAAAGGATTCTTAAGGAGAAGGGTGTTTAAAGGGTTATGGCATTTCTGTGTTCGTGAAAGGGTGGGAAAAAGCGAATAAATAGCAGCCTTTTAGCTTCTGCTAAAAGGAGGCTTTAACGAAATAACACCAGTATTTCCACAAATATGCACAGCTTCCACTGCAAACGCTTTAGGTTCCCAGGGCCAGAGTGTGAGCAAGGCTGATATTACAGTAGAAAAGGCCTGGAAACCGAAATGCTG